>NC_068316.1:9421446-9742507 GCF_025860055.1 Xyrauchen texanus
AGCATGCCTTTATTGTTTGAAGTGATGCTTATTCTTTTTTTTTTTTTGTGGTAGATGCCAAAGATAAAATCTTCCTTGCAGACACATGTCGCACTTTTGCCTGTAGAATCTGGATAACACATGGCAGACATACTATACATGTGCCACACATGTACTAGTGGCTGACGAACTAATGCAGTTACAATGAATCATGGAGAAACTTTGGTTCTTTATTTCCACTTCTATAGGACTAAATGGACACATAGTGCATTATACAACAGCAAGTGCCAGTCCTTGAATATGGTTGGCCAAGCAGCGTTCACTTCACTATATGTATCACTCCACTTGTCTGTGTTCATGGCTTTCAAATAATAATGGGGATTTTAATTAGTCCCATTGATTCGAGTCTTTTGAATCCATTCATCAAAAACGTTTTTTTCAGATTCATTCATTTATTTACTGTCATTCCTTCAAATTATATTTTTACATCAGTAGGTGGCGACAAATGAGTATCTTTTATGTTATGAGTGAGTCTTTAAATCATTGACTACTGATTCGAAAAAAATGAAAGTGAATGAGAACAATTTGTTTATTTTAACACATTAATTCAGTGTGATTAATTATATAAAAAATTATGCATTAAAACAATCAATGCAATTAATCATGTCCCTGGACCGGAATAAGGAATTTCCTACCATTGGAGCAATTCATGCTTGCTGTACCACCTGTTTTCTCCAGGGGGTAGTAAGCGAAACTCCAGCTGAATTGGCAATGCACAGTTTATACAGAGAACAAACCACACTCACCGACCATAGACAGCACAACATGAGGACTATTCTATTAAAATTAATGGGAGAAATTGGATCTCCCAATGGTCAATGGAAGTAGAAAGCAAGTCCTGCCTTACAGGTAAAAAGCCCAATCACCCCTTACTACCCCCTGGAGAAAACAGGTGGTACAGCAAGCATGAATTGCTCAAATGGTAGGAAATTCCTTATTCCGGTCCAGGGACATGATTAATTGCATTGATTTTTTGAACACATTATGTTTTATATAATTAATCACACTGATTTAATGTGTTAAAGTAAACAAATTGTTCTCATTCACTTCCATTCTTTCAGCAGGTGAGCAAAATAGTTTTTTTTTTCCGAATCAGTAGTCAATGATTTAGATACAGATATCGCCTGTCAATCAACTCAAAAACGCATGCATGCACATTAGCTATTCAAGCCAAGAAATTTTATTTTTATTTATTTTTCTTTACCTCAGATTAAGCTTAAATTTCAAATTAAATTTGAAATACGTTCTTCGATCGTAATCTTGACAAACCATTGGAGATTTTGGTCTTTACCTATTCAAGTAGATAGGAGCTACCTTTGCCGCTTGTTTACCGGATGGATCCGGATTATCTTTCCTCTTGTTGTCATTTCAGTCTTGAAGCAAATTTAAACAGATCATTGAATTTCAGATTTTGGCCTAAAACTTTAATTTCTTTGTCATTCTTAGGTTCCACGGCAGAGTGTTACCTTGAAGGAATGTTCCGGGTTCAATACAAGTTAAGCTTAACCGAAAGCATTTGTGGCATAATGTTGATTTCTACAAAAAATTATTTCGACTCGTTCCTCCTTTTCTATAAAAAAGCAAAAATCAAGGTTCCAGTGAGACACTTACAATGGAAGTGAATGGAGGCCAATTTTGTAACATTAAATTACTCACATTTTCAAAAGTATGACCACAAGACAAAAAGGATATAAGATGATTTTTGTGTGATAAAATCACTTACAAACCTTTTCTGTGTAAAGATATAACATTTTACGACTTTGTTTCCATGACGATGACATGTCAAGAAACCCTAAAACGACTGTAAAAATGACAATATAAACAACTTTACAGCTCAAATAATACACTAGTTTTAACAGAAGAATTAATGCAAGTGCTTTTATAAAATTATAAGCTTCACATTTCTCTTTAAACCCTCCAAAGATTGGCCACGGTCACTTTCATTGTAAGTGTCTCACTGTAACCTTGTTTCAAACATTTGCACCAAATCAAAAGCTCATTTGGATGTGAAAATAACGAGCGGCAAATTTGTGGATAGTTTTGATTGTTTTGTATGGACGAGTAATCAACATTATGCTACAATTGCTGTCGATTTAGCTTAACTTGTATTGAATCGGGAACATTCCTTTAATTTGGGCCAAAAAATAATGTTAGAATTCAGATATAATGTTAAGAATTTTGATACCCGTTCTCTGGTTGTCATTAGATTTAGGACTAGGCTTGCATGGTTAGAAAAATAGTTCCTTATGGTTTGTGAGTTAAACTGTACAGCGCAAGTGCCCATAACTCTCATGAAACTTACCAACCACAACCTGTTTTATATGAACAGCTGTGGATACTTCGTTATGGTGATCTTTGATGGAGATTTGTCTTGTCAAATGAAACCAGCAGATGTATTTAAACATACTCCAGCCTGAGTGAATTTGTATGCCACTTTTATCCTTAGACTAAGTGTTTGAAGGTAAAATGTGGCCAGGGCATGAGCTTTTTTCTGATTTGATTTTAGATTTGTGCTTATATGACATTACAAGAATACAGTATATACAGGATATTGTCTTAAGTAAGTTTTTTGAATCTTAATAAGTTGATTACATTTTTTTTATTTTATAAGTTCAAATGATTAAAATGATAAAATTCTCGATTGACTAAAGGTTCAAGTTGATCAATGTCAGAATCGGAAGCATGTAAATGCAGTCTTGCTACTTAACCCTTAATCTTCTCCTGCAAGAAACTTGAAGAAATGCAGTATTTCGCCTTATTTAAAGCCTTCTTTTCTACCCCATACAGCAGAACCTGTGGATGTCCTACAAGTATTGCAATTTCCAACTGTCCCAGAAGGAGTACAGAAAACCTCAGGATTTTGCACAAACCGAAGAGCATCACAGCCAGACACTGCCTATACAGTAGGCAAAAATGCCCAGATCATTGCCCCAACCAAGCAGCTTTTCCCAGGTAAGCCGAACCCCATGAACATCCCTCCAAATCCAGCCTACCTTTAGCTGCATTTAAATGTGCCCTTTGTTGCGGTTACCAAGGCTTTTGACAGGAGATGCTATCCCTGATTGTGGAGGGCCATTTTTCACTCAGACTCTTGTATTGTTAAGCTGCAGGAGAACTTGGCTGAAATCTCCTGACCACAGCATGGCTTGTCTGCTTAGGTGCATAAGAAATGAATGGAATCCTTGAAAGAATAGTTCACCCTAAAGATAATTTACTCACCCTCATGACGTTCCAAATCTGTATGACTTTTTTTCCTCTGTGGAACACAAAAGGAAACATTTTACAGAATGTCCAAGCAGCTCTTTTCCTTATAAGGACAGAAAACTGTTTTTTAAACACAATACAATTTGGTATGTGTAATTAGAATGTGTGATTCAAATGTTGCAGCTGATGCAGATGGTTTTTATACAGTGGAAAGCAGATGCATGTTTAGTTTATGACTTGTTTATAAACTCATATATATGGTTTTTATTCAACATTTCTTGCATCTCCCCTTTTAAACTGGAAACAAAGGATTACATCTGCTAAATTGCCTTAAAGGCAAATATATTTCTAATTTTGTGCTTATTAATGAACTATCCATAAATGCCAAACAATGCATGCAATAATAAGGGATTCCTAAAATAATGCTAAGAGTAAAATAGACATAAAGCCAAAAATGTTTTGCTTGTCAAGTCAACAAGCAATTAGCTAGAAAGAATTTAAACCTAATGAGCTCTTCAGTGAACTTTTTACCTTTCTGTGTTGTTTTGTAGATGGTGTGTTCCCCAATGACTTTTCCATCCTAACCACCATCAAGCCCAAAGCTGGGATCCAGTCCTTCCTTTTGTCCATCTACAATGAGAAAGGCATCCAGCAACTAGGTGTCGAGGTGGGCCGCTCCCCTGTCTTCCTGTATGAAGATCAGATGGGCAAACCTGCCCCAGAGGATTACCCCTTGTTCCGCTCCCTCAACCTGGCTGACGGAAAGTAAGTTAGGCCTGATGGCTGCAGACTAAGTGTGGAGTATTTTTTTTGTCCTATTTAGATCCAACCTCAGAGAGATAGACTGACTCCAAATAGGGTCAGACAGAAGTCAGTCATCATCCTATTACAGCTGGAAATAATGTCTTGCCAGACAATGTTTTTGTACCCATAGTCAGCTTAGTCCACCAACTAGTCAATTTTGGAAATGTGTGTTTTTGGACATCCCTGGCAGATATACAGTATACTCATATATTGGAAACTTTTATCCTCCTGAGACCCGAGCGTGACCGCTATGTGCATTTTCCATTTCCCATTTTGATTTGTAACTAGTAGCACCAACAATTTTATCAAATTGTTGAATATGTTTCCAGGAATGCTGGTTATTCATGTTTTTAAGACATTACAGACATTCCGAAATTAGAATAATTCATTATAATTCAAAGTAAAGTCCAGCGTCATCCAGTCAATGCCATCCATGTTAAAATAAAATTATACATTATAAATTCTGAATCTATTTACTGATTTCCATTGTCCCGTGTCTGACAAACATGTTGAGTGGTCCAAACATCATCTGCAGCCTGAAACTGAACTTTTGGTCTGATTTTAGGAGTGAATGTATATGAGCTGTATATGAGCTGTAGGATACTCCCTATTTAGTGAATTACTTAACCTCCAGAGTGCTGTCTGCCTGCACTGGTCTCAGAACAATTCGAAATGCACATTATTTTCATCCTAACGCCATATAAGGTCAAGGTCAATTTATTTATATAGCACATTTAAGAACACTAGTGTATACCAAAGTGCTGTACATATGCAAATGAAACAATAACAGGACACTAATTAGACTAATTTGAAAAAAAAAAAAGCACAAAACAAGAAATTACCCATATAGTCCACAATAAACATTCATGTAAAAGCCAAGGAATACAGATACGTCTTCAGGCGTGATTTAAAAACAGGAATGGAAGGGGCAGACCTAACCTCCAGAGGTATACTGTTCCATAGTCTAGGGCCAGCAACTGAAAAAGCACGATCCCCTTTACATTTTTGGCAAGAGCGAGGTATTTGCAGGAGAAATTTGTCCGAAGATCTGAGGCTTCTAAGGGATTGTTGATAGCTCAGAAGTTCTGACAGATAAGAAAGCCTAAGGAAACAATGTGCTAAAGTACACATAAGTGTACATTGTGTTTAGCAGCGTGGGGTTTCGCGATAAATCGGTCAAATTAAAAATAAATGGCACATCGGGTGAAACTAGAGACTCAAATCGTTTGATTTAAACTCGTTTCAATGTAAAACCTTTTGTTATGTTATGTTGCCGTTTCTCACAAAGACAAGCACCACTGTGATCAGCACCATGTTCTTAGGTCACATGACTCTGCGTCGAAAATGTAACCCTTTACTGACAGAACAGAGTCTTTTGAACTGAGATCAGTCAGTTTAAATAAATTTAAATCATGTGTTGCTGATTGCTAAGCTAAAATACAACATCCACACATGTGGACACGGGGTTGCACAAGGTTATACACGCACTGTATATCACTGGTTTCCTCACTAAAATGACCATTTGAGAGTCATTTCAGTTTACAAGAGCTGACAAGTACACAAATTAGAAACTCAACTGACTTTTGAGGTGTTATATATAGTTTATTTTGCAGGCGAGCCAGAGAGAACCCACTCTGACTTTGGATTGATGAACTGAAGCAGAGAGGGCCACAGGTGATCTGACCTCAGCCATTAACCTTCAGGGTTCTGTTATTTTAGAAAGATGGAAAATTGGATCCATTAGGGGAGATGTTTGACCTCTGAAATTAACCTCCTGGATTATGTCATCTAGTCGAGTTTCCACTTAGGTGCTCATACTCAGCGAGGAGATACATGATAAGCTTGCATAAGTAATTGTATAAGCATAAACAATTGCAAAGGATCTCTTGAATCTCCAAACTTTTTGTTTAAAACCCAGTTTCATTTAGATTTTTCTAGCAATTGACTCCTTATTGGCCTGAAGCAGTATATATGTTCACAACCATTTTTCTCTGAAATAAACTGACAGTGAGCAATGTAATTCAATAGACATATATTTTGGGGTCTTCAGAGTCTTTATTGTAAAAATCAGTGAATCATAAGCTTTTTGAATTATTCTTTAGGGCAGCCGTCAGCTCAAACAGTTCAGTGAGGTGTTTTGCTCCAAAAACCAGCAATATTTTCTGTGTAGGATTTTAGAGCTTATGTTTCTGGCAGGGATTTAAGATTAAATAGACCTAGATTGGGCTAATTCTGCCATTCCAACTCTCTCATGCAGGAAGAATTACTGTGACATGTGGATTTGTAGTCGTTTTTATAGTTAAAGTGGTTAGCTATCACCATTTTAATGTAACTTTGAGGCCATGTACAATATTAAACAAATAGACAGGGGACTTGGATGCCAACTGCACTGAAAATAATAATAATAATAATAATAATAATAATAATAATAATAATAATAATAATAATAATTGTCAGATTAAAATTTGCTTCATGTCTAAATTAACTCTTTTTTGTTTTATTATTATTTACTTTCTATGTCTTTATTTTTTTGCCATTGAATTAACCTGAATATATTCGGTTACACCAACAAAACATATTTTAAGATTAAATTAGATTAAGTAAAAATAGATCTTTAAGGTAACGATTTCAGGTTACGACTTTTTACAGTGCATGTAGTATTACAATCAGACAAAGCATGCCGTCTGTTCCTGACATACTTGAGACATGGAAAGATTCATTACACTGCTGTATAACCTTAGGGAAAATGGGTTATTTCTGTTCTGAATGGGTCTATGACTCTAAATGAATGCACTTGGCAAGTCTTATAATATTCACAGTATGTTTTAGTTACCTAAAGGCATGAATGGTTTTACACCACACAACTATGAATGATTTTTATAAACAGCAAGGTCTGTTCCAGTTAAACGCTGCCAAACACTTAAACACACAAGCTAAAATAGAGGTTTTCCCTTCTAATGAAGTGGATTATAGGAAATTGATCACCCTCGTGGGTGCCATTGATATGCCTTTGAACAGCCTAACCAACAGTTTCCATCCCCAACTTAATGTTTTGACTATACAGTTCTCTGTCTCACCTTCCTGACACACACTTTCTACAATGTTCACAGTGTCTGTCATGCCAAATAACTCACAGGGGGATTTGGTTTGGGGTTTAATGAGTTTAATCCAGTGTTAAACATGGCCAAAGTTTGAAGGTTGGAATGTGGTTCAATCAGGCCTGGAATGTTATAGAAAGGAAAGCAAATTCTAAGGTTTTAAGTAAGGCACGTGTGGAGAATATGAGGGGTGAATAAATTACGACAGAATTTTCCATTTTGTGAACTGTCTCTTTAAAGGCTAAAGGGACAGTTCACCCAAATTGGAAAATTCTGTCATAATTTATTCACCCCCTCAAGATCTCAAAAAGTCTTACTTTCCATGTTTCATCCGTGGGAAACAAAATGAGATGCTATAGGTAGAGGAAAAGCGTTAGCCTTTCCAGAGAAGACAGAAAGTCAGATAGGTTTGGAAAAACATGAGGATAAGTAAATGTGGTTTCAATAATCAACTTATACTTCCTATCACAGGTGGCATCGTGTAGGCATCAGTGTTGAGAAGAAAACTGTGACTATCGTTGTTGACTGTAAAAAGAAGTTGACCAAGCCTTTGGGGAGAAGTGACCAAGCTGGTATTGACACCAATGGTATAACCGTTTTCGGCACCAGAAGCCTGGACGAGGAAAATTTTGAGGTAAAGCTGATTTCTCATTATACTAGTGCACATCAATTTAGAATCAAGTTTAAATTGTGCTGTAGTTGATGTCTGTAACATTATGAATAACGACATCTGTCTATATGAAAATAGGAGAGTAAATCAAAGCTTTTAAAGGAGTTTACAGTCCAGCTTTGGAGATTTCTGCATGCAGCAATCTGTTTATTTAATCACAAATAAATCTAGCGTGGGGCATTAAAGGATAAATTCACCCAGAAATAAAACAAATTCTCTGATAATTTTCTCACCCTCATGCCATCCAAGATGTATATGACTTTCTTTCTTCTACTGAACACAAACCAAGAATTTGCCAAACTAATTTACCACCTCTGTTGATCCATACAATGCAGGTGAATGGGTCCCAAAATTGTTAAGCTCCAAAAACAAATAAAGGCAGCATAAACGTAATCCATTTGACTCAAGTGGTTCAGAAGCGATTTGATTAGTGTGGGTGAGAAACAGATAAATATTTAAATTCTTTTTGACTATCAATCTCCACTTTCACTTTCACTTTCACATGCTTCTTCTTTTGTTTTTGTCAATTCACATTCTTCATGCACCTACTGGGCAGGGAGGAGAATTTATAGTAAAAAAGAACTTAAATATTGTTCTGTTTCTCACCCGCACATATCATTTCATTCTGAAAATATGTATTTATTGATTACTTTTATGCTGCCTTTATATGCTTTTTGGACCTTCAAAATTCCGGCCACTATTCACTTGAATTGTGTGGACCTACAGAGATGAAATACTGTATTCTTCAAAAAATCTTTGATTGTGTTCAGTAGAAGAAATATGGGATGGCATGAGGGTAGAGGTCTACAATGGCCTTAAAATGAAACCCGACCCATACCCGAGACCGTGTGGCACGACACTACCGGCCCGAATGATACCATCAGATTTTAAACCCGAGCTGAACCCGAAATCGCTTGCTATCTAATTTCTTCTCTTAGCAAGTACTGTTGCAATAGGCTATATTTTATGTAAGCATATAGGCAACATTCGTAACTGTACTGAAACAGTAAACATACACAGTTTTAACAAGGCACAGCAGCCCCTTAGTACACTAGAGCAGAAGGGAAAAAAAAAAAAACATTGACTTAACATTTATTTGCTGAAACTTCTCTTGGTGCAGAACAATCTGGAATAATATGAAACAATGCAACAGTCCCCTCTATGCAGCCTGAACTTGTTTCGAGTGTTGAATCTTTGTGGCGACTGCACTAAAAACAATCTAGACACAGTGCAAATAATGAAACAGAGTGCAGGTGTCTCAACATGCGTTTTTGAAAATGTGAAGTTCTTTTTAACTTGACATGGTGTTTAAAATATGCCTGTCCTGTGCGAAACGCTCAAGAATTAGCGAGATGCAGTGCAAATGTCAAAGACATTCGTCCAGCATGTGTCTGAACAATGGGAAAACAGAACAGATGCGCACAAAAACACGTTCAGTGTGAACGGAACCTAACTCGTCCGTTTGCCCGTGTCTGTGAGTGAGAGCGAGTGCACTAAACAAGTTTGGTAAGCCTGTTTATTTTTACATTAATTACAAACCTGAATCTGATTCGAACCTGAAGTCCTACTTGAAAAACTGACCTGGGTTCTCGGGTCCCGTCGGGTCCGTGTCGGGATGCAGACCTCTACATGAAAAATTATAAGAGAACTTTCATTTTTGGGTGACTTCCTTTAACTAAAATAAGTGTTCAAAGAACACAAGAGAGATTTTCACAAATGCCACAAAAATGAGTTTGTGGCTTGTTGTGTTTGCTATCAGCTAACAGCCTTTTACATCAGCATCCTATTCATTGCTTTACCTTTTGTCACTCCAAGAGGAAGATCATTATTTAAATTTGTTCTCCATGACAACCTGTTGTCACCATTTGTTTATGTAACATGATGGTATGCAGGGTCAGTGATCTGGTAATAGCCACTTAAAAGGATAATTCACCCAAAAGTGACAATTATGTCATCATGAACTCACCGTTATGTTAGTCCAAACCTGTATGACATTCTATCTTCCGTGGAACACAAAAGAAGATATTACAGTTCACTTTTGTTGTATAATGTTTGAATATCATTAAAGTGAATGGTGAAAAGGCTCCTTTTGTGTTCCAAAGAAGAAAGAATGTCATACAGGGTTGGAACAACATGAGTGTGAGTAAGATGACTGACTTCATTTTTGGGTGAACTATCCTTTTTTAAAACAAGTCCTTTTTGAATCAAGTATAAATATTTCTGCAATGGCAAAAGTGGATATTTGTCTTTCTGCTTGTGGGCTAACTCAGGATCACACAGACAAGCCTTGTGTAGCTGTGTACCTTTAAGCGGTTGGGTTTTCCCCTCACTTCCTGTTATAAAGGCTTCTTTCAACTTGGAATTAAAGCTACTCAAAGCCAAAGGAGACCTCTTCATTCACAGACTGCTCACAGCCTTACTTGTATCTGTTGGCGTCTTTCAACACGACTGGCTCACAAATGGTCAATGTTGAAATTATAATGCCTTTTGACTTTAATAGACTATCTAAATCTCTTTACAATATTTGTAAAACTTTAAAGTAAACCCTAAATTGATTAAAGGAATAGTTCACCCCAACTATTATACAGATATTTGACAGAATGTTAGCCGTAATAACCATTAACTTTCATTGTATGGAAAAAGGTCATATGGGTTTGGAACAACATGAGGATGAGTAAATGATGATGACATTTTCATTGTGGGTGAATTATGCCTTTAATTGGTGCTACTTGTTCAAATACTTGCACATGTTACAGTATAACATATTATAACATCAAAGTATTAGTAATTATGTATTCATGAACACCATTGTTTTTTGTGCAGTTTTGCTATCCATGTAATTTAGCTATTTTATTCACACCCTCTATCTTTGTTTTACTTATGTGAGTGTTTGCTCTATTATGCTCTCTTAAAAGTCACAATTAAAGCAGTTTGGAATGTGCAGGGTCAAAATGAGTTAAAGTTGTAAATAATGGCATACAATGACCCAACTGACAGGTGATATTGAATGCATTGCTTCTTGGTATGGAGGGAGCCAGCTGAGGTCTGTGGTGTGTGTTTGTTTGTGCGAGAGAGTGTTTATTTTTTATTCATTTTATTACTGACATGGCTTTAAATTCAAAGTCATTTTTTTACAGGGACTTGTTGTCACCTTGGCGATTTGACTTGTCTGATTGGCTGCCCTTTGCTGCCCAGTCTATAGTACCTGATTCTTCAAGGGCAGTTTCAATGCCTCACTATTTTTTACAGAAAGGGATGCTGACAGAGCTTGTCAGGCATTTCAAACATCTATTATGGCTATGATCTTCAAATGGTATTTAATGCACCTGTTTGTTGACATTCATCTGCCATTATGCCAGTAGTATATACATGCACAAGGCTTGTCTGTGTGATCCAGACTATAATGCATATTTTACAGTATGCAACAACTTACAATAAGGTTTTATAACATAACATATTATATACATTAGGTATCATAAGCAAAAAATTAAAAATAATAATAATTATGGAATATTGATGGAGCAATATAATTTATGTTATAATTAATATCAATTACATTTGGCATTTCATTGCATCTGAAGTATTCTATAAACGAATGAATCTCCATTGTGATTGGATCAGTCATCATTAATTTATTATATTAATAATACATATGTAATAAATATTATAGTGCTCATTTGTTAGTTCATGTTAGTTCATAATGCATTAACTAATTAACATATTATATATATTTTAATGTTAAAAATGCATTAGTTCATGTAGAAATTAACATTGACCAAGGTTAATAAATGCTGTAGAGGTATTGTTCATATTTAACTATTGTGGGTAACTATGTTACCATACATAAATGTATTGTAAAGTGTTAACATTTTTTGTTTGTTACTAAACTTCCTGTTAATATTTGCTGTTCCCTCTGCTTAGAAAGGATAACAGATATCAATACAATATTAGTCATTTAAATAGAGGTGGTCTGAAATACATTGTGTCTGCAGTGTTTGTAAGTTTTAATCTAGACAGACTCTTCATTTTTCACCCCTTTGCTCTTTAAATCAGCATATTTATAAAAAGCTGTGAGAGGTATGCCCAGTATTTGGATTTGACATGTCAGTTGGGGATTGTATGGTTTTAAACACAGAGTTCTCTGTGTGAGAGCATGAAAAACTGTGTCTGTTCCCATTGCATGGCTACTTCAGAAGTGTATTCTGGGAAATATGGTGGAAATACCTGGTTAAACCCATAGGAGTGACATGGGTCCTGGCCCTGGATGAATCAACACTTTGTAAGGCATGTAAAGAAGCTTTTTCTTTTTGTGGAATCTAAATTAATTTGAAAGTGTACAATGTACTATGCTAGCAGGATTATTGCCCCCCCAAATAGAAGGATATAGATATAAAAAAGCAATTGTAATAGAGTTACATTTTCTATTGCACTTAGTGTTACATTTCTCTATCTACTTTGAATGAATAAGAAGCTTTCTTTGGCCCAGAGGGCTTCCTCATATCTATGGACCCGCTATTCCCTTGCAAAGTCAATGAAAAGTGTGTTTGCCAGTTGCTAATAACCATTTTGCCTGATAAAGCCCCCCAAAAATGTACTGGACAGTCATGTATAGTTGTTCTCCCTGACTGAACTAGCTTAAGATCAGAATGTGAGATACTGTAAAAGCCAAATAAAATTTGCTTGGTTTGTTGGAGTATCCCAACCAGCCAAATATAGCAACATTGGCTCAACCAATGGTATCGCTTTGTGACAGAGTAGTCTGTATTTCGACCAATGAAAGGTCTGTGTTTTGAACAGCGTTCAGAATACATCTGTGGAAACTATTATTTTTTGCAATTCTGTTTGAGGCCACTAGAGGCACATTACACTTTAAGAACGGCTTTACGACAGAATCATATATATTTATTTGTTTTGGTTCTGTTTTTAGGAAGAACTCTTACATAGATTGTTATGTTGGTCACTTTTTTCAATGCTTTGTCAGTGGAATGCAAACATTTTTTTTTTTTAAATCACTTTAATCAACTGTACAACCTACTGAAGAAACCGTATGTCTATCCTCAACAGCCTACTGGTCATTCCACGTCAAAAATCAAGATGGCGCTGCTGTGAATAAGGTCTATAAGCTTTGAACGACAGTTTGAGAAACACATATTATCAGATCTCTTAATTGCTACATTGTCCGAGAAGTGAGGAAATTGTGCTGACCTCAGCTAATAGTGTTGGGTGTGTTGCGTGGCCAATCAGCTTGCGGCTCTAGGCTTGGGTACTTCAAAGGTCACTGCTTCTTTTGTTTCAGACTTTTTGTACACCACCATCGACTCTGTAATTAGAGTCATTAAGTACAATTAAATGACCAAAGTAAATGACCAAATTCTCTCGTGTTGTAAAGCTAAGATGTTATGGTACTTAATGGCAGCGTTCATACTGTGCTATGCCACTATTTGAACAGTTTACAGTATGCTTACACTGGGGTCTGTGTTTGAAATAATTTTTAACACACTGAGCTTTCAAGACAAACTACCTTTTTAGAACAAGGCTGCAATGTTTTCAAATGATTAGTGGGTCATTAGCAAAGAAACTATTGAGTGATGACCTTGGGTTGTTTTGTTAAAAGGTGTTGTAAGACAGGAAATTGTATATCCTTTCTTATATGCTAAAATGCGAACTTTCCTGACCCATGAATTATAAAAAAGTACATGTTTTTATAGTACAATTGTTTGTCTTCTTTATGTTATTTATGTATACATTTTGGTTGGTTTAAACATATTTTTTAATACTTTTTATTTATTTGATTTTATTTGTGTATTTTTTTCCTTCACCTGTTTTTGTCTTTATTCATACATTTTTTGATCTTGTTGAACATTTATATAGAAAAAATCAACAGTTTTAGCACCATTTGCAGACAGTCCCTTACCACACCCTCCAGAGTATTAGCATGTTTTAGCACAATGTGTGGACATTTCAGATGGTCCCTTACCCACCTTAGGAAAATGTTCCAATTTATATAAATTTTTTTTTTTTAAGTCCTCGTGGTGGCATAGTGGCTCACCTTAATCCGGGTGGCAGAGGACAAATTTCAGTTCCCTCTGTGTCTGAGACGTCAATCCATGCATCTTATCACGTGGCTTGTTGAGAACGTTACCGCGAAGACCTAGCTTTGCACTATTCTCCGTGGCATCCACACACAACTCACCATGTGCCCCACCGAGAGCGAGAACCACATTATAGTGACAACGAGGAGGTTAACCCAACGTGACTACCCATCCTAGCAACCGGGCCAAATGGTTGATTCGGAAGCCTGATTGGGGTCACTCAGTACGCCCTGGATTCCAACTTGTTACTCTAGGTGTGATAGTCAGCGTCTTTACTAGCTGAGCTACCCAGGCCCCCAACTTATTTCAGTGTTAAATTAGCGATCTGGAATGATTTCACCATGATGCCACCTGACCAGCTTAAAAACAGGACAAATTGAATCAGTACGGGATGCATAATCTTATCTTAAAATACGGGACGATCCCGTATTTTATAGGGCGGGTGGCAACCCTAGTTGTAAGCCTACATTACTGTGTATCTTTGTATAGCTTTTCCCTGTAACATGTGACCTAGGTTACACAGGTCTATTGCCATGTCCCAAATTACACACTATACACTTACAGAATACACTAAGCCCTCATCCATGTAGTGTATACATTTTCAAAGTGTAGTATCGTCCCAAATGGAACAATTTTACTACATGGAAGCATTCACCATTTAACAGCTGATGGAAGTGACATTTCAAATGCACATGATTGCCACTGTTTAACACTTATATCTAAAATAAGGAACATATTTCACAGCATGGGTGATGGTAAGACATTCAACTCACTGCCGCTTTCACTGAAGTTTCAGTGTAGTTGACAAACTCTTGTTTTTGTGTTCATTTGTGCTCATTGTGTTCAATGAGTTGTTTACAATTGTTTTGTCAGCCCTAGCAACTCCGCCCCTTCTGCTATGCAATGCCAGCCAGGGGTGCTGAGCAGGGGCATGGTCAGATGGGTGGCATGGGGTGGCATCTGCCACCCTAAAAATAGCTTTGCCACCCCAACTCGGATCCCACTAGCATCCTGGAGAGCGTGCACAACAGCTCAACCCGTACGTGTCATGCATGTTCTATAACAACATTCCACCCTCTCCCTAAGTGTCCAACCTTCCACACTCCGTTTTGACGGCTGAAGCAGTGCATTCATTATCTGTGTACTCATAGTACACTTCTATTTGTTGCATTATCAGTGTAAACATACTACTCGCACTACTTACACTCCAAAACGAATAGTGAATAGTGCAGATGTGTGCAAATTTGAGCTAGATGGATATATATATATATATATATATATATGTATTATTATTGCGTACTGTTAGTCGAGCACCAGGCTTTGTGTATAGACTTGCTGCTGTCATGTGTATCCTAATCGGAATAATCTCTACAGGGTGCAAGGAGTTGTTAAAGTTACACAGGTGACGCATGAGGTAATCGGTGTCACTTTAATTCAGCCATTGGCTTGATCTCACTTTTTTGCTCTCCGTTTTGGCACCAGTCTGCATTGCCAAGCCTGATGTTTGGGTCCTGGCTTTCATGTTCTGGTAAATGTTTGGAACATGTAGCTTGGAATAACATTATTGCAGATGAGCGATTAACAGAATAATATTTATTGTGTTTGTTATTGACTATAGTTGGGCAGGGACATAAGCTTTTGGAAGTTAGACCAGAAATGTGTGAGATTGTTTTCAAATATCAGACAATGATGTATGAAAGATGGTATTCAATTTTAATAAGTAGGTAAAGCATCCTCTATTTTACTGTTGGCACACCTTTGTGTTTATATAGTATATGACAGAGTTTACAGTGAGCAGTGTAACACACACACACACACACACACACACACACACACACACACACACACACACACACACACACACACACACACACACACACAGGCCTACTAACAAGTCCTAGCCTGCAGTTTTTCCCTATGGTTACCTTGCTGCTAAGTCTCATAGTCACTCTGAGGTGTGAAGTTTTCAGATGTGACCATCTGTCTCGTATACGTGTTGAAGGGTATTTACACTTGGTCTTTTCATGATCAGATAGCTAGCCGATCAATAAAAACACATAAAGCGACCAAGCGTAAGTACCCCCTACCCTCCTAATAGACATGTGCCCCTAAAAATGCTTAAAATGAATCACTGAAATCAAAACCTCATATACTAAACGTCATAACACTACATTCCAGAAGTTTGACCAGGTTGTTGCTCATATTGGCTGAATGACTACTAGTGGAACTAATTTAATAATAACAAGTAACCATAAACTTTTAAACTAAAAAAAAAAAAAAAAAAAAAAAAAAAAAAAGGCATGTGTTCCTTTTATTGAAATTGCATGTTTAATGTGCTGTTGACAGTAAGGTTTTATGAACTGTTGCTTATCCATTTTTAAGCAGACTGAATAGATTTTATATGAGAGAAAACTTCCTGTGTAGGTTCCTGCAACCAGGTGTTTCATGATGAAGCATGTTTTATTTACCTGCTTATAAAACAGCAATTTCCTGAGCCGTCTGACCGGTGTTTCCTTGTTGTTAAAGTCAGGATTGTTTGTCCTTTGTTGTTTTGCTGCATTGCCATCCCAACATTGCATGCATTTCCAGCAGTAGAGAGTGGAGTTTCTTTAAGTTGTTGATTTAAGGGCTGTTTGTGCAAAATCTCATTTTAAATGCATCTTTTTTTGACCAGCCATGTCTGTGGTCACTTTCTGCTACATTCTTTAAAGTTAAGGGTTAATTTATTACTAAAGTACATGTGTCACGTTATTATTACATTATGTACACTGGAGTCCAGATGTCTGAGATCACTAGTGAAAATGCCATTTAATTTATTATTATTATTATTTTCATTACAAATTATATTATCATCACAACAGTTGAATGATAAGTTTAATTGGAAAAAAATATATAATAATAATTTTAGAATTCCGTAGTATTTGGTGTGTCGCCCTTTTGCTTAAATGCTTAAATGCATACCTTGGGTCTTTAGTGCCCCAGGACTGTTTTATGATTATTTCATATCTATTTAAGTTTACTATCACAGAATATCTATTTCTGTTTTATAACAAGACAGATGAGTGTCATATTCATAGAAATAACTACTATATTATGTAGATTTTCTGCACAGTGGTGGTGAATTATCAGTATCCCGTATGCATGTACACATACATATTATTCATGTTATTTGTTACTCAAGGTGGCAGAGTTGTTTCAGTGTTTCACTTGACTTACATTTTGCATTGCTATTTGCAGAAGAAGCAAAATGGAAGTAAACTATAGCAAGTAGAACACATGAACAGTATGACATGTTTATTGACATTTGGGTGAACTGCTGACATTCTGTAAGTTGTTCATCTATTTAGACTCAATAAGTGCTTTAGAAAATACATATGTATTACTAATGTGTGGCTTATGTGTTAAGTGTAGCTCAATATGCTTTTGAATGTTTAGTCTCATAAATTCTCAGCGTGGAAGTAATGAATCCCTCTTCTATCATCCCTTTGATATATGAAAAAGTATACACCAAAATATTATAGAATATATTCTATTCTATTGTTTTTTAACTGTCTTAAAAATGCTTTGAAAATGTTTACACTATCTGGGCATTTTTCACAACAAATCAACTATTTGTTGTCCATTCGCTTAAGACTCAAGGTATGTAATAATGTTTGGAAAATTGCCAATGCATTGGAAGGTTAATGACAGCATGGAAGCTTACAGTACATGGGATTAGTACGGTGGCCCAAGGGTGCACAGCACAACAAAATTCAAAGCAAATAAAAGCTGAAAATTCAACAGAAAAGCCACAGCACAACAGAAATTAGCCACAACACAACACAATTTAGCACAATGAAATTAAGCCACAGCAAAATGAATATAGAATAAAATCACGATCTCACCTGCATCGAGTCAGAACTGCCACACAACTTAAAAAAAGTGTTTGAAAAAATATACTTTTCATGTTAATTGTCTTGTGTTGTGGCTTAATTTCATAGCGTTGTGGCTTATTTCTGTTGTGTTTTCAACTTTACTAATGGGCCACCATAGATGTACTGTACAGTATGTGTGTCTTTGTAGCAATAGAGGTATTTTACATACTAGGCACATGCATCTCATGGATCTTTCTGTCTTTCAGGGTGATATCCAGCAACTGCTGATTGTGGCTGATCCTAAAGCAGCCTACGACTACTGTGAACACTACAGCCCAGACTGTGACGTCCCCCACAAGGACACACTGCAAGCACAGGAACCCGAGGAGGAGGTCAGTATACAGAACAGACCATAAGCCTTTCTGCACTGACCAGCAATGGAAGGGCCAAAAGGGTCCCTGATGATTAAATGTTCCTGGACGGCTGACGTATTTTTGAGAAGAATTCATAAATGCACAATTTCTGTTGGTACATTTTGTGCATAGTAGCCAAAGAGGACATATTCACAGTTTAACATACAGTATACATAGAATAAGCATGAGCTATGAAAATGTTTCAGCATATGCAAATTTAGTAACAGCTGGATGAATAATTAAAAGAAATATCCCCTTTCAAAAATGTAGCATGGTAACTATATTTTCTGTGAAAATACTATTTTTACAGTTAATGTTACTACTATATCTCTATATGTCTTCTTCTAACAAGGTAATAGGATTTTTGATGAAAGTTGTAGCTAACAAGTAGTAACAGTAATGGGCTGTTCACACGGACAACGTTTTTGCATCCGCACTATTATTCTATTGTTTTTCTATTTAAACAAGCACTATATGGCCATCTTTGACTTTTACACTGCGTCTTGCTGTGTTTTTTTAGCTTTGTATTTTTTCAGAAGCCTTGTCAAGTTAAAAATAACTTCAACTGTTAAAAACTGGTCTTGAAACACCTGAATTATATTTGTGGCACTGCATCTAGTTTTTTTTAACTCAAGGATACATTCAGACAAACACCACATGCAGGTCATTTTAACCTATTATATCCTGCAAAAACAGGGAGAGTCTCACTCTTTTATCCTCAATGTGAGCTTTAATAGCTCTCTCTCTCTCTCTCTCTCTCTTGTCCTGATGCACCATGTGTGTAGCTGAGATGCTCTACTCATAAATTACCCTGGCTAATGGGGTCCTATTCAAAGCTGAGTAATCAGCAGCCATGGAAGAAGGCCATATAAACTTTTATGGTATCTGAATTATTTTTTTTTTTTTGTTTTTATTTATTATTGTTTTTTTTTTTTTACAATGATATCGTTATCTTTAGAAGTTTGTTATATATGAAAAACCCATCTTAAGTTCCCTAGGTTCTCTAGTACTCGACATATGAAGTTTAATAGGAAATGGGACTTTAAATGTGGGATATCTAATAGACTAGTGTTCTTTCTATAGATGTGAACCTTTAATATGCCTCTGCTTTAAAAGGCAGGCTGTAATTTACACTCAAATAAAGCAGGAAAAAAACCAGTTCCATGACGAAAACGGCCGACATATGGCTGCTATATCTGCTTCGTGGTAGTCCCTGATCTTATGGGACATTTTATAGGGCTATAAACATCCACCTGTGTATCACGTGCTATACTTTAAAGTAATTAATGCAATATGTGCATATTTCTCACACAGTTTGTCAATCTTTTAACACAATTTTTTTAGTTGTTTATAATTGCTGTTTTTTTTAATAACATTGAAAGCACCATCATAAAGGGGTCATGACATGAAGAATACAATTTTCCTTTTGACATAAAAGAGGTAATTGTACTATAAAAACACGCTGTAAGTTTCAGAACTCAAAACTTTCTCCTCACTGCTAAAAGAGCATTTGTTGAAACTAAGTTGCCAAAATGACTAATTTTCTACTTCCTCCGCATTGTGATGTCACACTGTGGTAGACATTTGCATCTGACCACCTTCATTACAAAACATCAATGCCTTCTTTACCTTTAATCACTTTCATAGCCTGCCCAGTAGTGGTGAGCAATGAGATGGCAAGTAGAGAGAGCAGGTCAATCTAAAGCTGAGAGCCAATCATTACAGTGGGCGTGTACTGTCAAGTCTTAAAGGATAAACAGCACCAAAACCAAGTGTTTTTGACAGAGGGTCAGCATGAGGTGGAAAATTATTATGTTTTACAAATATATGGCAGGATTTTGTGCAAAAAACTGTACTAATATTATAAGTGAACGTTAAGGAATGTATTAAAATAATAGAAAAAGGCATGTCATGACCCCTTTATAGCAATAGTTCACCCACATTTATTCACTCATCCTCATGTTTTTAAAAAAAAAATTGTATTGCCAGTATGACTTTCTCTCTTCCATGGAACACAGAAGAAGATAATAGCCTCAGTCACCATTCACTTTCCCATACAATGAAAGTGAATGGTGACTGAGGCTTTCAGTCTCTAATACGTATTCTGTCTAACATTTCCTTTTGTGTTCCATAAATGGTTTAAGATCTACATGAGAGTGAGTAAATGAATGCAACATTTAAATGTACTTATAAAATAAACATTTAAACTAACACTTTAAGAAGTAGATATGCTATTTTGCTGTAATGTGGCAAGAAATGCTGTGTGTGTAAGATAAACTTGTGTTCAGGAGGCTTTAACTTATTCAGCTGTAGGCCTACTCTCTAAAATCAGCTGTGTTTAACATAACAGTATGTAATACACCCAAAGGGTAGATTACATTTTACAAGTAACAAACGTAGTATATTGTTTGAATATGCTATGCTAACCTTTATGTTGTCCTCTCCCTGTGCGCAGTACACAACTGCTGTTGAATATGGTGATTTATATGATTATTATGATGGAGCGACCCCTACAGCAACAGAATCTGAATATTCTGAGCCACAGGTAAATACAGGAAACATGTGAGGCATTTGTGATGTCATGTGGTGTCTAGCTGTCAATCATGGGATCCACTGGCTCTTCTCCTTTTCTTGTTCTATATATGTTGTCTGTCCATGTTTTGTCATCTCTGGATGTCTATTCCATGTTTATAAGATCATAATAATTTGTGTGTTTACTGGGCATAACAAAGAGAGCCCTTTAGATACTGTAAACTCGTCATATCATGGATGGCGTTTTTTAAATGTAGCTTGCTTGGTAAGAAGGATAACTTGGATTTTATGTTCTTTGAAGCAAATTTGAAGTTTAGTCAAAAGGTAAAAGTTTTGACACACTTACTCATTCTTTTCTACATTCAAGAATAATAGTAATGTCATAAAATCTGTGTGATAATAGTAGTTAAGAACCTCATACTTGGTCATATTTCATACGAATTTGTCTACAAAACGTATTTTAAGTTTAAGCCTGAAGATAAAAGTGTTTTTAGTGTGTCCAAATTTTTGAGCTTTTTGTTATCAGAGCCACATATCTGAATACTCAAACCTGCTCGCTAACAGACTAACCATTCCCTGGTTTATACCAAGTTATCCTAAAGCTAATCCATCTAATTAAGTAAGCCACGTTTAAAGAATATGACTTTGGTCTTATTAGTCTTCTTGGATGTTTTGATCTCTTGTGTTTTTTTCCCTTCACCACAACCTCTTTCCAGAGAGTGAAACGTAGTGTCTCCATGAAAACGAAGAGGACGAGAAAGTCCCCTAAATTTGTTCCCAAAACCTTTAAGTACCAGTACCCAAAACAGACAGCAGCAGCTGAAAAGTTAGCTCCTAAGAAGAAGAGATATGGATACCTGCCTACACCATCACCAAGAAAAGCCATTCTAGGGGTAATAGTGCAAGCGTAGTTCAGATCAGAACACATCAAGATCTCTCTTTCGGCTAGAGAAATCTCTGATGATAGTCTGACCGTGCCGCCCGCCCACTATACTCCTCTAGACTGAACAGAGCCTGTCCCAGCGGTTCCAGCCTGTAACGCTTATGGAGTGCTTGTAGTGTGCTAATTCCTCCTTTCTTATCTTCTCCCTCTTTTCTTCTCACTATAAAACTGCTATAGATTAACAATGTAGATGGGGAGTACTATACAGACAGTGAAACTGACTACGGGACAGTAGATGCTTCCAAAACTCGGTCTCCTTTTGCAACCACTGGACAAGACCAGGTAATTTTGTCATTTTCTTTTAAACCTGTGTGATAGTCGGGTAATGGTCACTAGAAATATGGGCTACTACTGGGACAGAAAGAGGAAAATTCGAGGAACTCAAACTGTATGACAAGGAAGTATTTGATTTGAAATGACAAATACAAAACAATTCACAGCAATTGTTCTGTGTTTTTGGACTCGGGGACTGTCACTACAAGGGAACTGTTGAATGGCAAGTTTATATAACAATATAAAGCTGAAATTGTGCATAAAACCATGTTTTAAAATTAGCTGCCACTGCCTCTGATGAAGTTCTGGGCTTAATTCTTTGAAAATGTCTAGAATTTCAGATGGACATTTCTCAATGGATTGCCTTGACATTGGTTTTCATCTTTCTGTTTTGAGGTCAATGATAGTTAAGGCTGCATTTAAGGACTATGAAAAATGAACTACACATGAAAGAAATCTATCAGAGCATTGACTTTGTTGTTAAATAAAAACCACATAATAAGAACCACAACTATCTGTCAGTCAAGACATTTTTCATCTTCAGATATGCAGCTTGAATGCAATTGTTTTTAAGCTAATAATTAATTTAATTAAAGCAAATTTGTTAAAAGATCACAGGCCCTATTTTAAGAGCTAAGTGCAGCTCTGTACCATAAGTCATACAAGCAAATTCACTGGGCATGGCTATGAAGTTTTGGTATTTTCGTGCAAGTATGCGCTAAATCTAGGCGCAAGTGGGTTTGGCCAAATTACATATGCATTGCGCAAATGGGCTGGGTCAAGTGCAATTTGCACTTCTCCAGCACCATCTGCATCTATTATATAGTCCATTCCCTATCAAGCACCAGTGATATAAACAAAGACAGCACATCCATAAGAAGTTGGTAGTGTGGACTGTATGCAATGAATTAGAAGAGTAGAAAAACAGTATGGGTTACATTATATTGTGTATTATCTGCATCTTTGTTAAATGGGACATGCTCCTTTTATACGCATGGAAAATGTGGTTCAGGATATGGATGTTAAATTATAAAGAACATAAGTATTATTAATAATTTTCTTCAACTGAAACACAGTTAATGGCTAGAATTAACAGTGTTTGTATTGGTCGATTTTGATTTTGATCGGAACGATTTGATTACACAAAATAATTAACAAAAAAATATTTCTAAATTCAAACTACAGTTCAAACAAAACAAAAATATAATCAAAATAACTAGGTGGTCAAAAAAATCATACCAAATAGAAATATTGTACTCTACGACAACAGGTTGAAAAATACCAATATAAACACCCATGCACCCACAGTTTGCGTGCGTACACCCTCATATAGCACAAACACTCCCATCCATGGCCACTTGCGCTTTGCCCTGGTACCAAAATTGCGCTTAGAATTAGCGTTTTCAAGAAAATTGGATAAGACGTTGCGCAACGGTTGTAGCATACAGTGCGCTTAGCGCACTCACGAAAATAGAGCCCCTACACTATTAACAATCTGTTGTTGCATGGTCCATTTTGTAGTCTTAACCATCATTGACAGATTACATGCACAATTAAAAACAGTTCCCTCAGCAAGTGACACAAAGCAGGCTGATGTAAAGAGGTCACATGCTAAATGTGGCCATTTTTGACCTCTGAATGAAAATTCACAGCATTTGTCCCGGCTTTAGTCTGGTTGAATAGTTCTTGCACTATTTGTTGCAACAGAACTATACTTAATACAACTAAACTCTTTCACAGCCTTTACATGTGTTTGAAGGGTGGTTCTTTGTTTATATTGGATGTATTGAGACTGCAGACTTAAATAAGTCTGAATGTTTTTTTTTCTTACATACAACACTGTAAGCACTGTCTATACATCCGATATGCTTTAAAGTAAATATGAATTTGGTAAAAAAGAAGGAAAACTGTTATATATTTTGTTGTCATGCTTTTGTATCTTATTGTAATTTTGTTGTCTTGGCTGTAACAAATTCAGAATTTAGAAATAGCCCCTCGAATCAACATCCATTGCACATTTTTGTTCAATTTAAATATACAGTATAACTTTAATATAACTGTAATATAAAGTTACTGTATCCTGCATTTGAGCGCATTACTGCTGCATTAATTATTGCATTTATACAAATTGTAGTACTTAAAATAAATACTTCTGTCTTGTTTTTCACCTCTAAACTTAATTCCACTCTAACATTAAGTTTACTGTGGAAAAAAGACAAGAATATGCTTAAGCTTGTACATTTTAATTGTATGTTTAAATATAATAATGATTTTTTAATTATTAACACTTTATCTGTCCCTCTTCTAATAATATGAAATAATATCACCAAAATTTGACAAGTTCATATGAGAAACTTTTATACAATTTGCTAGAAACATCAAATTATTTTAAATAGTTGATTTTTACACCTCAAATTACACATTTTACACAGATGATCAGTACATATGTCTTCAGAAGGCAACTGTTCTTGCCACTGTTGACACTTTGATGGATCAACTATGTTCTATAATAAGTGCATATAACTCATTACTTCTATCCATTATTGTGTCCTGTACACTTTACAGTTTTATGATTTAATTTAGTGCCATCAATTTTAATCACACTAGACCCCCTGAGACCAATCAATCAAAATCTCTTCATCCACCCCAAAACTTGCCAAATTGAATGGGACAAAGAAGTGTTACCTTGCTGCTGTAAATAATCGATGTGCTATTCTTAAAAAAATGCTGAATTAAATTTGCCCCTGCTTTGCATTACAACATGAATATAGTAGTATTTGCTTTAACTGCTTAAACTAACATCCATCTTCCCTCCATTGCTCAAACTTCCTTGCACCCCGCCCCTCCTGCCGCATTGCTTGGGTATAATAAGGCTGTGGAAGAGGAAGTTCTCAGTGAATATGTCACTGAGACCAACCAGGCTGATCTGGATCCGACTGTTGCCCCGGAGGCTGTACTGCCCAGCGGCACCGCCGACCCTGTTGGAGTTGATGCGTATGACTTTAAGGAGTATGATCTTAAGGAATATGACATGACGGGGCTTGATAAAGATCAGTATGAGTATGGGGCGTACGATGAGTTTGGCAATGTGGCTCCAAATCCAACGGCCACGTATGAGAACAGTTTTGGGCCAGGGGTTGCCGCTGAAACCGACATAGCCGAGACTGAAGTGGAGTCAGATGTAAGTATGGACCCTTCCCCCCCTCTTCAGTGGTATTGGACGGTGATGTCCAGTGCGATGACTCTTGGATATGGGAATCTAACATGCATCCATGGCTTTGTAGTGCATCACTTTGCATGGGGGTCCATTTTTGTAGCCAATCAAATTGTTTGTTCTGTTCTGTTCAATGGGTTGGGTTATGTTACAGGAATAGTTCACCAAAAATTAACAATTCGTCATCATTTATTCAACATCATGTTGTTCCAAACCATAAGATTTTCTTTCTTCCATGGAACACAAAAGGAGAAATGAGCAAAATGTCCAAGCCAGGGACTGTAAAGCTCCACAAAGGACAAAAAAGCCCCATAAAATATCAAAAATGTAGTTTATAAGGCGTGCCCATTATATTCCAAGTCTTGTGAAGCCATGAATTAGCTTTTTGACTGAAATTTGAGTGAAAAATACGGAAAAAGAAATATAAATCCTGACCGGGTGATCAGGACCCCGACGCAGAGTGGAAGGGTCTTGTATCACTCTGGTAGGGTTTATTTTGGATAATGACCATCTGACTGTTTACCCTGCTTATTACAAAACAACCTGCTAATAAATCAATAAATGGACATGAAAAATCCATTTAAAGTTATTTATTTTATTAACATACTTGTAGATACAGTATATTATATAACACAATTTTGGGTGAACTATCCCTTAGCCTCTCTCTGTCATTGGCATGTTTTGAAACATAGAGACATGTGCATCTCTTCATTTTGCCTGTGTTGGTTTCCTCTCCCTCCCATCTCTATTCACATCAGATCAAATTGATCTTTCTACAACTAACCCAAACTGACATTCACAACCCACTTACAAACATACATATATTTACACACACACTCATGTTAGGGAGTCTTCCATGATGAAGATATGAACTCCCTGACTGTCCCAGCACCTTCTACCATGTTGCCCCGGGACACATTAGTTACCCCATACCACAGACCCAGCTGTCTGCACAGACACACCCTTCTCCACCTCCTTTCCCGAGAAGAGATGTCATGTACTCGTTTAGCTCACACTTCCCTTCCACCAAACACTTAAAGTGCACCAGTACCTGTCTTATCACCCACCTAAGCATAGTTTCAAGGGTTTGCTGATCACAAAACTGTCCATATCAACCACAGAACACACCTCATGCACTCAGCACTAACATGGTAATTTGCCTGTTGAATCTTTTCGCCTTTCCTATCAATCAATCGGTCAGTCAGTCAGTCAATCAGTCAGTCTTTCTTTCTTTCTTTGCTCACCTCTATTTGCAGGTGGGTGGAGGTGCACGTCTGGGGCAGAAAGGAGAGAAGGGAGAGCCTGCAGTGATTGAGCCGGTGAGTTTCAGACAAATTTTGGACAACCCGCACTATCAATACCATAGATGAAAGACTCCACAAAATCTTCGTTGGAGTTTGTGGCCCTATTTTAAGATCACTAAGTACAGAGCTATGCCATAAGTCGTAAGAACTAAGTCAATTGGCATGGCCATGAAGTTTTGGTATTTTCATGCAAGCTTGCACTAAGTCTAGGCACAAGTGGGTTTGGTGCAATTTCCAGTCAAGTGCAGTTTAATTCAGAGGTTCTTCTCCGTCTGCATCCTGTTACAGTCCGTTTCAAGCACCAGTGATATAAACAAAGACAGCACATTCATAAGGACTTGGTTGTGTAAATGGACTGTATGCAATGAATTAGGAGAATAGAAATATGGACATTATTTTGTGCAATAACTGTGTCCTTGTTAAATGGGACACAAATTTTATACGCATGGAAAATGTGTTTCAAAATATGGATGTAAGCTCGGTTTAATTACAGAGAATTTAGTTTCATAAAAAGGCTATTTTCAGAGACATAATTTGATGATGTTCCACCATATTTTCAGAGTTTGGACATTAATTGTAGTACTACCTGCTGGTAATTAATTTGGACTTTGCACTGAAAGCAGGCATGTTATTAAAACGTCTTAGCGCAATTACATATTTCTCAGGAAAATAGCTAATTGCATTTTGTGCCACTTCATTAGCATACAATGCACCCACAGTTTGCACAGCTACACCTACACCTACGGTTAGCGCAAACACTCCCAACCATGTCCATTTGAGCTTTACTGCTGGCACGAACATTGCGCTTAGAACTAGCGCTCTGGGTTGCAGTGCTTACGAAATAGAGCCCTGTGTCTGTTAGCTTTGAGGTCAAAATGTTAGAAAATTAACTTTTTTATGTGCATTTAAATATCTATTATATGGGAAAATAGGCCCAAAACATTGATTGTTCATCTTGACAACTTTGACTAAAAAGTGTCCTCTAAATATTCTGTAGAATGAGAATCCTGTCGAATTTTAAATATTGCCCATTGTTATGTCTGACTCAAACGTCATATTTCAGTAGGAAATGCGTCAGCACAGCAAAGAAAACTGCTCTCGTCAAGCTATTTTATTGAGTGTTTAGTTTATTACAGCAGGAACCTTTCAGATTAGCCTTAGGCTACGTCAACACTAATATTTATTTTTTTGTTAGAAAACACATTAATTTCACTAAGTTTATGCATCTAATTCAAACAAGAATTGCATATTTCTACACCCAAAGATGGAGTGTTCCGAAAATGCTCTCAATTACCACATACTTTGCAAAACAAAGTCCTTCTATTCCATTTTTTTATTGTGATTTGTTGTTTTTTTGACAGGGAATGTTGATTGAGGGACCTGCAGGTCTACCTGGCCCTGCTGTGAGTTACTAAAAATTTTTACCTGCATCCGTTAATACTGCATCCTGCAATATTTCAAACATTTCCCATTCAGAGTTTTTTAATAGTTCTGTTTTACGTGTTTAATTTGGGTAATTGTGTTTCAATGTCCTCTCATTTGCCTTCAACTTCTTCTCTATATTTGTATTTCCTTTGTGTATTTAGGGTCTTCCAGGCCCTTCAGGTTTACAAGGCCCCCCTGGTTCGGCTGGAGATCCTGGTGACAGGGTAAGAATTTGTTCTTGTCTCTGAACACTACAGAGTCTGCTGGAGGAAGTGTATTTTCAGGACATTAACACAGTTTTGTCAAGGCCTCCATCTTTCTCACTGGTGGCTCTAGTTTTACAAGAGATTTTATTTGTCGTGCACATAAATCTGTACTAAGGTGCTGATAAAGATGCATAAAGTCTAAGGTTAAAAGTAACATGACAAATTAAATTGTGATGAAAGATTATATGAGAGGCAGATTGTCTACCATAAGGCTTAAGAAAAACTGTGTTGTGTTCTTGAGACAAAGCAATACAAAAGGCATAGGAATACAGTCTGGCTGTAGTAAATGGCAAAACCTCATGAAGATGTATCTGTAAACAATACATAATGATCATTTATTCCAAGCAGGGTCATGACAGATTCCTGACCCTAAGGGCACATTTTCACCCTCCCTTGACACTTTTAGTTTTAAACCACTACCCAGAGCTGTTTTATTTAGAAATGCCGATTAAAGGAAATTTAATTTTAAAATTAGATTAAAATTAGTTGCTGAATGTTATCGGGATATCCATCAATCACACATCAATCAAATAAAACATGTTTTCCTGTAGTTCAGCATGGTGCTAACAATGTCAAGGATTTTGGATCGATTCCCAGGAAGTACACATAATGAGAACATGAATGGACTGTAAATCGATTAAGATAAAAAGCAAAAAACACTCAAAGTTTGACTTTACTGTATGATATTTCATGATATACCAAAGTTTGAGAAAATTGCATGATATACCTCTCAATGGGATCTTTATTACAAGCAATTCTTAATTTGGTACATTTCTGATTAGCAACACAACACTAAACCTAAAGTCGTCTATTTATGTATGCACAATACACTGATGGCTTACGTAACAGCCTTGAACTGTTTGAGGATAATTATCATTATAAATTCTCACACCAGCTCCAAAATCTGTCTGGCAGTCTGATGTTAGGTTTGTATTGTGGATATTGCACACCCTTGTAAACACAGTCTAACTGAGAAGCGCACACACAAGAATGCTAATGATGCTAATACGAATGATGAAACTAACTTACAAACTCACACAATATTCGCTGTAGAACTACTGTGCTGTTAGTTTTAAACATGAATAAAGGATGCATACAATAGAGGACTATTAAACTAGAATTGGCAGAATATCAAAAACATGAAAAGGGATGTCAAGTTATGCTAGCTACAGACTTGAGCACCTCCTGCTAATGCTATTGCCCATTACGTAAGGTCTTTACACCTCTGAATTGACATTAAATACCTTAATCAATGTTTGCTAAGGTTATTTAACAGCTGGCCACAATTATATCAAAGGTGAAACGTTGTGATGGTTTGTAGTAAAAGGTCACAGTAAAGACAGTATATTCAGTCTCTCTCTCTCTCTCTCTCTCTCTCTCTCTCTCTCTCTCTCTCTCTCTCTCTCTCTGTTGTGCCTCTGTCTCTCTGACACGCTTTGATCCCCCTTCCTCTCTCATACCTCTCTTGGCATTACCTGGGTGTTGTCAAGTCAAGAAGTGTCAAGTTACTGATTTATCCTTCTCTCTCTATGTTCCTGCCTCCTCAGGGTCCTCCGGGCCGCTCTGGTCTTCCCGGAGCAGATGGTGTGCCAGGCCCCCCTGGTACTATGCTGATGCTTCCAGTAAGACCCACTAAAACCTCCAAATATTTGCATTCCAAATTCCCCAACACCGTACAACAGTTTCAAGCATGCAACTTGTAATAATATTGTACAGGTATATGGAAATAGCGATTGTTGTGTAGTTGTTTTCAAACAGAATGAAACATCAAAATCTGGAAAATCCTAATGAAATATCGAGAGATTCTCAATAAAAATGTCAAAAATCAAAATGATTAAAATACAAAATGGTCATCATATATGAAAATGATGTTATATTACTTATATTATATTAGAGAAATTATTGTGTAGTTGTAGATTTAAAAAGTTTGAAAACCGTCGAAATCACTATTGAAATATTCATAATGCTGCTTTTCCTATTTGAACTTAATATATGGCATAATATAGTATAGTATAGTGTAATATTAAGCATATTAATATAATGAAAATGCATAATGATGATACATATATGAAAATCATGATTCCATACTTTAGAACATTGTTGTGTTGTTGTTTACAAAACTATTGAAAACCTGCAAAATGACTGAAATCTAATTCCTCAATCAATATTCATAATGCAGCTTTTCTTATTTGACATATTTAGTAATATAGTAGTGTAGTACATAGCATTGATGTAATAGTATACTCAGTGTTGGGTTACTATTGGTAATCCACTACAATTACTAATTACTTCTCTAAAAATGCAATCAGATCGCTATACTGATTACTTGTAATCATATTACTAATTACTTTACTTTTATAGTAAAATAGTTACTTTCTAAATCACTTTTCAAAGAAAAGTTTTTGGTTTTCCTCTCATATTCAAAATCTCTATATTTCCTTGTTATTCATTATTCCACACCCTTCAGCTGTCACAGAAATGCTTACAGACATACATATTAATTCATATTTTAAATGTATTATACGTTTAAGCACAAGTAATGTACTTAAAAGTAATTATTTTAAATGAAAGTCAGTAACTGTAATCTGATTACAAGAATTCAAAATGTAATTTGTTGCATTACTTTTTCCTAAGTAGTATAGTATAGTATAGTATAGTATAGTATAGTATCAGATTTAGGCATGGGCGACAAGGGTAGCCGCCCAAGCGGCATCTTGCTGGGGGCAGCACGGACCCCTCCTTTAGCACACAGTATAGTATAAATTCTTAAGTGTTGCTAAATCAAAATAATAGTGATGAATATACTCTGTGTGTGTTTGACAGTTCCGTTTTGGTGGTGATGGTGAAAAGGGTCCAGTTGTATCGGCTCAGGAAGCCCAGGCTCAGGCCATCCTCTCTCAGGCCAGGGTGAGTACATAAGAGCGGGGCAAAGCAAGCAGAAGTAAAGGGCCAAATGGCCCCTGACATTTACCCAGCTGTTTACCAAGGTGGGAGGCAGGGGACTCTTTACTGTAGAAAAGAGGTGGGGCAACAGGTCAAAGGGTGGGGAAGGGATTTGGTCCGACCTTGTTTGAGCTAAAACAAGAGTGAAACAGGGCAGCACAGGCTTCTTTGACTGTTAAAGGGAGACTGTTAAAAATACTAGCAAGGTTCACGACCTGCAGGAGGGCAACCAAGACAGGTGTTGCTGATTAGTGTGAGGGCTCAGATCTGTCCTTGACAAATATGGATACTGCCCCACCTCCTCTGGGTTCACATAAAACGAGTGGATGTCAGCTAGCTAGTAAAAGCTCAGCCAGTAAAAGTGAGAGATTAAAACATTTTTGAAGTCAAAAGTATGTTGGAAGATTTTGCAGTGGTTTTGATTCTTTGGTTTCTGTCCACAGCTTGCCATGAGAGGTCCACCTGGTCCAATGGGTCTCACCGGAAGGTCTGGCCCAGTAGTGAGTTTCAGTTACCCCATGACCTCTAAGAAAGTCTCACCCACTCAAATCTGTGAATGACCTGTTCACCGACTTTGCCCAGACTGAAAATCTGTGCAGTACAATTTTATGTACTGATTCAAAGTTCATCATTACCAGATCACAAACACCATCATATATAGGGTCCAAAAGTGCTTCTATGTTATTTGTTTCTAATTTAATAGAGTTCTTTCATAAAAAAAGTTATCATCCACTTAATTTAAGAGACATTTTTAATTGAAGAATGTATATGAATAAGCATCTTGTACGCTTCAATGGAAGCAAGACAACCATTTTTGTACAGAAGAGTTAACATGGTCAATGTCACAAATTTGCTAATTTGATTAGTGACCTAGAAAGAGTGCATACATATTTCTTCTTCTTATTTTTTTTTCTCAAAAAATAAATAAGTAATACATTTAACGTACTACTTAATCAATGAGTGATGAGACCAAGTAACTAGACTAATGATCAAAGTCTGTCTACTAGTCTGTTAGTTGGTCTCGAGCAGACCTGTTCATACATGATCAGTCAGTCAGCTCAAGCATAAACCACTTCAGGCAGGAATTATTTTGCTCAGATATGACAAAACTAATAGCGAAAATACATAAAATGAACATTCGAGACAAGAAAACCACAGCCATGTCATAACATACTTACCCTACATGATTGACCAAGCATGAAACAAGCAGGTATAGTAAAAGGGAGACTTTTGAAATCATAATACTTGTCTCTGAAAAGAACACAGCAAACTGTTTAATGGCTACTTGTGAATACTTAGAAGTGTCATTTAAAAGCAGACAGATCAGAGTCCTTGAATTACCAAATGATTCCTTGTATAACTCTTTACTGTAGGGCATACATTTAGAAATATAAAAGCAAACTCAAACTCTCAAATTATCTTTTTATTTAACTAAGTATTATGTGTGTCTGAGAGAGTAGCAATTTTAGAATAAACTGTTTATTTCTTACGTTTTCAGCCATCACATGGTGATTCTAAAGATACATTAGCAGAATTCTTCAGGTCATAAAATAACTACTTCTTAAAACAATTCTGAGCTGTTATGTCAACCATATAATCTTCATTCATTTTATATAAGGCCTATTTGATTCTCTGGGAGAGAAACAACAATAACTGTATTTGTTGAGAAATATTGCCACCTTCTGCTTGTTTGAGTATAGTGCGGACAGTTCTTATTTTCTCTACTAGTTTGGTATAATGTTTGTCTAACATTTCTTTCTCTGGTGTCAATCACATTCAGGGTCTTCCAGGACCTGCTGGACTGAAGGGAGAATGTGGAGACCAGGGTCCTCAGGTAATATGGTTAACCGCTTTACATCTTACCACTGCCTTTATTCTACAGTACATCTTGTTGACATAAATAACCAAATATGTTTTCACCACAGGGTCCGAGGGGTATCCAAGGTCCACCGGGGCAACTGGGAAAACCTGGCAAGAGGGTAAGGTTTTTATTTATTTATGTATTTATTTAATTAGGCACTAAATCGTGGGACACAAAAACAAGTCTTATGTTTCTCTTTAAAGGGATAGTTCAACCAAAATGTAAATTATGTTATCAGTTACGCACCCTCATGTTGTTCCAAACCTATATTACCTTTTTTCCTCAATAGAACATAAAAGGAAATGTTTAGTGACGTTCAGTCATATTCCCTTTTTTTAAATGGAAAACAGATTCAATGAATGTGAATGGTGACTGAGGCTATCAGTCCATAACGTTCTGCCTAACATCTATTTTTGTGTTCCACGGGATAAAAAAGACATACGTGTTGGAACAACATGATGGTGAGCAAATGATGACATAGTTTTAATTTTGGGTGAACTATAAGGATACTCTTTTATCCAAGGACAAACCATTCCAGCACTTTTTGATCTGGTCAAAATTAAATTCGACTAAAAACTTGCATGCTTTATCTGTTTATTTATTCATGTTTGACCTCTCTGTGACAGGGGCGTGCTGGAGCTGATGGTGCCCGTGGAATGCCTGGAGAATCAGGATCAAAGGTACACTGAAAATTTTCTTACCTACATTATTTTTAGACTAACTTCTAACTACTAGAATCTATTTATTATGCATCTTATGCACTATACATCATATACTCTATATACTTTCTGTATGCTAAATGCTTTAATGTGTTACCTGGTCTTCTTCATAGGGTGACAGAGGTTTTGATGGGCTTCCTGGGCTGCCTGGTGAGAAGGGACACAGGGTGAGTAATGTCATTGGACATACACAACCAAAGCGAACCCTTTAGAACCATGCCATTGTAGCAGAAATTGGATTGAGAAAATGAGCATTGCCATCTAGAGATGGTTTGTAAGCAATCAATTTATAATAATTATAACAATCTTTTCTTCCGACCTTGATCTGTCACTGCTTTTGCCAGGATATTCAGCAATAACACCAAAACACTGGACAGTTTATGTCTACCCAAATTGAGTCTTGATTCTTCTATTTTACCATTACTATATACCTACAATAATGCTAAATGATAATATCAAATTATAACAGAGGCTATATATGTTTTAAATGATTAAAACTACAGTTTTTAAATCCTTAACCAAGAAAGGCACATTAAAGGGACAGTTCACCCCAAAAATGAAAATACTCTCTTTTCTCACCCTCATGCCATCCCAGATGTGTATTACTTTTTTTCTTCTGCTGAAAACAAATGAAGAATATTTCAGCTCTGTAGGTCCATACAATGCAAGTGAATGGTGGCCAGAACTTTGAAGCTCTAAAAAGCACATAAAGGCAGAATAAAAGTAATCCTTAGGACTCCAGTGGTTAAATTAATATCTTCAGAAGTGATATGATAGGTGTGGATAAGAAACAGATCAATATTGAAGTCCTTTTTTTAGTGTAAATTCTCCTCCTGCCCTGTAGGTAGCAGTATGTACAGGAATATAAATCACCAAAAACAAAAGAAGAATGTGAAAGTGAAAACTGATAGTTGAAAATGACTTAAATATGAATATGTTTCTCACCCACACCTATCATATCACTTCTGAAGATGTGGATTTAACCGCTGGAGTTGTACAGATTACTTTTATGCTGCCTTTATATGCTTTTTTGAGCTTTAACATTTTGGTTAACATTCACTTGGAATTTATGGACCTACAGAGCTGAAATATTCTTTTAAAAATCTTAATATGTGTTCAGGAGAAGAAAGAATGTCATACACATCTGGGTTGGCATGAGGGTGAGTAAATGATGAAAGAATACATATTTTTATCTGAATTATCCCTTTAAGACATACAGTAAAATCACACACAATAGCTCATCTAAGCAATACTGCATTTTATCCCAAAATAAAAATAGATCTTTAGTTTATAGGTAGAAAAAGAGGTAGGTATACATTTTTTGATTGGTGTTTTGGTTTATTCTGCCTGAATAAAATTGAATTGAAACAAAATTGTATATTTCTTTACGATGACTTAAACAGTTATGTTCTTATGTCTCCTCCCTGTTTAATGTAATTCATTTACTCAGTTACAATATGTCTTAAAGTATACACAATTTGTTCTGTCATTGTAATAAATTGGAGCCCTGGCTTTTGCATTTTTCCTAATATAGTCGGTTACTGAACACAAATCATTTATCTGTAAATGCCATGATTTTTTTAGTAAAGGTCATAACCATTCATCATAATTTAGAGACTGAGATTCAGAGAAACAAGCTGCCATTGTTTGTTTTCAACAAAAAATATTTGGTACCCTAAGTGCAAATTGATAACAAGGAAACGTTGTAGATTATGCAAATGTTGTAGATTATGCTTTTCACTGTACTGCACAAATGCATGATAAATATATAATGAGTAGGTCCACTCAGATTCTGTGCTCTTTTTTCTTTTCTTTTCTTTTTTTGTTTATATGCTGATTTTTTATGGAAAATCGGACGAATGGGTTTAAATATGAAGCAAAAAAAAAAAAAAGAGTTAGGTTGAGCTGAGAATTTTGCACTCTTATTACTAGCTGGTAGAATTCCAAAATATGAAATAGTTCCCACTTTATATTAGTTGTCTTTAACTACTATATACTAACATTTAAAATACACATAATGCAATGTATTTATTGAGTAGTTGCATGTTGGTCTGCAAAATGTTCAAAAAAGTCACATTTGCTGCTACTGAGTTTGAGGTACTGTACAGGTAGGTTTAAGAGTAGGTGTAGATTTCATGCAGGCCTGGAAATAAACCCTAATTTGAAGCAGTATGAGGTGAAATGTTGGGCCTTGTAAACAGAGAATGGTGTTATTACTGTGGTAGCCCTGTGGCAGGGTATTTCATTGCCTCTCATGTCAACACAGGTGATAATTATGGGACCTAACATGGCTTCCTAGATGACTAGCAAACAAAAGTCAATAGAAGATTATTCTGCTATTGGAGATTATAATGCCTGCCTCTTTCTCTAACAGGGTGAGAATGGTCATTCTGGGCCCCCTGGACCTCCCGGAGAAGACGGACCAAGAGTAAGTGCTTTCTAAAACATCCGAAGAACAAGAGTGTCCTTCTTGTCTATAGAATAACTTTATTCTCTTGACCTCTTCACAGGGAGAAGATGGAGAGATTGGACCAAGAGGATTGGCGGGTGAGAGTGTAAGTGTTTTTAATGGTTTTAATGGTTTTAATTCCAGTGTGTCACTGGGGTGATTCATCTTTAAATTCAGCTGAGAGTATTTACACTATGTAATCATAACCTTCTCATCTAGGGGCCTCGAGGTCTGCTCGGTCCTAGAGGACCTCCTGGACCACCTGGACAGCCTGTAAGTGATTTTTCCATTTTAAATTTTGTAGATCCGATGCGGATTGCTCGCTTCTAATCTGTGACTATTGATTTCTGCAGGGCATTGCTGGTGTTGATGGCCCACAGGGTCCCAAAGGAAACATGGTGAGAGACACTGTAGCTCTTATCCGCCAAAACACAAACAAAACAGTGATTAGCAGAGGTACAGTATTGTTAAAACGTTTATTGAAATATAAATGAGAACGTGTTGTGACTGCTCAGATAAACTCAACAGCATATGCCATGAGAGAGAAAATTAGCATGTATACATGGACAATCCTATACTGGTTATGCTTAATAAGCAGGCAACTTTTAAGGACATAAGCGGTTTTCCTTTATCGGGTATGGTCATTAACATTTTAAGGCAAAAATAATCGTCACACATTATTTATTTATTTATTTTTGTTTGTTTTTATCCGTTTTTTGCGCAACTGTTGTATGCATACCTTTGTATGTTTGACATCAAAATGTCTGATCTTTTGAATAAGCTGATTTTTGGTAGTTATCAGCATATTGGTTTGCATGTAAATTCACTCTCTTTTGAAATTGAGCTATACAGATCACAGACAATACATTTTGGAACTAAGCACTCTCTGGTTAACATTGGTGTGGACACCGTGTCTATCAGAAGAGGACAGTTTAGCCTTAAGCTATAATGTTTTTTTGACATAGTGGCAAATCGAATATGTAGAGTTTGTTTTGTGCTGCCACTAGCGATAATATTGACTCATATAGTTGTTGTTCTTACATTATAACATCATATTCACATCACCAAAACAGTGTGAACAATCTCGATATCGATTCTTAAATCTCAAGATCGATCTATTACTCTATGCACTACCCTCCACTACACTGAGAGGCTATGTTTTTTTTGTTCACAAATGTTGCACTATGTGACTAAAATGTATATATTTGGCAACACGCTGGTAAATGTTTACATTTCACTCTCCAGTATTTGTGTAGTATATTGGTGAAATATTCAGCAGTGAGATCCTTTCACTGCATGTTGAGAGTAAATGTTGTTCCGTGTAATGTGTGTCCAAAGACGAGATCCATGTTTGTCATTGAATAATGTCTCTTTTAAGACCCTTTCTGTTCTATACAGTCAGTTGTTGATCATAAACAACAACAAAAAAATAAACATTTAATTCTAATCAGGTGTAGCACAGATGAAATAATGCCATTCGACTCCTCTCTTGTTAGTATGCGCTCATTTACAGACGTTCTTTGTTAAAGAGACAGTATCGGTTTAGCGTGTATTCAACAAATCAATGAAAATAATTGAAAATAGTACAAATTATGCAATTAAACAATACATATGTAACAAAAATTCAATATGAAATATACTGTAATATGTTATTTATTGATTGAATACATGGGCAAAATGTGACCAAAATTATGAGAAGCTTATAAAATATCCTTAGTAAAATGTATTTTTTCGTAATGTATCTAGTTAGAAAGTCCTCTGTATAATTAACATCATTAACTGTGAGAGAATGTATTTAATATGTAAGCAAAAGGGACATTATAACTTAAATATACCCACATGAATCGATATAGAAATGTATCGATAAACGAATCGAATCGAGAGCTTGTGAATCGGAATTGAATTGAATCGGGAAATCTATATCAATACCCAGCCCTAGGATCTGATTAAGGGAAGGTTGACACATACCATCTCTCTTTGTTGTTTAGGGACCTCAGGGAGAACCAGGCCCCCCGGGACAGCAGGGGATCCCAGGAACACAGGTGAGTCTTAGTGGTTTTACATCAGTATGAATGGTTGCCTTTGGATCAAGCAATCATATCATGTACATTGTGATGTCCTCTATATTGTGTGTATATAAGAAATTAAATTGGGATTAAGGGAAAGGATTGTACAGTGGCCCCAAGATGTATTTTCAGACATCTGGACAATTAAGTCACAATTGTATGTATGAATGTCATTGCTACATAACAAAATATCAAACAGTTGCATCTGCAAACAATTTATGCCAGACGTTTTCTCAGAACTAACTTGACTTTCTCAAACATTTTTGCAATAACTTTTAACCAGCTGGTCCCAATGTCATTCTTAGTGGATGTATGTCAGTCAGTTCCCCTCAAGTTCATACAAGTGTTTAGCAGAGTAACCACAGGTGTAGTTTATCTCATTAACTATGGACAAGTCAAGTTTGGCAATCTGAAAGTTTCAAAATGTTTTAGTATACCTTTTGTTTTAAAGAACTTCATTGTTAAATTTTTTTAGCTAGACAAGCATGCCTGTTCTCTCGTTCTTTAAAATTAATGTCAATTGTTTTGATGTTTTATTAGCTAATAAAGTGGCATTCATAATTGTACAAAAACTTTTTGGTGCCACTGTATGTTAATTGTCACAAAGCTTATAGTTCCATAATGTTTCATTCTTGGCTTGCGTGATTTCTGGACTTCAAGACATCTATTCAAAAAGGGGCTTCCTGGGTTGTTATCCAGCCTAATTAATTTAACCATTGTTTTTTGGTAATTTCTCCTCCGCACTGTTCTTAGGTCACTCATTTCCAAACGGCTCTCTTTTTCTCAGCGGGCAAAGTGAAATTATCTGAAATATTTCTACTGGGCTCACAGGAAGTAGGCAGCTGAATGCTACCCATTCATAACGCCCCACCTGCAGCGGTCAAATCAGAGCAGTGAGCTCAAATTTCCCTAGAGTGAACTCCTGGTCGGCACACACAGATACATACACACAGAGTCAGCCACTGTAAACACACATAGTAAACATATGTGTATGCACACACACTCAAACACACTATACAAACACAAGTGACCCTGCTAACACTCACAAAGGGACAATACAATAAGTCCATTATTGGGTATAAGTCAGTAGGGCTCCTCTCTACCACATGTTTGCCCCTCTATCCCGCCATCCTGCTGCCATGGCAACAAAGCCTGAGGTTGTCTGTCTATTTATTTTTTTGTTGTACAGGGTCTTCCAGGTCCACAGGGCCCCATCGGACCACCTGGAGAAAAAGTAAGATATTCATAGTTTTCACACGTTTATTTTAAGTTTTCTTACTGCTATTTGCAACACCTTAAAACAGACGGAGAGCAGAAGGAAAGATTATCTAATATCATATGGTGATATAAACCACTAGATCAAAATTTTAGGCATAGTTGCCTTCAATGCTCTGATTGACATTTTTTTATTTATTGGTGCTTTTTCTATTTTGGTACTTGCATTGTTGCAGGGGTTGATTTTCATCAAAACGCACAGATTTGTTTGTTGTTTTTTCTGTTTGTTAAATGAAGTTCCCATTAAATCTGACTTTTTACCTGGACATCATCATTTATTTTTGGTGCTTTTCAAATACCTTAATGTATAGATTTTTACTGTTTTAGGCTTGTCCCAGACCCAGACGTTCAATATTAATCTGCAAAATTCATTATAAAGTACATATTATTACAAGTTTAAAACAGAGAGTAAAATAAACATAAACCATTTAAATATTTATTGTGTGAAGATTTTGTTATTTTGTTTTGTATTTTATTTTTGTGTTTTTAATTGTTTTGCCCCTAATAATTTTTTTAAGTTAGTTAAATTGATACGAGACAATGTTGAGATATTTGTTGAGTATTTTTTTGAGGTGTCATTTCCATTCATGATATCATTTTGTCAAATTACACAAACAATTTTATAATATTATTTCAATTGTGTGTATTTAGGATCAATAAAATGTTAGCTATGAAATGAGCCTAAGCAAGCCAAAGCCTATTTTATTTAAAACATTTAAAAAATGTCATTTCCATCACCATCATTTCCACCATAGAATTCTGTTAAACAATACAGAATTTGAGTCGTGACAAATAAATAATAGACAAATAGTAGACAAATAAATAAATAAATAAATAAAGTGGAAAAAATTATTTAACAAGACTTTACTTTTTTAGAAGCCCAAAGTGCTAAAAGTGCCCAAAGTTGAGGAAACACCCTTATATATTGTGGCCCAACTATTACTGTCGGTTCTTAATGATTAATTACTTGTGATGGTATTTTTCCAAATTAGTCATTTGATTTGGATAAATGTATCTGCTAAATGGGAAAAAAAAGGTAAATGAAACTGCGGTTATAGATGTTACTCAGAATGCCAACAGAGCATTTCTTTTCTATTTGTAGCATTCATTTTTTTGTCTACTTTATCATAAGAAGCCGATTAATGATTCAGTGCATGTTATTTCCTTTTTGGCCTTCTGTGGTATTATAGTTTCGTTTTTATCCAATCAAAGTTATCCTGCTATGTCTCTTTTTACAGGGTCCTTACGGAAGGTCCGGCTTGCCTGGATTGCCTGGTGCTGATGGTCCTCCTGTATGTATATGTTCTCACCTCTATTTTTCACTTTTATGTACTGATATATGATGTCTCAGTTTCCTGCATGCTTGTAGGCCAGACTACTCTTAGTTTGCAACACTTCCTTAATTAAAACACTTCTAAATAAAGAAAAAGAAAACATTTTGTTTGCTGGCTTGCTCCACTTTAGTTTTATTGAGTAAAGAACCATCATAGCAGAGGATGAAGTATGTTCATGAAAGCTCTCATCCATTCAGAAAAGAAAAGAATGAACAGATGTGTACCACTATTTTAAGGCATGTCCTCCAGTTATGCTAGTAACATACTGTACTCACACCTGTCACATACCTTCTGCTAAATCTGCCTTTATTCCACAGGGACATCCTGGAAAGGAGGGTCCACCTGGAGAGAAAGGAGCTTTGGTAAGCAAACTTTTAGTATTATCTTTTCTTGTATGAAAAATCACAAATGAGATCTCTTTAATATCTCAGTGTTTTTTGCTAGAAAGCATTCAAATAGCTATAAACCTGTTGCTACATCAATACGACCACAGATTTTCTTCACAAACAACATTTCATAATATTTCAATGTCGTCATGTTCAGGGCCAGCCCGGTCCCCAGGGCCCCATCGGCTATCCTGGCCCTCGCGGTGTGAAGGTAAAGCATTTTTTGTGTTTGATGGAGATTTATTGGTGAGCACTGACATTGTGATCCGTGCCTGATCGCATGCTCTCTGTCTTATAGGGTGCTGATGGCGTTCGTGGTCTGAAGGGAGGCAAAGGAGAGAAGGTGCGCATAGATCCACATCTCAACTAGGCACAGAACATTAGCTGTATAATTCATTGCTGTAATGGCACCTCACAGGTCAAAGTGGTGGCTAAATATTCATAAAAAGAGTCTAAAAGCTGCTACACTGCTGTACACACACTCACTTTATATTCTCTCCACTTGTACATCACATCATATCAAGCGCTGTTTAATCATGCAGAAAGAGTGAGTGATCATAACACTTCTACCTGACTCAAAATCACTCCATCACTTTTTGAGGATGTCCACATGCATGCTGTTTTTTTAAGTGCAGCTTCTTAAAAACTATCCAAATATTAAAATTAATCCTAATTAGAGTTGGCTGTCAGGTACTCCTAAAGTATCTATCTATCTATCTATCTATCTATCTATCTATCTATCTATCTATCTATCTATCTATCTATCTATCTATCTATCTATCTATCTATCTATCTATCTATCTATCTATCTATCTATCTATCTGTCTGTCTGTCTGTCTGTCTGTCTGTAACCCCAATCCTGATATACTTACTGTACAGTACTTTCTTCCATGGAACACAAAAGGAGATGTTAGGTAGAATGTTAGACTTGGTCACCATTTACTTCTATTTTATGGAAGACAAATACAATGAAAGTGAATGGAGACTGAGGCTAACAATCTACCTAAATCTCCTTTTGTGTTGCATAGAGGAAAGTATTTTTTTTAAATGCATTTACCTTTAATTCATTTCATAATATAGTAACTTAAATACAAAACAAAAGACATGGAGAGATTTAAATATTTTTAGGAAACTGCAATACTGCATTATCGCCAGCAGGTGGACGTCTAGTAAAATTCAGGAATCACAAAGCTGCTGTGTTTGTATGCAGAAACTATAGCTTCATCACTTGGTTTTCCCTTAAATGTTCCAGTTAATTTAACCCTTTTCTCTCTTTATAAATTTCAGGGTGAGGACGGTTTCCCAGGTTTCAAGGGAGACATGGGTATCAAAGGCGACAGGGTAAATAAACACCATCCAGACACACTGGCTTCCAGCCCATGCTAATTTTACCCCATAGATCAAAGCTAACAGGCAGCACTGACTGGCTGATTTTCTGTGTATGTTTAGGGTGAGCTTGGATTGGCCGGACCGAGAGGTGAGGATGGACCAGAGGGCCCGAAGGGTCGTTCAGGCCCAAATGGTGAATCTGGTCCATTGGGATCTGCTGGAGAAAAGGTGAATTTCCAATTCATTACGGTTTACTGTGATTAGTTTATTAATGAGTACTTATTTTCCTCCATGGAACACAATGTTAGACAGCATGTTAGTCTCAGTCGCCATTCACTGTTACTACGAATGTGAATGGTGACTGAGACTGCCATTCTGCATCATTACATCTCCTTTAGTGTTCCACAGAAGAAAAATTGTGAAGTTTGCAAAGACATGAAGATGAGTAAACAATGACATAATTTTCATTTTTTGTGTGAACTAGTCCTTTAATACCAAATAAGATTTTTTTCTAAAGACATTCTTGCACTAATGAACTTGGCTTGTTTTCCTCCAGGGAAAACTCGGGGTTCCAGGATTGCCTGGTTATCCAGGACGTCAAGGGCCAAAGGTACGCACTCAAAATGAACCTGACACCTGTACCTGCATCATTGTTGTTACACTTATGAGCTAAACAGCAACTCAGCTCATTACCATGAACTAATTCCCTTCTGTGAATGAATTATGCATGCTGCACTAAGGAAGGCATTATTTTATTACAAGCAACTCATGCCAGAATTGTTCCCTCTGCTCTTGGGGATGCTGGTCACGCAGGCTATGAGGAAAATTTTGAGCACAGCTGCCTGTGTCAGACCTCAGCAGCTTTTATCAACAACAGCATCAGCTTCAGCACCAGCAGCCCAAAATCCGACCCTAGAGTGGCCTTGAGGATCACAGACCTTCTAATACAGCAAACAGTGGCTGTATTACAGACAGCTAAATTCATTTGGGTTTGGCAATGTAGGACAGCAAGTTCGAGATTGCTTAAAAGTTAGTGCATTGCTCGGTAAATCTATATATTGGTGCAAGTCAATGTGTATTGTAAAGGAAAAGTTCCCTCGAAATTATAACTCACTTATGCTGTCTCAAACTCGTATGACTTTCTGTCCTCTGCAGAACACAAACAAAGATATTTTGATGGAGATATGATGTAAATATATCCATACAATGCAAGTTTTTTTCAACGTAAATCTTGACATCTGCAGTCTCCTTGGTGCAATCATGATTTGCAGCTCGATTACACTTCCTCGCGCTTGATCCCAGTGTACGACACTGGCTTGCGTTATTTTTTTCCCACTCGTGTTCCAGCAGGTCCTGCCTCCTGCATTCAAATTGGCTAATGAGAGCTTCTTACAAGCTGTCTGCGATTGGACAAATGAGAAGTCTTTCATGCAAGCTGTGTCCCAATACGCATGTTACACTATGCACTTACATTATACACTATTCACTCAGCCGTGTAGTGTATATGAATTGTCAAAGTGTAGTGTCATCCCAAATGGAATACTTAAAGAGTTTGTTTTTTACTACACAGAAGCATTCGCCATTTAAGTTGTTACAGAAGTGATGTTTCAAACGTATGCAATGTGTTGCCGCTAGCTTTAGCGTGTTAGCCAACCTCAGTTCAACACCTGTATCTCAAAAAACGTACATATTCACACAGTGTGTTGTGAAGGTAAAGCATTCAAATTACATTTGTAAGGTGTTGCCTTCACTGACGTTTTGCTAGTTGCAACATTCTCCATTATTTACAATAATTTTTTATTAATTAATAATTGTCCAACAGTTCACACTCCGTTTTGACGATTGAAGAAGTGCATCATCAGGGTACTATAGTGTAGAAGTGTGCAGTTTGGGATGCACATTTAGCCTTAGTTAGCATAGTAAACAATGGGACATCACAGCATACAGTATTAGTGGTAGAAAACAAACTAAGCTCTAAGTTGAGTTCTAACTTTCAGTGGTTATCATTGCAAGATGTCTTTCCCCCGTAGAATATGAATATAGCCAAATTCACTTTAAAGTCAAGTCAGTCAACTCGGTGGGCATCTTGGTAATGCTCTCTAGCAGCTATTTTCTATGCATACAAGCGGCATGAAAGTAATGCTCCTATCTACTTGATTGGAGAAAGACAGAAATATCCAAAATGGTTATTCAAGATGACAATCAAATAACATTTGTATTATAAATTGTGCTTCTTTATCTAATTTCTCCAGAAAACGTATAGACTACGAAGCACAATTGAAACATTTGAAAACATTGCCCTGTTTGTTTTTAGCGTCCCAATCTGGCTTACATTGCAACATTAGATCAACCAATCGTGTGAGTTTGGGGTGGAATTATCTCTTTGTCTGACCAATGGCAGATTTAGCACATGGCAGTGTTTGGGAAACATTGTGCTGCTACTAGTGGCACGAACAATAACACTCTTTACCCTTAAGACTTATCTTGAATTTGCTGAAATGGGATGGAATAAAGCATAGTCTGAGATCAAGGTGCTGACTAAGGGGTAGATTTACAGTCCCATAAACCCACTTTTATTTAGCAGGATTAATGAACGACAGACAAGTGATGTGATTACAAGCACTTTGACACACCATCATCTCTCCACCAGTGCGGAATGGATTCACACAGTCTGCCAACTTTCAAATTATCATGAAGTGCACTTTTGAAGACCAGCCATCACAGTCTGAGTGGTTACTGACTTCTGAAGTGGCATTTTTTTATGGAGTGTTATTGCATATTTGTCAGTGTCTCACCTTTTAGTGTTTCATAACATAATTTGTGGTAAATCAAAGCGGATTTCTGCAGTGCCCAACACTGAGGTCTTTCTTAAAAATAAATGTGTAAAACAGTCTATTGATTTCTTTCTTGAATGCTTACAATGCTGCCAGGACTGAGAATCGTGGGTAAGCTGCTTTTAATTCACTGTGTTTAGAATGAGCGAGAGAGAGAAAGACAGGAAGTGATTGAGCCGATTAAGTCTCATTATTGGGGACTCTTTATCGTACGTCGGTTTGTTTGTTTCTCTGACAAAGTGTGTTTGTTTACATTCAACATGTGTCTGTTGTTTCAGTTGATTGTATTGTCCGCCGCTCTCTGTAGAAATCGTTGTATTTCTATGCTGAAAAACAATCCCTTCCTGAAGCTCTCTTGTGATTAGTCCTGTGCAAACAAAACAAGGGAAGCTGATAATCGAGAACCACTTTGTATATCTTAGCATATATCATACGCATTTAGATGCCTATTTCTCCGCTTTTGAATTATTCTAGTAAAGAAATTGCCAACAATTGGTGCAAAAAGTCTCACAGCTATTTTAAATGCTAGAAGTGTAGCAAAGCCAAAGATGGTAATGCTAACAGACTGTAATGGCATTAATTCTGTTAGAATCAGGACTTTTTGTGTTCATCCCTCATCAGTATGCAAGTCATGTTGCCTTCCCTGCCTTCCTGAAGTCATTTTTATTTTATTTCCAGGGTTCGAACGGTTTCCCCGGATTCCCAGGAGCCAACGGCGAGAAAGGAGCCAGGGTAAGATGCATTCTTACAACCTGCTTTGTGTGAAGTGCACACCTCATTGTAATAAACACTTTGGAAAAAAAGGCTGATTGATTGCTTTCATGAAAGGATTTGTATGATGACGTTTTACAAAAACACCTACACAAATCAATAAGTGACAACAAAAGATGCTGAAGTGCTTGTGTTTACTGTGATTCAACAGTGATCACCCGCCTGGAAAAATATTCACATTCAGAAAGTAAAGTGGGTAAAAGTATATTTTAGGTTAAATGTAATTGCGAATGGGAGTCTAAATTTACAGTTTTACTCAGGTTTAGGTTTACCTCTATATTTACGCTTACATTTACCTTTCATTTTGCACTCACCTTTTTTTTTCAACCTTTTCGCTTACATTTACTGTAGAGGCTGTTGAGTCTCTACGTTTATGCTAAGCTTTACCATTACAATTACCTTTACGCTTCTATGTGCACTTAGCTTTACGTTTACCATTACATTTACCTTTACGCTTAAACTTTTATCTTATGTTTTGGCTTATCTTGACATTAACTGTAATATTTATATTTACTTTTAAATTTACTCTTACCTACATTTGTATTTACTTTTATGTTTACATTGACCAGCTAACATAAAGCTAAGCATAAGAGTAACTGTAAATGTATGTGGAAAGGTAAATGTAAACGTGAAAATAATTATAAAAAGTATATCTAAATATTATTATGAACATGTCGAGGGTTTGATATGTACATGCTCAGGAATGGTTATATACATGTGGATCAGTTTGTTACATTTATATTTACCTTTAACTTTGCAGTTACCTTGATGTTTGTTTACATTAATACACATTTTTATATTTAACTTTACACTTATATTAACATTACCATTTTTGATTAGCTTTACATTTACATTTTCTTTTACACTTAGATTTATCTTTATGCTTAGGCTTACTTTTCCATTTACATTTACCTTTTAATGTACACTGTCTTCATTTTTACATGTACCCTTACACATAGACTATACTTTATGTTTTGGCTAACCTTTCCATTCACTGTTAAATTACATTTAACTTTACATTTACACATAAACTTATATTTAAGTTTTATATTTACCTTCACATTTACATTTACATTTTAGGCTAAGACTTTTTTATATTAGGCAGAAGTATTTATGACTGCAAGTCACAACAGATGGAAATTACCAAATAATTACAACACGTTTACTCAAATTGTGGATCTCGTACAGACATAAAAAAAAATTAGAAAAAACAAACATTATTGCTCTGCATACGTTGTGTTCCTCAAACCTGTATGTTGCTTAGAACAGTTACAACATGCTGACTACAACTATGGAAAATGAATCAAATGTTTCCCTCAAGAGAGTCTGATCAATTAATTCTGTGGAAATTACGTACTCAAGCAAAAATAAACCTTACTTTGGTTCAATATTGTTAATGGGAAACATGAAACCATATACATGAGAACAGCTGTGCCTTAAGCATTTTTGATTTTATGATTATTCATAATAAAATATAAAGTTAGCTGCTATTTTTCCAAGTGTTTAAAACTTGCCTCTGTGCAAGGATCAAAATGTGTGTTTGTGTGTGTTTGTGTGCTGCTAATACACCTACACCTCATCTGAAACAAATATCTCTGTGGCTCCCAGAAATCCTAAGGGAAGATATCTAATGCTTGTTTTCCCCCATACACACTCATTTTGGCAAAAAGAACTCCAACAACTACAGCAATTGGATTTTCTGTGTGTCACTATTGAATTCACCCTTAATATTTACCACACTAATTTTTCTTCTTTCTTTTTGAAGGGTGTGGCAGGGAAACTTGGTCCAAGAGGGCAAAGAGGTCCAACGGTATGTAATTATTCTATACTTTCTCCAATCAGTTTTAATATTCAATACAGAAATACATATTGATTCTGAAGTATGTGGATACACAAACACTACACCTTAAAATTGAATTTCCAAACCATCAACATACTAGCCATTAAGTCCTCCCGAAAAGCTTCCAGTCTTCTGGGAAGCTTAATGAATTTTGAATTTGCTAAATTTACAGGGTCCCCGTGGTGCTCGCGGTGCCAGAGGACCAACAGGAAAACCAGGACCTAAGGTACTACTCTCTTCATAACGATAACCTCCCCATGGTTTATTTTTGTCACTCACTTCCTTTAAACAGTCCTTATGTTCTTTTAATTTACCTCACAGGGCACATCGGGCAGTGACGGTCCACCTGGTCCACCTGGTGAGAGAGTAAGTGCCACCCAGAACACACTGCAGCAGAAAATATTCATGTTGCATAATACTATCTACAGTGAGGCAATGAAGAGCTTGAAGTGCTCTGAGAAGGGTTCTTTTGCCAGAGTATTAGCTCAGCTTGTGGGTGTATTCCAGATAAGAGGATTTCCCACCTGTGTTTTTGTCTGGAAACTATTATAGCTTTATGAAGAGTTCTTGAGCATTAGACCTCTGGAAGGCTGTTGTCCATCACTAACATCAGAGCAATATCTGATGTTTTGTGTTTTCTGCTGTGAAATCCTGTTCTCTGTTCTTTCTCTATTTTTCATTGTTTTTCTCTTTTATTAGGGCCCAAGCACTGAACGTGCGGTGACCCTATTGTTCTTCTAAGGATTATTATCGCCCAAGCACTAAAAGTGCAGAGACCCTATTGTTTTTCTAAGGATTATTAGGGCCCAAGCACTGAAAGTGCAGAGGATCTATTGTTCTTCAAAGGATTATCATTATTATTATGATACTTTTTAAGGTTTTCGGTACTTAGCATGCTTAAAATTTCACGTCATTTTGCACACACATCAGAGTCATTGGCCATTAGGGCTGGGCAATTGTTCACCCATGGGTGTGTAGGGGGGGGGGGAGCCCCCTTTAAAATGGGTGTGTAAGACTTTAGCTCCCCCATTTTCACCTACAGTCACCAAAGGTACATATATAGTTCTCATCAAGTCAGACAAATTTCATAATTATAGTCATTAAGTCAGCCCAACAGGAAGTTGGCCATTTTGGACTTTTTGAATATTGCAGTCTCAGAACTTTTAAATACTCCCCCTAAGTGATTCATGAGACTATCACCACATTTAGACAACATTATGCCAAGATTGACATTGAAGATGATACATTGCAAACAGATTTTGATATATCGAAAGGTGATGCCATGGCAAGGCATTCAATTAATGGTGAAAAATTGGAAGCAGGAAGTGTCTCATATCTTCTGTGAGCAATGTGTGATTTTGATCAATATTTAGATGTATGCTTAGCCTTGGGGTCTAATCACATGGATTTGACTATTTTTGTTCACGGTCATAGTGCCACCACCTGGCAGCAGGAAGTGTGGATCTTACAACAGACTTTAAATTAGTCCTCTTATATGTACTCAAATTGCTTCAAAATTGTTTAGAATAATGTCAAATGCCAACTGCCAATGTCGACCTTTTATTGTTTTCCAAAAGCCTCTGGTTGGAAATGGACCAGTTGTGCTTGGGCCCATCATCGCTGCTTGGAGCTATATTTTATTCTGTTTTTCAGTCTGAATTTGAAGGATGTTGAATGCCTGTTGACGGCGCCTCCATTGCACTTTCAATATAGTTTCATTAGTGCTTTGTTATTGTGTGTGTATATTAATGTTGCTTCCTCTTTATGGCTTTTACCAAGACTATCAGACAATATGCGGTATGTTGCCTCAGGTCAGCTAGACATTCACCTCTATTCGCGTGTATTGTACATGGTGCATTATTTTTTACATACCTGATATTGTAGTTTTGTGATCTTGTATGATTTATTACTTATTCACATAATTCTTAACTTATTTGCATGTTAGAGTAAATCAGCTAAAAGAGTGGACTTTTGACCATGTCTATTTTTTCACTGTCTTTTCCAGGGACCTCAAGGGCCCCAGGGTCCAGTTGGTTTCCCAGGACCAAAGGGCCCTCCTGTAAGTCCCTCTTTGTGCTATTTTTTGTCCTTTTTTTACATACTGTGGGATTAAGAAAATGTCATGTATGCTGTATGCCATGTCAAATATAGAAAATATCTATCTTTATGTGTAGGGACCACCTGGAAAGGATGGGCTGCCTGGTCACCCTGGCCAGCGAGGAGAGACGGTGAGTGCTTAAGACCACTCCCGCACCTGGAACTGTTGCCAAGCCTAGCTGTACCTGAATAATAGGAGAATGCTCAGGCGTGTTCAGAGAACCCAACCAGGGGTCAAGTGAACATCAGTACTCTCTGTGTTATTTGTAAACCCAATGGAGGTTTGGAGGTTCTGTTCAATCCAGAAAGATGATGTACTAATAATTCTGCAACAGCGCCAGTTGTTTAGGAGAGCAATAAACTTAGTGGCACACCCGTGGCCACATACCGCCCTAGAAATGTTGTCAAAAAAGCTATAGTTTACTTAATGGTCCTTCAAAAGATGGATGGATGGAAGGAAGGGTGGGGAAGTGGGTGGGTGGATGAATGGATGGATGGAAGGAAGGGTGAGTGAGTGAGTGAGTGAGTGAGTGAGTGAGTGAGTGAGTGAGTGAGTGAGTGAGTGAGTGAGGGATGGATGGATGGATGGATATAGCTGGGCCACTTTCACATGTAGAAATAAATCAAATATGTATTTGATTTTTTCAATGTGCCCTCAGTGTGAACAGCAAGGTTGGATTTAATGTGAGGATTTTATGATCATCTGTCTAACTCATCTATCTAACTCAACATTTGTCATTTGCACACTTATAGGTCTGATATGGTTTCAAACTTTTAATTTCGAGTCATATCTTTGCTAGTTAACACATTCTGTTCCTTATTAAGGAAAGAAAATCAAATTATAGGCTTCAACAGTTGGGTTCAATGATTCATTTGCTTTGATTGTAGTGGCTAATTATAATTTTAACTACAGTATATCTATAATAGTGCTTGGAAATTGAAGGTGTTAATTTATATGTTAATAGTTGACTGTTGACTGTAGTTAACACAGTTAATGAATAGCAAAGCAGTTTGTTTGTGTCAATCATTCTTTTTTGTAGGGTTATTTGAAATGTCATCTTCTGTCTGCTGTTTTTATCTTCCTATTTTCATGGAAAACCATTCTATGCTGAATATTGATATTGATGTAGCAATCATTCCTTTCTCTAAATAGTTTGAATAGGTGTTTTGTTTCTCAGACATTCATTGCTGCTATTTTATCCGCAGGGTTTCCAAGGGAAAACTGGCCCACCAGGACCAGGAGGTGTTGTCGGACCCCAGGTAGGCTTTTACATTTTATTTTTTCATTATTTGTGCAATATTTGTTAACGTTTTCTTTGAGATAAAGAGAGAGAAATTTAGCTCACTGTGCTCACACATTTGTCCGACAGGGTCCAACAGGAGAGACTGGCCCCATTGGTGAGAGAGGACATCCCGGACCCCCTGGTCCTCCCGGAGAACAAGGTCTCCCAGGTGCTGGTGGAAAAGAAGGTGCAAAGGTGAATGAATGTCAAATATTACATTCATTGTTAACAAAATTGATATATGGAATCCAAGGATGCAGAGCCATAGCCACCATAGACATTGGAGGGTTTGCCCCCATATATTCCGATTTTATTTTTACCTTTGGCCCTGTCAAAATGCTCTGTAGAAAAGCTACATAACCCTGCTGAAAAAATGAAACAAAAAAAACATCTTAGCTGGTGTTTGCTGGTCTCTTGGTTGGTTTTAAAGGGGGTTTGGATGCTTTTCAGACTAGGAGACCAGTTTAAACCTCTGCACTGCAAAGTGGCATAGGCTGGTTTAAGCAGATGTTTCTGCAGGGAAATGAGACATATTAGGGAAATGAGCCTCCAAAGTCAAACAGCACAAAATAGTCAACAAAGGTATCTGTTTTTCTTTTCTTTTTTGGAGAAAAAGAGACACCAATTAGTTCACCATTAGCCCAATCTATCTACTGTAGGTGTATCCAAGTGTTTAAGAGCTATAACTTCAGTGCTGTGGAGAATGGCTGTATTTGCTCTCTAAATAGAATGTAAATTGTTAATAGACTGAACTGAATTTCACTGTTCACCCACCCTTCCTATCTCAGTTTTAATTTTTTGTCTCTCCTGTATGGAGACACTTTAATCAGATTGATCTGTCCACTTCAGACTGGCTGTCAGACTTGAGTGAACACCCTGGAGGTTGTGTGCACTGCCGCAGACTGAGCGATCAGACTTTCTGCAGTCATTCTCCTGATCTCACTCATTTGTTTCCTCTTCTTACAAGCTGCATATTAATCTTTCATAATTTAAACTACTTAGTGGTCTCGAACAAAATGCAGCCTATACAGTATACTGGTTTATAAGACATGGAGGTCAAGTGGAGGTTGTCTTCCAAAGGGGAAAAAAGCTGTGCTAAGCTTTTTAGCAATTGAAATTCTCAAACTTCACTCTTTAATTTCTCAAGCATCCTTAGTAACAGGCCAATCTGATTGCAGTTTACTGTTCTAAGGCCCCACAATACATATTTGGTACTTTTAGAATTTTTAGGCTTGCTGCATCAATTTCTCATAGTCTTTTTGTCAATTTAGATCTGTTTTAAAGTTTACTCAAAAATAAAAATTCCCATTAATGCATTATTTCTTTCTCATCTCTTTATCATATCATTAGCTTCAGATTAGAAATAAAGACTTAACAATTTAGTTTTTACATTGTCTTTTCATTGTAACTTAAGTGGAATAAAATATTCTTAAATATCATTGCCAACTGTCTGTCCTCAGGGAGATCCAGGTCCTCAGGGCAGTTCTGGAAAAGATGGACCTCCAGGATTGAGAGGGTTCCCTGGAGAGAGAGGTCTACCAGGAGTGACGGTAAGATCATGTTCCAAAGAATAAGTCACACCAATTAATCCTCCTAATTTTAGAGGGAGACAGAGAGTTACACAGCTGTGCCAGCTCATTACAGCCAGAATTGGACTCCAGTGCACTCTACGAGGACTTTAATAGGAGGTAAAACCTCTGAAAAAGCAAACTTTGCATTGCTTTATCCAGAAACACATAACACTGATTTGCCTGCAGCTCACATTTAACTGTCCCTTTGTTTTTATACCTTTTGAAGCACCCTTTTTATGTATTATCTAGGCAGCGGATTATTTAATTGGAAATACTCCCAATTAGATTTTGGAAGACAAGGTTGTTTGTTCATCATTATTGTCTGATCTCAAGGTCAGTGGCAGAGGCTGGCTCTCCATATGCCACCTGATTGTTTTCTACTGGCACGATTTCTTTTTTCTGGTAGCAAGGCTACAGTCATTACTGAGACCACCCTGTGTGTCTGCCCTTTAGAGAGGCAATCTAAAACTTTCTCTCACACACACAACACAAGAGCACCCCAATGAACCCTGACACTCACGCACACACAGATGCACCTACAAGGACATTCATGGAACGTATACATCTCCAGCCTATATTCCCAGAAGGTGTGTGCTGTAAATCGGACATGCGTCAAAACTAAATAAAAAAAACCCATCTAAAATGTGACTCTATTCCATTTATAGTTTCCATATAACGAATATGCCTTGTATAATTCATAAAATTATTTCTTCTTCTTATATTTATTATTATTATTATTATTATTATATTTAATTATTTAATTTAATTTTTCATCTTACAAGATAAAGCTGATTATGTGTTGTCAACTGTGGATTGCTCTACCTCATCATCCATATTGTCAAGCAAACAATAAAGCTAAAAAAATATAAAAAATAAAGATTATGTTTGAATCAGAAATAATCAACAACAGTATGAGTCTTCAAGTAATTAGATTTTTTATTGCGCCTTTCACAGCACACATTGTTTCAATGCAGCTGTACAGAAAATCATGCATTAACAGAAAATGAAACCGTAATATCTATAAAGTCTTAAAGTCATCGCTGTGTAGTTTGATTAAATACAATTACGAAGTGTGTATAAAAACAAGTAATTAAATAATAATTGAATTTAGAAACCCAGTGAGCAAGCCAAAGGCAACTGTGGCAAGGAACACAAAAGTCTGTAAAACTTTGGTTAATGGAGTAAAATAACTGTGGCAGGGCGGAGGACGGGACCAGGTGTGTAGTATCACGACCCGGCCCCGCCCTCTGCCCTGCCACATTAACCTTGGGAGAAAACAGGCTCACTGTGGGGGCCAGCATGAATATAATGACAATATTACTTATTTATGTGCAGTACAAGTCATGGTTTAAAATAATTAAACTATGTAAGTGTTAAGGGTCAATATTTAAACAAAGATTTTGTATGAACTGTAAGATTAATGACAAATGTCTTTGAAGTCCATCCTGGATTAACTGCAGAAATTCATATAGATGTAATTGTCCTTTGTTAGTTGGCTGATGAAGGCTTTTGTTGGCAATTCATTGATAGTCTATTTATTCCATTTTAAAAAAGTATAAATGTAGTCAATCATTAGACAAATGTGAGGCATGCCGAGGTCAGTGAGGTGCTTTGCAGTTCAACCGGCAATTAGTTTTGGTGAGGTCTATCCTAAATCCAAATTTCAGGCAATGGAATATGAATTATCCCATGTCTTATGGTTGGAGTTGGCATCAGATCATCCTCTGAGGTCCATCATAATAGACTGAAGTGATGTTTGGCTGGCACCGGCTACATTTTGTCATCATCACTCAGAGACATGTAGCAGTGGAGTCCAATACCAAGCAGGACTATAGATGGATCCGGCCGGTTCTGGTGACCTCGGGATAGGAGTCCCAAGGATGAGACATGGAATCAAATAGAATCATATTAGCATAGATACCATTAAATTGTTCGCAGAATTATAGACAATGATCAGTATTTCAGGTTCTGGCAGACCTAACTAAAGCAGCCTAATTGTGTGGTGAAGAATAAATTAGGTGTATGACTGGCTAATCTTTAGTCTAGACTTAACGTCAGTGAGTGTGTCTGCATCCCAAACAGTGTTAGAGAGACTATTCCATAGTTTAGGAGCCAAATATGAAAAGGTTCTACCTCCTTTTGTGGATTTTGATATTCTAGGGTCTAGAGGCCAGAGTTTTGCGATCGTAGTGAACGTGATGGAATATAGCGTGGTAGAAGGTCACTTAAGTACTGCGGAGCTAGTCCATTCAAAGCTTTGTTCATAGTTTACAGAATTAAAAAATTAATATAAAATTTAACAGGTAACCAATGTAACGGCAATAAATTGGGGCTAATATGATCACATTTCTTGGTTCTAGTCAGCATTCTGGCTGCTGCATTTTGATCCTACTGAAGTTTATTTATTGAACTTGCTGAACATCCTCCCAGTAATGCATTACAATAAGCTAGGCTTGAGTTCATGCCAAATTAGTTTTTCTGCATTAGCAACAGAGCATGTGTTGTAACTTTGCAATAGTTCTTAGGTGGAAGAATACTGTTCTACAAACATTGGAAATTTGATTTTCAAATTACATATTGGTATGAAATATAACACCTAATTATTCGCTATTGAAGACAATGTAACAGTACATCCATCAAGAGTCAAATTATATTTTAGCTGCTTATTTCTAGAGGTTTTTGATCCAATAGTACCTCTGTTTTGTCGGAATTGAGTAGAAGGGAATTTCTGGCCATCCAATCTTTGATTTCATTGATGCACTCTGCTAATTTGGAGAATTGTGAAATTTCGTCAGGTTTCAAAAAAATATATAGTTGGGTATTGTCGGCATAACAGTGGAGACTTATTTCATGATTCCTGATTATATCTGATAATAATATAGGGAAGCATATATAAGGAGAAATGCAGAGGCCCTAAAACTGATCCCTGTGGTACTCCATACTTGTTTTATTTGACAGTTCCTCATTTACATAGGCAAAGTGGTAGCGGTAAGCTAAATAGGACCTAAACCATGCTAATGCAAGTCCACATATGCCAAAATAATTATCTAGCCTATTCAAGAGTACATTGTGATCTATCTTGTCGAAGGCACCACTAAGATCTAAAAACACTAGAAGAGAAATGTATAATTAGATCTTGCATATGATTATGGCGCTAGATTTAATTCTGTCATATGGAGCTGATTTTGATACTATAGAAATTCGAGCGATGACATCTCAGATCATTTCCTCGTCTCTTGTATGCTGTGATCAGCTAATATTTCTCAATCTGCACCATGCTATTATTCAGGTAGAACTATGTTTTCAACCACTAAAGATAGCTTCACTATCTTCCAGATCTATCTCATACACTCAGTAAGCCCCAATGTGACTTCTTAAAGGATTAGTTCACCCAAAAATTATAATTCTCTCAAGATTTACTCACCTTTAAACCATCCAAGATGTGTATGTATTTCCTTCTTCAGCAGAACTGAAATGAAGATTTTTATAAGCACATTTCAGCTCTGTTTGTCTATACAAAACAAAAAATGAGAGAATGGTTGCCGTGAGGCTGCTGGCAGTGTGGCGGTCCAAAAGGCATTTTGGACCTTCAAACTGCCAGCAGCGCCAAGACACCTATTCGCTTTCATTGTATGTAAATTTATAAATATATACTATTGTTAGGTCATGTTAGTTCATAATGCATTAACTAATGTTACTACATGGGTCTCTGGAATACTTGATTCTGATTGGTCAATGGCACCATCTAGCGGTTAATATTTATAAGTAACAACTGCACATCCGAGAATTAAGACATATCAGACTGGTCATCCGGGAATTGCGAGTCATCTTTCTTACATCTCATATCACTCTGTAATCTCTACAATTAAGCTAATAAAAAAATAATAAAATAAACTCAATGTTTCATGTACATTTATTTATTTGTTTGGCAAGTAGTCTTGTAAGACTACCATCATGTGTTCAGTGATTTCTTTCTTCTCACATAATTTCAACGCAAATCAATATTTCATGTCCATTTATTTATTTATTTGGTTAGTAGCCATGTAATAAGCAGAATAATGAACAGTCAGCTGGTTGTTATCGCAAAAGAAACCCCTTCAGGGTGATACAACACAAGTTTTATTTTGCGATAACAACCGGCTGACTGTACATTATCCCATACTAAATGTGTACAACTTATAATTTAAAAAATGTAATAGAATGTGTAGAATTTCAAATTCATTTTCAAAGCTAAAAGTTCAAGTTCAATGCCCAAACACACACAGAGACTCACACACACACCACACACACACACACACACACACACACACACACACACACACACACACACACACACACACACACAAGTTGGTGCAGCTATCCGACTCTCCATAGACATAATTATTTTTATATTGTACAAACTATAGATTCTATCCCCTAACCCTATAAACATAACCCTCACAATAAAACTTTCTGCATTTACATAAAAAAAACACACACACACATTGTTTTATATGTTTTTTAAGTGATTTTAATTATGGGAACACTAGAAATGTCCTCATAAACCACATTTATAGCATAACACCATTGTAATTACCAGTTTATTTAATTACCTAAAAAAAGTAAACCACTCAAACACACATAACCTCTTGTCAGGTCTTTGATTTTTACTGTGCCCCAGTTGACAACTGTGCTGTGAGAGGTAATGAGGCCAATAAATATCAATCTGGTAGAGACAGGACCAGCAGACAGTCAGAGTTTTGTGGTTTTCACTTTTACGGAGTAGATTAATGAAACCCACATTCAGAATAGAACAAACCTGCTGTCAGTCTGCACCATAATAAGTTCAAAGATCAGTTTAGAAGCAATAGATCTGTACTGTCTGTATGCTATTTATGTAGTCAGTCCCTCACTCACTTACTCACTCAGTCACTCACTCATTTATTAATTAATTAATTCACTCACTCTTGCTCAGCACATTTTAAACAAAACACTCCCATTGATGTCAGTGAATCTTCTCTCAGACTTTCATGGGTTAAGACTGAGCTTATAGACCACCATATCTCTCATATTTTTCATGGAATTACAGTTGTACAGAATAGAAGTTAATATGAGTGAATTAGAGAAAGGATCCTCTCAGGATTTTCTCTTTCCAAGTGTTAAATGTCATCTCTGAAGCTGAAAATTTCCAAGAAATAGAGTAATTATGATCCTGGACTTAGAGATAGATCACCCAAAAATGAAAAAAATCTTTCAACATTTACTCACCCTTCTGTCATTCCAAACTTATATGACTTTCTTTCATCTGTGAAACACAAATGGAAATATTTTGCAGAGTGTTTACACTGTTCTTTTCCAGAATATGTATGTGTAGACAAACAAGAAAGTACCATGAATGTCCATGCTACTCATGTGTAATATTCCAATTCTTCTGAAGCCATTTGATAGATTTGGTGTGTCTCAATCGGTTAAGAGACATGCAAGAACTAATAACGTGGCAAGTCTTTACCTGACAATTTTGAGTATATGCAAGTAAGAACACTTTCAAGGTAGAGTTCTTTTCCATCAAGGTCTAGTAATATTTACCTGAGCTACATGCCCAGTGTGCTTAAGTTGTGCAATGTTATCTGCATTACTTGTGAGCTACAAGTAGATTAGTTTGCTCATGAAACAGGATTCAAGTCTGGATAGTGCAATAATACCTACATGTTTTTATTTGTTTCCGACCATGAATAGATGACACATTGGATAATGCTGAAGATAATATACTCAATGTTGGCACAGTGGTATGAACCTGCTTATTCCGCCGTTATTTACAATTTTTTCTTTCTCTTTTGCTCTCCGTAGGGTCCACCTGGTTTGAAAGGAGCAGAGGGCCCTCAGGGTCCCCCGGCCCCGTTGTAAGTACTCTGTGCCTATGATTTTTCATCCTTTAAGGCAAAAAGTGCATTCTCCCAAAAGCAACATGCAATATTTAGTAGTCTGAGAGGGTTGAGGGAGTGGTCAGAAAAATCTAATGCTCCAAAACACCATTAAGGATTTAAAAAGTGTGTACTTCACAGATGAGCACACACAAACCAAGAAGATTGCACATTTGATTCATACTTGCATTAAATAGATACCAAAGAGATACTGAACTGGGCTTTTTTGCACAGTTGGTTCAATCTCCCCCACAGAGCCTGCAGTGGCATGAAATAACACTAGAGGGCATCATTTTGGCCACCAATACAAGATAAATTCAGTCGTAATTACCTTCTCTTCACATTTTACACCATAGCTGTTTCATTAGATTCCATGTGACGACCAAGTCGTCAAGATCTTCTTGAATTAAAACCACATTCTTTTCTTCACCAATTCATTTCTATTGAGAAAAAATAGATAAGTATTGTCACCCTGTAATTGCTATTTTTCGGACTAGACAGCGCAGTGCAAGATTAGAATAGACGGAGGAAAAGTCATTGAAGATTTTTCAATTCAGCTGTGACAGTCTGATAAAGGATACATTTGCATTTGTATGATGATGCAGAGTTTTAGAAATGAAACCACATTTATATGGAGAGATAAGGTGAAGTTTATGTTTGCCCACTAGTAAGAGGCATCACTCCCGTATTTGATACACAGAAAGTTTTACTAGAACTGTGTCACAGTGTTGTTCTGATCCTTTGATTCTATCTTTCACCATAGCTTGCTATAGTTTGTTGGACAAATGAGCATCACAGTCAAAAAGATAAATCAGATACATGCAGGTTTTTTTGGGCCATTTCAATATAATAAACCCATATTTGAAGAACCTCAGAGCTACACTTTGCCATGATCTGATTAGTGGATATTTCTAATGCAAGCATCACTTTACTATTACTCATATTTTGTGTTAGGGATTTGAACAAAGCCTCAACACTAAGTATTAAACTTCAGCATGCAAATTGTCCCAAACAATGGTATCTGCATGATACCTTAAATTGTGCATCTTTGTTGAGGAACTGAATAGACTTTTTGTGATTGGAGTGGAATTTTGCATGGTGGACTTTTCTAAGTGAGCGGCATGGAATTTTGCCTGGTGGACAATAAAATGTGCAAAACAATTCTCACATTTCCACATTGGAAAATTGGGCAAAAAAATTCCATAGATTCATATTTGAAAAATGGTCAGAAAAATCCCATAGATTCACATTGGAATAATTAGCACAAATCCCATTGATTAGCTTTGATAAAATGTTTGGAAAATCCCATAGACTGAAATTGAAAAATTTGTGAAAATCTAAACTTCACATTGTATAAATGGCTGAAAAATCCCATAGATTCACATTGAAAAAGGGACCCAAGCTACTGTATATCTAGGGACCAGAACCAAACAGAGTCTGGATAGTCTATACAACCTAGCAACCACCCAGAATGCCCTGGCAACCACTTACAACAGGCTAGCATCTGGTGACTATTGCATGAGCAAGCACCAAAATCTAGTTTCTCAGCATGCTACTGTATTACACCAGCCGAGAGACTCGTCATGTCCAGCTTTTCAGGAGTAATTGTACATGGCTGAATAATATTAAGCAGGTTCAGTATCTACTGTATACAGTCTACAGAGTTTGGTCTAGCTTCCTATGCTTCTGCAGTAGACTTATGAAGCAGATGATAAAACATGTCTGAATTGTTTGGTTGTTTTTGGAGTCAGAGCTAAATTGCTTAATTGAGCGCAAGAGGTTTAGTTGGTGCTTTGGAGTACTTTTATACATGACTAATGAGTGAGGTGCGCCAGACATTTAGAAGCATAATGATATGGCATATCCCTCAGTAAATCAGGCCTGTCTAGAATGTGTATAGTATACTGTATGAACAGTGAGTAAGTTATTATCATATTCATAAAATAAACCACAACAAGGTGATCAGGACTTGTGTCACCCTGAAGGGCTTCATTTTGCAAAATGATTGGCTGACTGTACATTATCCCCCCATTACACTTTTTCTTAGCAAATTAATTAATTAACATTAGATTAAAATGTATTTGAGTTTAAATGATCTTATTATAATATTATGTGAGAATAGACCACATAGTGATACAAGAGTCATGAAACTAGCACAGCTACTGTATGTACAGTAGGAAATCAGTTGCCTAGATCAACAATTAATGATATTGTTTTGCCAATCAGAATCAATTATTTAAGATTTTGACTTCTTTTTGTTTTCTGTGTGGTGGTCATAGGGTTCCCCTGGTGAGAGAGGAGCTGCAGGACCTGCTGGACCCATCGGCCTGTCTGGACGCACTGGACCTCAGGGACCCCCAGGACCTGCCGGAGAGAAGGGTGCACCGGTAACTGAGCTGACCAGATATAAAGATGATCAATTTGTGTTTCTCAAATTATTACTAGTGGTGCTTGTTTATGATTATTATTATAGCTATATATAGGATTAATTTTTCCAAACCCCTAATCTTAAGCATTACATTTAGAAACTCTTCCAGCACTGTTTTATGGTGTGGCTAGGAATGTTACTTCAAATCAGAGATCTAAGAGATCAGACTCTCAGACTTAAAGAAGGGACCCAAGCCATATTTTTGGACTAGAATATTAAGACTTTAGGGTGGGATCTTTTTGACTTGGGTCAGTAAGTTACCACCTAGTAACCACCCAGAGGATTCAAGCATCACTCTAGCAACACCCAGAACACCCTAGAAACCACATATCAACGCACCACAAACCACTTAGAACACCCTAGCAACCGCAAATGCAATGCTAACCCAGAACACACTAACATTATGGTAGCAAGTTTTGCACAAGCAAGCACCATTAACATTTCCTTCAGAAGTCAAAATATATCTTGCTATGTATGTTCTATCTTTGTGTCTTTGTTCAGGGAGAGAGAGGCCCTTCAGGTCCAGCCGGTCGTGATGGGGTCCAAGGTCCAGTAGGTTTGCCGGGTCCAGCAGGACCTCAGGGACCACCTGGAGAAGACGGTGACAAGGTTAATTCTTGTTTATTTTGCATTAATAAGTAGGGACATTAGGGGAGGGATCACATTACATTACAAAAACAATTTATACATTAATACAATGCCTCTCTTGATGTGTCAAGTTCCCACAACCAATATACTATAAGGTGCCGTCACAGAACTTTACTGTAACTGATTTTAATTCATTAAAATGCAGCTCCCAGACATACTAAATGGAAGAAAGTTTTGAATCAACACAAAATATAGACAAGGCTTCTAAAACCAAAGTAACAGGCTTACTCTCAATTAATATTCAAAAATGTATTTCCTAAATCTGTTTTTTTTTTTTTTTCAGTTAAAATACCTAAACATCCCTAAAGCAAGATTTTAAAAAATAAAAATTATTTTTAAATAATAAGACTTCTTTTCATAGAAAATATTGTATCTTGAATTAAGTTTATTGTTTTTACCTCATTGGCAAAAACACTGACTGAGCACTTTATTAGGAACACATAACACCTACATATGTATGAGATTATCTAATCAGCCAATCGTGTGGCAGCAGTGCAATGCATAAAATCATGCCGGTATGGGTAGGAGCTTCAGTTAATGTTCACATCAACCATCAGAATGAGGAAAAGTGTGATCTCAGTTATTTCAACCGTGGTATGAGTGTTGATGTCAGACGGGCTGGTTTGAGTATTTCTGTAACTGCTGATCTCCTGGGATTTTCATGCACAACAGTCTATAGAAGTTACTCAAAATGATGCCAAAAACAAAAAAAACATCCAGTGAGCTGCAGTTCTGCAGACAAAAATGCCTTATTGATGAGAGAGGTCAACAGAGAATGGCCAGACTGGTTCGAGGTAACAGAAAGGCTACTGTAACTCAGAAAACCACTCTGTACAGTTGCAATGAGCAGAAGAGCATCTCAGAATGCACAACACATCAAACCTTGAGGCGGATGGGCTACAGCAACAGAAGACCACATCGGGTTCCTCTTCTGTCAGCCAAGATCAGAAAGCTGAGGCTGCAGTGGGCACAGGCTCACCAAAACTGGTCAGTTGAAGACTGGAAAAACAATTGACCCAAAATGCCTTGTGTCAACAGTCCAGGCTGGTGGCAGTGGTGTAATGGTTTGGGGAATGTTTTTTTGGCACAATATGCCACAGCCTATTTGAGTATTGTCACTGACCATGTACATCCTTTCATGGCCACAATTTACACATCTACACAGGCTACTTTCAGCATGATAATGGACCATGTCACAAAGCAAAGGTTGTCTCAAACTGGTTTGATGAACATGAGAATGAGTTTACTGTTATTCAGTGGCGTTCCCTGTCACTAGATCTAAATCCAATAAAACACCTTTGGGATGTGGCAGAACTGGAGATTTGCAGCATAAATGTGCAGCTGACAAATCTGACAAAGATGCAATCATGTCATCATGGACCAGAATCTCTCCAGAAATTAGAAAAGGAATGTTTCTAATATCTTGTGGAATCCATGCCACAAAGAATTGAGGCTGTTTTGAGAGTAAATGGAGGCCCTACCCAGTATTAGTGTTCCTAATAAAGTACTCAGTGAGTGTATATTTTTCTTTTTTTAAGCACAAACCACACAAAATGTGGCTTCATTTTTAGACTTTAGGCTTTAAACAAGACAATTTGCCAGCTAAATTCAAGCATGTTCACTTAAAACGAGTCTCAATATCTTATACGGTTTTGCTTCTTAAGTAAATTGGTCTTGATTTAAGGATGTTTTTTACTGGAAGACAAAAATACTTTTTTTTTTTTTGTAGTTTACAGGCTATAACCAAATATCCTCCGCTATCATCCTAGTATATTGCACATTTCTTCCCAGAATTCCTTATCCACAGACACATGGTGGACAGAAAAGATCAGTTATCATTCTTCATTATCACAAACACACACTACCAAACCATCTGAAATGCACGCCTACCTCTCCGTCGCTCTCCCCTGTTGCAGATCCATCATCATCAGCAAAGGCAGCCTATAATCAAATTAGCGCAGGAACATAAACGTTGTCTCTCCATCAGTATCGTCTAAGAAGGTTCATGGGGTTACGTGCAAAGAATATGTAGCAGCGATGCTTTATCCGTCCATCTCGGCTTTTTCAGAAACAATATTAATCATTTCATTTACAGTAAATCTCCACGCAGGTCAACGGCAATGTCATATTTTGTACTGCCCAGAAAAAAAGTTCACTTTGAAATTGAATCTCTTTCTGTTAGAATCACCAGTGTGTGATGCATGCTTTAGAAACACAATATATTATTTAAAAAATGCATGACATTGCATGACTGATTTTGAAACTAATTTCCAGGGAGAAGTGGGTGAACCAGGCCAGAAGGGAAGCAAAGGTGACAAGGGTGAACAGGTGAGTAAATGTGGGCTGTTTCATACCTAGAGTTGGGAATCAAAAATCTGTTCTTTTTCAAAATGGATTCCATTAAAAAAGAAAATACTGTTACCAAATGATTTTCACGACATCCGGTTCTGTCAATGGTTTTTGAACATCTACGTTCTTTCGCCAATGTGGACAAAACACAAAAATATTACCCCTAAAACCACTACAGCTCTGTGTTAACATTAATAACTGTCCTTTTTCTCATCAATCTGTTCTCTTTGTTGTCACTAGGGTCCTCCAGGTCCACCTGGTCTTCAGGGAACTACAGGAGCACCTGGTCCTGCTGTACGTCTTGACTGCTCAACCAAACTACCTCATCCATTTTCAATGCAGTGAAAAATACACTGAGACTAACTAACTCATTACCTTTCTCAGGGTGCGGATGGAGAAACAGGTCCTCGAGGGCAGCAGGGTATGTTTGGACAGAAGGGAGATGAAGGATCCAGGGGTTTCCCTGGCCCTCCTGGTCCCATTGGTCTGCAGGTGAGCCCCAAAGTGCCAAACAACCTCGATATGAGTTCACTTGTTTAATTTGTGTATTCCTGTGTCCTGAGTCTGTTAACCCAACTGATACGGCACAGACAACATTGGCCAGTGGCCTTGGGCAGTAGATGGACTGGGAGTTGTTTGAGATGTGCATTGATTTCTCTTTGATTCCCCTCTGCTGTAATCGCCATGTGAATCAATCCAGTCTCACTACAGACATGCACAGTGCTTTGCATGAACAGTTTGAATATCAGTTGGCTTGTAGTATAATAACTGCCTATATAATTATACTATTAATTAGCTGGCTAATCATAGAGCACAGAAAAAGAAGCGATAAAGATTAAACAAAAATAGCAGTCAAAAGCAGAGAGAGTATTTGCTCAGAATTCCTCTAAACGTACAGGTATATGAGATATGAACATACATTCCTCCTTGCTTTGATTTCATTGATATGAGCATGTAGTACTAAAGCTTTATTGTCCCTTCAAGGACAAAATAATATTGTAAATGTAATCACATCAACAAACAATGCATGCAGTCAAAGGGAAAATAATACACTTGAAAATACAATAAACCAGATAAAAAAATATGATGCACTTGGCTTCCCATGCCTTAGATACAAGTTATAACATTAGAGCTTTTCAAGCATGAATGAATCTCACAAAACAGTTTTGCAAAAATATTAAATAAAAAAATAAATCAAAATGATCCAAAAATAGGCTTACTTTTTTTTCTATATACTGTATTCTGTACTGCTATATACCATGATATACTGTATAAATACTTTACACTTATTTGAAATAATATATAATTGTTTTTGTTTTGTCGCACAGTAAACGTGAAATTTGACCAGGACATGTTGCCAAAGCCAAAGTTTAATCTTTGCAGGTTCAGCCATTTGTTCTAAATGATCAACAAACATGTATGGTCCTGAACATAGAAGCACTATATGCCCCATATAAGCACTATATTCTGAATACAAACTGTATGAAGATTAATCTGAAACACTCAGAGACATTTTAAGACTGTTCGTAATTATAGAGCAAACCAGCAGTTTTTAAAAGCCCTGACGCAAAGCACCGCAGCAGTCATGTCATGTTTGAGTGATAAACACACTGTATTTGTAGAAGATTTAAATGGATCATCTCATCTCCCCCTTTCCATTTGATGATATTACAATCTGAAGCCTCAAGATTCTGCCATTCCTCTATCCATCAATTAGCTGATTTCTTTATAGAGGAGTCATCGCAGTAATGGAGTTACATCGACTGCTTCTGTAGTCCTCTCATGCCACCAAATCTCTGAGCTATTTGATTCAATTGAGTTTTAATTGGGCATAATGTGCTTCCATTTGGATTTTATTAATTGCATTTAGTGACCTGGTCCAATAAACATTAGGGCATTGCACACACACTCTTTGGGCTGTAATGAGTGTTTATGCTAATGGTCTCTGACTAAGGGCTTCTGCCCTGATGAGACCTTTCACCAGCATGAGAATCAGCCGGTGAGAGCATCCGGAAATGTGCCAAGTCTGGGGGGGCACGTGGGTACTGGACGAGTAAATATCAGACAAAATTAGACTTTAGATGTCCTCACTCCTAACAGGTGATGGCTAACGATGAACAACCAGCTACCAAGTTCACTAATGGGTGAAGCAATTAGGGAGTAAATATCAAGGATCAAACACGCATGATACCAAGGTCACATGGTTAGCTTATTTATTTGAAATCTCTGAAGACTTACAGTAGTGTTTTAGACTTTCAAAAACATAGAGTTATGCTTCCCTGGTGACTCTCTGTAAAGGTTGTATCCCCCTTTCTGCTGGGTAAAACTTTTAACTGGCCCTTAATTAAGCTGAAAAAGAGCATGATTTTTTAAATAGTCCCTTAGTGAACAGCAGCATCCAATGAAAAGTAAGTTAAAGAAGTATTTTTCTCAATAATGAAAATTCCATCATTATATATTCACCCAAATGTCATTCAAAACCCACGACTTTGCTTTTTTCATGGAATAAAAAAGGAGAAATGTTGAAGAATGCACTGGCCACTCTTCTACATACAGTATAATGAAACTCAAACAATCGAGCACAAAAATGCACCATAAAAAGTTTCATAAAAGTAGTTAACGTGACCAGTGTGCTACATTTCAAGTCTTCCAATGGCATACAATAGCTTTGTGTGATGAAGAGGCATACATTTAGCTGTCCAATCCCACTTCACTATCATGTTATGAAAACAGCAACCTGTACATTCTTCTGCATTTTTTCATTTCTGTTTCACAAAGGAAAAAGTATTATGGGTGATTTAATGATGACAGTTTTTAATTTTATTTTTGTCTAAACTATCCCTTTAAGGGTATTCAGCTCACTGCTGGCTGTCCTCAGGCATTCTTTGAATGGGAGGAAATCTATGTGGGAAATGTGCATATGAGTCTCTTTGCTGAGTAAAATAGATTTTAATTTGTGCTTAGTGTTGAAAATTCTCTACATTTTTCATCGCTCCTTATTTGCAGGCTATGAAAACAATGCCATGTTCACACTGAACCTGAGATAAAAATCTGTCAATAGACACTTGCTGCTCTCTTAAATTTCAAGATGACAGTCACTGGAACTCGATAAACACCCTCTTACTTTGCCTCTGCCTCTTCCATTTGTCATATGGCCCTTTTGCCTTTCTCTGCCAATTCTGAGCATTATTTCTGTCCTCCAGTAACTGCGTGTGGGCCAGATCATTTCCCTTTGGCATCTGAAGGTCCATTTTGGTGCCTCACAGCAACAATGTGTCTTTGCCTATTTCTACATTATTGACATCAGTGTATCTATAAGTCTGTATGCATGGACATGCTTTGCTAAGGATATAAATACATATAGTACAAGAATATGCATATGCATTTTCGCAGGGTCTTCCTGGACCATCTGGTGAGAAAGGAGAAAATGGAGATGTTGGGCCTATGGTAAGATGTTTTAACCGATTACTTTAGTTTTTTTAAGGACACCATGAATTAAAATGTGTGTTTTGAGGCTTTTAGTCTGTCTTTTAATTTTTGGCAATCTATATGAACTACGTAAACCAAACTTTTAGCATATATGCACATTAAAAATGTACAGTCTTTCACGTCAGGGAAACAAAATAAAATATAGATTTTTATACCAATAACTAGCAATAGCAATCAAATTATTATTCATGGCAATGATGTAAACTAAAAGCTATTTTAGCTAGTTTTGTTTTTTGTTTTGGATGGTTTTGTTTTGTCTTAGACCAAAATGAAGGCCTCAAACACCTAAATTGCATTTGAGTTGATCAGTTTCAACTGATCAATAACTATTGATGAAATCTCATCCCTCTTTCTCTCTACATTCTTCTCTCAATAGGGTCCCCCTGGACCACCTGGTCCCAGAGGCCCTCAGGGTCCCTCTGGTTCTGATGTAAGAGCATCTTACAACAAAGAACATTTATCCCATCAGCAAATTAAACTACTTGCATAGCTTTGTTTAACTAAGTGGCTTCAGCAGTAATGGTTTTCCTGTATGCCTCTTAACAAATTGACTTTTATTGAAGGGTCCACAAGGTCCTCCTGGAGGAATAGGAGGAATGGGATCAGTTGGTGAAAAGGTAAGAGTATTCCCAGCTTTGTGTTTGTTCCAAGCCCCAAAAATGATGCCACATACAGATACTCCACCAGATTACTGTCCTATTAGTCACTGTATTCCCTTTCCTACTGCTCTGTTACAGATTTCATCCATTGTACTTGTTATCGTTTTGTCTGAATTAGTGTAACATCACGATTAATGCCCACTTTACTGCAGTTCTGACAATACTCCTCTATTTCACTGCTAGTTGACATACCCACAGGACATTAATGTTTAATGCTCTGGCTAGCTGTGGAGATGAATCTAAAATATGTCAGGTCACTGTTATGTGACATCCATAAGAAGTTAGAAGTTCCACTTCAGCCTTGCTAAAGCCTAGCCTAGCTATCTGCTTTATTAAAATATTACTCTGCCTATAGGACAGAAAAATCTCAATTGATTCCCCTATACAACAGTTAGATGGAGATGTCTCCTGCTTCTTAGTCTCACATGTCTCTCGTCTTGTGTTTTAGAAGAGATCTCAACAATTTCAAACAGTGCTCAAATATGTCAAGTCTGCGATCAAAAGTCAGAGATTAACTTAACTTAAACGAAGGACCAAATGATGCAATATACATTTATTGTACAGTATAGCTCAATTATTCTAAAAAATGAATTTAGTAAGAAACATCTTACTTACATGAAACATCACTGAGGACTCAATTAAATAATACAACGTTCTGTATTTTCTGTATTGTATAGTTACAATCCTGACATCATTGTATTGTGCCAAAACTTTTAATCAGTAATATCCTTCACAGGGTGAGCAAGGAGAATCTGGCAATCCTGGACCTCCTGGAGAGCCTGGACCTGGGGTAAGTTAAGTTCTCCAGGCAGATTTCTTCTGAGGAAATAACTCACTGTAATCTTTTCTGGCTTTATTGATTGTCTCAAATTAAGTGGCCACTCTAAGTGGGTCTCTAACATGCAGGCATGATTGCTATAAAGATCTTTCTAATCCTCATAGGAAAGAACAGCTTTACACAGTGACATTCATAATAGAATATTTATGCTCACACTGTTGTCAGTTGTCTTTAAATGGGTCGCATCATGAGAATCACATTTTTCAATGTGCTATAAAAACATGTCAGATGTTGTCAGAAACCAGAACACATTGTATTTAAACACAAACACCCACATTTAGAAATCAGCAATGCTCTGTTATGGTGAATTCATTAGGAGGTAGTTGGATATATACAGTCCTATTATTCCTAAAGACCAAAATATCTTTTAGAGTAACATTTGGGAAATACCACCAAACCTTGTACAATTCTGCACATTTAAAAAAAAAAAGATAGCAACTTTAGGAATGAATGGCTGAAGTTTATTTTTATCAAGGTCCTTGATCATTTCAGGTCAACTTTAACTGTTTGTGTGGCACATTGATGTGCAGATCTATCATCACAATGTAATTCAGGCTTAGCAAAGGATAGAAAATGGTCATGAGAAACAAAATGATGTAAACAAACTTGACCTCAGAATAAAAGCAAAATAGTCTAATAAATGACTTCTACCCTCCTTACCCACCAGTGGGTCCAAAGGGGGCACAATGTCATGAAAAGTTAAATTGTTCATGTCCAAATACACAAGTTAGGCTTATGTGATATCGTTTGAAAGATTAGAAGCTTAGTAGTCACATCTGCATCTATGTATCATTTATACAACAAAATAAAGCCTGAATTTTTTGTCACAAATCAGGACCACCTAGAGGTCATGTGGTAGAAATACATATGAAAAAATAGCACGTAAATAGAATGAGAGCATTCTCTTGATATGATTTGTCTAAGGAATTAGACCCTAAATAGCTCAACTTTATATCTGCTTTTACCTTAGGCAGTTTTCTAAAAAAAAAAAAAAAAGTTTCACAGTTTTAGCAGGAATGACTGAAAATAAATAATTTTTTAAACAACATAAAACAAACATGCAAAACAAAATGCTCACGGGGAGAGGAACCAAAGAAACCAGAAAAAGATATAAAAAGGCACCAACAGGAAACAGGAACAAACAAACCAACTGGGATGAGGGCACAATATATAGAGGCAAAGCACATGAGGAACAGGTGAAAGCAGTTAACATGATAAGGACTAGACAAGAGGGTGAGGCCAGAGAGAATGAGGAGGCGGGTTCAGGAGAGAGCATGGCAAACACACAGCCACAGCCAATTGCTCCTACACACAACAACACACACAGACAGAAAATAGACAGGGAGCACAGAGCAAACAGAGCGGGATCATGACAAAATTTGCCATTTTTTTACTTGTCTGTGAGCTTTCTTGTGTGAATAATTCTGTGTTGTATCTTAGATATCCAGAACAGAATATGCGGTCTAGCAGGAAAAGCATGCTTAACAAATCATTGGAAATATATGTTATCGACGTTTGATGTTAAAATGTTATACATTTTCGCAAAGTGGAGGCTCTCATGTTTCCAATGGCACCTAGATTGAGTTTGTAGTCTACTCACAGGCCAAGATATTCAATGAAACAGTGGGGTTGGTGCTTGAACTGAAAATTAGACTGAATGTCTATTGACAAGCACTTCTGTGAGGGCTAAAATTAGTTAGAGTGCCACCTTCATTTCAGATTGGCATTTTGTGATGGAAGGCAATAGAGGAAAGATTGTTTTTTTCTAGTATTTGCTGCTATCCAGTGGACTATAATAAATGTTTTTGGAGGGAGATAGAGTGAACAGAACCCGAATTACATGTTTTTTTTTATTATTATTCTATTCACCATAAGATTATAAACATGTACAATATTATTTATGAATAATTGGAGTGGTTTTTTTTTTTTCATTGAAGAGGGGGACAAATTTTTGGCAATTAGTCCACAGTATGAGTAAATAGTTACCTGTTAAATTTGAGTCTGAAAAATTGCAGGCGGCAGCCAGAAAATGCACCAGAGTTGAAGAGGTTAAAACGGCTTTGACCCTTTACCCTTATCGGCCCTTTATACGGTTCCACATAATATTTTGTCAATTTTCTATAATATGTTGATGCATTGTCTGCTACATTTGGCAATACAGATGGAAATTCAGCCAATCATAAGGCCAGCATATCAATACTGACATGAAAAGCTGATTAACTCTTTTGAATTTGCACATCAGAATGTAAAGCATGACTGCATTCATTGTTCTCAAGGTGTTTCTGTCCATAAGGCCCCCGAGGGCTCTGTTCATCTTTGTACTCTTTCATCTTTGTGATCTATGCTGCAGGGCCCAAAAGGGGAGAGAGGAGAGAAGGGTGAATCTGGTCCCCCTGGATCCGCTGGACCTGCAGGTCCCAAAGGACCGCCAGGAGATGATGGACCTAAGGGTAACCCTGTAAGTGTCCTCATGGGCACAGTTGGAATGAGCCCCAATGTTATTAAGCATTTATATACTGTAAAGTGTCATGGCCATAACATTACAGCAGTGAGGCGAGAAGGGAGGTCAAATTAATATATGTAACTTTTTTATCATTCTTTAATGATCTCCTAGAGCCAATGAGCCTAGCTGGAACAGGAAATGGTATTTTAGATGGATTATGCTAATGAGATATGAGATTTCCTGCATGAATTAACTTGTCCAAGATGAATACGAGAATTCACAATACAATATTGTGCCACAGAATGCTATGGCTGATCAATTTAATTTAGTAACATTTATTAAAGATATTAAATATGTATTGGAATTCAGTGTTTAAGTTATTGACGTGTCATTTTTGATCTGTTTCTGTAGGGCCCTGTTGGTTTTCCTGGAGACCCAGGACCACCTGGAGAGCCAGGTGTTGCTGTAAGTCTCAAAATTCATCAATCAAATTCTTGTAAATAAGTTTTAGAATGAAACATTATTTGAGGTCCATGTCTTTGTCATTGATTTTGTATGATTTATATTGTCATTTACATTGTGAATAGACAGTAAGGTATTCTGGTGTTTTCTTCATTTCTCCATTTCAACATTTCTGCAAATATTTCTCTAATAACATCCATCATATCAGGGAATAGATGGAGGCCCTGGAGAAAAAGGAGAAGATGGAGAGTCTGGTCAAGCTGTGAGTATTGACAATATTTAGGTGTAATACCTTTCTGCTATATATATATATATATACATGTAAGTTTCCTAATTATGAAAGGAGCTACTCACACTGGGAGTTGACTGATCTATATAAAAGTTACTTTTTCAATTGTTGTTTGACTTCCTTTGTGATTTCCTGCTTTCTATATACTATTATATTTAATTCAGCCAATAATTTCCCTAGATGGAATGAATTGAATTAAATGGGAAACTGGTTCCTTCCTTTGAGGAAGTATATCTACAGTATAAATATGTTAATAAACTATGATTTAATATTAGGAAGTCAAGCAGAATTGCCCGAGCCCACAGTGGCAGCCGGAAAATTGTAGTCCTTATTAAAATGTATTATTGTAATTTGGTGTTGCCAGTGGATGGAAATTATATAATTTACCCAAAATATAATCTGTGTATTTGATTCACCAGCTTTACAGGTTTAAATGTCTAGTATAATAATTTTGAGTTTTTAATTGCAAGGCCCATTTATAAGCTACAGTTAAGTTTAATGAGGGGAGGATTGTTTTGTGCAACACTTTTACAGTAATGCATACATATTCCTTTTTTCCAATTAGAAGTTTATCATTTTAGAATCAATCAATCTCTCATCTGAATAATTTTGCTGAATAAATAAGTTGGAGCGTGTTTTTGAAACTCTGGAGTCTCTTGATTGCATTCAGTTTTATTTATTACATTTTAAATTTTTTGCTAAATTGATTTAAGTCTGCAAGAGGAAAGAAAAGTTTAGTTATAAATTTAAAGTCTATTATCTACCATCTGCTAGTTTAACGAGGGTCTATTTGTTTTATGTTTTGCTTTTATTCCGTGTCTTTCTTCCTTACTGTTTTAGGGGCCTCCTGGTCCATCTGGAGAAGCTGGCCCACCAGGACCACCTGGCAAGAGAGTAAGTCTTTATTATCTCTCTATTTTAAGCAGGGGCAGTTTAGAAAATTGATTCCATCTGTTTTTGGGCCATCTCTGGCATGGATAACAAGCCATTGTCCTTTGAGTCACAAGTTAATGATGCACCATAACATTGGCGATATTTTACTTATTGAGCTTTGATTATAATTATATTCATCAAAGGACTTAACTTTTATTGGCCCATCTAGATTTTGTTTAAAAATACATTTGCAATTAAAACTTTGCTTACATGCTGTATTGCTCATTTGTAAGTTATATATGACGAAAGCGTCTGCTAACTAAATAAATGTAAATATCTTTCTAAGAGTTTCTCCGCAAAGAGTCTTGCTATGGGATTGTGTATATGTTGTGTGGTGGTGGCGTAGTTGGTTAAAGCACATAACTGGTCATCAGAAGGTTGCTGGTTTCGATCCCCACAGCCACCACCATTGTGTCCTTGAGCAAGACACTTAACTCCAGGTTGCTCCGGGGGTATTGTCCCTGTACTAAGTGCACTGTAAGTCGCTTGGATAAAAGCGTCTGCCAAATGCATAAATGTAAATGTAATGTTGAGTATTAAAGGTTCCATCAATTTCAGTTCATTTGTATATCTCTAAAGTTGTACATAAAATGAGAGAGTATTTTAGATGCTTTCAGTATGCTGAAATTATATGTTTTAGTGTACATCCTACCATAAACGTAAAATTAGGTGTAAAAAATAAGTACAAATGCCTTCAAATATGAATATTATCACCCTGTATAAGTACAAGTAAAATAAAACTTCTGTCGATATTAACTGAGCCATTAAATGAAGATTGTGACATGTGCGAAATAGGTCACCATCACTTGCATTTTTGTTTAGAGATGCATCCTCATTAGCACAGATGTTTGGTTGTTTTTCGTCCAGGGTCGTACTGCTCAACAGCAAACTGCAAAACAAAGTCCTTCACAAGATGATGAATAGCGCATACTTAATCATCAGTCTGAAATGGTAAACACAGTTTAAATGGAGACGGCGCCAGAACTCATTTCTTCCACTGTAGTCCTACATCTCTCTCAGGATGAGAGAGAAAAATCAGTCCAGACACCTTATTGATCTCGGTCCGTTTGAGTGACAATGATGAGGGGGGATAGCAGTGTAAAGGATGTTACAGAGGAAGGGGAAATATAAATGTCACATTCGGGATGAGAGCCCAAGCCTCCGTCTGCCACATCAAGAGTAATTTGTTCTGCTGAAAGACACCTCGCCTTGCGGAAATAGTGTTGTTTCACCAGTCAGGAAAATAAATGCATCATTTTTACCAAACAGAGGGAAACTTAAGTAAACTTTCTCAATTTATATTGTGTTGAGGTGCGTTCAGGCCCACGGCACTCTATTGAACTGGGTAGCAAAATATTGTTATTTCTCCTTGTTTTGTCGCAATGTAATTTCTCTTCTTTTATCAGTTTTCTTTGTGCTGAACTTTTACAGATCCTTTGTGTTTCAGTTTTAGTCATATTTCGGGAAGGCAGTGATTTTCAAACGGGGAATCCGTACCCCAAAGGACATTTAAAGGGGTAGTGTGTAATGTTTTCGGAGTTGAAATACTTTCTCCTATCCTAGTTTGAAATGCAAAGACTGCTATAAGCATGCCATTGGTAGGTTAATTTCTGCCCAAAAGTGTAAAAACTGTGGCTCTTTTGCATTATCAAATATGTCTCTGTTTATTTGAGCATCCTGACCAGCCTGATACAGCAACATTGGCTTGATCAATGGTATGTGTTTGGGGCAGGACTATGTGTTATTTTTGCAGTTCTATTTGACACTTTGCTACATATCACATCATTCCTCCATAGAGCTTTTGGGCATCTCTTTTCGCATACAAATACATTATTCATGCAAACTGTAAAGAAAACACCACCCAATTTCCCAATATGTTTGATGGCACCCTCCCAGGAAAAATGCTATCATGCTATCAACATATGCAGATATCAATTACTGTGGCTAGACAAACTGCCATTTCATCTGCAAAGTTGTTTTAATCCTCAAAGAGAAAGACAGTTATGGGAAGACTGATCTCGGCTAGTATTGTGGTTTTACCACTCCTCCATCAATTATTCTGACTGGAGCTTGTTTTGCATCAAAGAGAGACGTTCTGCTTTCTCAGCAATTTGTTGGCTGAAGTTTGGAAATGTCCTAACTTATTTTCTAACTTTTTATTTCTTATTTCTTATTGGACTTGTTAGAAATACTTTTAACTTATCTTGATAATTACTGAATATGTTTTTTTTCCTTTTTTCCTGTGTGAATATTTAAACTTTAGATAATTGATTTCTTACTGCTCTCCATTACCTTTCCCTGTGAGACACACTAGACAAGCTAAAAGCCAGCTTCAGATTATTATTATGTTTTATATTTTCAGTAGGTTGAAGACCAGATAGACCAGCTTAAACTAGCTAAAACCAGAAAACCATCTTAGTTGGTTTAAGAGGTTTTATTTGATAGGGTTATTTGTATTTGTAAACATTACCCATAAGCACTGGTCTTAGCTGGTCTCTCAGACTGATCAAGCTGATATGTTAGCTAGAGGAGTTTGGGCACATTCAGCTGGTCTGGCTGGAAGACCTGCTGGCTTGACAAGGTTAAACCAGAAAAACCAACAAACCAGCTTAGGCTGGTTTAAGTTGTTTTTAACCATCTAAAACCAGCAAATGATTTTAGGCTTGTTTAATTATTTTATTCCACATGGTTTCTTGCATTTGAGAACAGTAACCACAAGCATCCTGTGAAAAAATAAACAGATTTTCTGGTCTTAGCTGGTTTCCCAGCCATAAACAGGCTAATCTGTTAGCTTGTTTAAGAGGAGTTTGGGCACTTTCAGCAGGAAGACCAGCTGGTGTGACCAGGTTAAACCAGTTAAAACCACCAAGCCATTTTCTGCTGATTTAAGCTGTTTTTGTCAGCAGGGTGAAGACCAGCTTTGCCAGGCTGGGAGACAAGCTAGACCATTTTAAACCAGTTAATACCAGGTTTGGCTGTTTTAAGCTGTTTTATTCAGCATGTATACATTTAAAACAAACAAGTAATTGAGAACAGTACAAACAACAGAATCAGTGTGTCCCTAAACAGAAGACCTTCAAGAAATGCAAGCGAATCCATTCGACCATTAATAGCCATCAAGAAAGATCCCCCAAGTACTAATATGATGTCTCTCCGTGACCCTTTCCACATTTGTTTCATAGCCCAGCAGAGACAAATGCTCAAATGCAACGTCCTTTTCTTTGTCCGCAGGGACCCCCGGGAGCTGCTGGAGCTGAAGGCAGGCAAGGAGAGAAGGGCGCCAAGGTAACATCATTCCAAATCAATTTATCCCAGGCACATACTGCAGCCTCCACTGCCATAATTAAAGCACAGGCAGCAAGGGAAGAAAGCACATGTCTGACAGAGTGACTGTCTGTTTATACATATGGAAAGCTCTGTCACAGTGGCAATTTAGGGATTGGGATTGAGAGTGTAATTTGGGTTTTAATTATAAGATTATGTTAGACAAAGCACATGCAAAATTTGGACACTTAAATCACACTTAAAATTGTATTACTTCCATTGCATCAGATTACAAAATATCAAACCAAGTGGCATATGCACACAAATGGTACCAGAACTAACCTCACTTTTTTGTAATTACATTTAAACAACTGGTCCCAAGGTGATTTAGTGGATGTGTTAAGTGCACATAGATGCCCTAACAGAATAACCACAGGTGAAGTTTATCTATGGACGTGTTCCACTAAGTTTGACAAACAAAAAATTGTCAGAATGCTTTGTGTCTTCGTTTTGATGTGATTGTTTTGTCATTTAAAGCCTGCACAACTTCTTTTTGTGAAATTCTCTGCTTGAAAAGTGTGCTTAAAAACATAAACCACGTTTGATATTTTGTTGTATCTAATGTGCTAGCATTCCTACATTTTAAAGTGTGGATTGGTTTCCCAATATTATATAATAATATTATTTCAAATTTGATTTGATTCATTTATAATAAATCTATCTTTAGGGTGAGGCAGGAGCAGAGGGTCCTCCAGGTAAAACTGGACCCGTTGGCCCTCAAGGTCCCGCTGGAAAGCCTGGTCCTGAAGGACTTCGAGGAATTCCTGGCCCAGTGGTGGGTCCCTATTTCACGCATCATCTCATTTAACAATTTCATCATTATAGCCTACTCTTAAGCAAGATATAAGAGACAAGATGCCTTGAGGTCATGTAGCCATGATTACATTCAGAATAAAGCACAGCCTCATATTCCTTATTGCTTCTATAAAACGGTTACTACATAAAGAATATGTTTTTATTCAAACGGGATGCATTTTTGATAAAATGTTATTTTATTATATTATTTTTAAGCAAATTCCTTCGACTAAAATATATAGTTTCTAAACTGAGGTTAAAAGTTGGCCTTTATGGGTGCTGTACAGTGATAAACACATCATAGTGGTTACTGTATCGTGAATTTAAGCATGGCTGGAAATCTGTATTGACCAATCAGCTTCCAGAGCCTGAACTATACATTTTATAAACATATAAGTAGCCTAAAAACAAACACACACACACACACACACACACACACACACACACACACACACACACACACACACACACACACACACACACACATAGGAACACCTACTGTACATAACTCACAGAAAGAAAATCACCTCTCTTTGCTTGTGCAATCTGTATCTTATTCTTGTCTATTTGCAAACATGTTTCACAGTATATGGGCTATTAATCATTGTCCAGCACACAGTAAATCGATGGCGGACCATAAGCAAAACAGGGTGCAATAATGGCTGATGTAATTGGATGTATTTTTACAGGGTGAACAAGGACTTCCTGGTGCTCCTGGACAAGATGGCCCACCTGGACCAATGGTAAGAAGAAAGATCCCAATCCCCTTGCTCGGTCTTTCTCTCTTTTCTACGTGTGTGCGTGCAACTTGAATTCTCATTGTTGGCTCTCTGATATTTAGGGACCTCCTGGTCTCCCTGGCCTGAAAGGAGACCCCGGCTCTAAGGGTGAGAAGGTGAGTGGCATTCTATTTCTTTTCCTGTCATTGTTATTAATGCGTTTTTTTACACTTCAAAGAGGCTGAAGGTCAAAGCTAAAGACTGATACTGGGTGACTCTGTGGAAACCGGGGCAAAAGTTTCAAAGCTGGGGGGAAAGTTGCAACATAATCTACAGTCTACACAATAATTTTTTAACACAAACCTTTTTATTTTAAGCCCTTTTATAAATGTATGAAACCTCTTTGAAGTAATTACAGAATATTTAATTTGATCTTAATCTTTAATTTAAAAGAAATCTAAAAGATTTATTGTTTTATGTTTTATTAAATAAGAACATTCTATTCTGTCTGGAATTTTGTATCATCCAGTACACTAATATTTATTCTAGACTTTCCTCTTGCAATTTGAGGTAAAATCATTATTTATTTTAGATAGTTTAGTAGCCATGAAAATGTATTTTAGTTTAGTTTCAGTTTTTCTTATTAGTTTACTTCTTTATATATATATAGTATATTAACAGTGTCTTTGTTACAGTGTAATTACACAAGTAACTACTGCTTATTACTAATTAACAACATATACTTACTCTTGGTTTAGGGTTAGTAATTATGCACAATTGACTGTTATTACTATAGTAATGTCTGTAACAAGGACACTGTAAATAAAACATTTTTTTTACTATAATAATTTCAGTTTACAAATATGGTATATTAAGCTGTTTTTAGCTTTAACATATACCATATACATTTATACAGTATTGTGCAAAAATTGTAGGCACTATTTTCTTTTTTAAATAATGCCATAAATAGTTTTCTTATATTAATTAACATCATACAAATTCAAGTAAACATAAAAAAGCTCAGTCAGCATTCGGTGTGAACACCATTGCCTTCAAAACAGCATTAATTCTCCTAGGTACACCTGGATAGTTTTCTTTTTTTTTTTGAGTTGTTGGCAGATAGGATATTCCAAGCTTCTTGGAGAATTCACCACAGTTCTATTTAGTCTATCTATTTAGTCTCAAATGCTTCTGTCTCTTCATGTAATCCCAGACTGACTCATTGTTCAGTGGGGGCCATGCCATCTGTTACAGGGCTCCCTGTTCTTCTATTCTATTATATTTGCAAAAGGAATGTTTGGGAGTCTAACATGTATATTTCCTATTGACACAATAAAGCTGAAGATTTAAATAACCATCATAAGCCAAATGTTTTTGTGAAACATCTTATGTGCCTAATATTTTTGCACAGTACTGAGTATATATACATTCAGTTAATGTAAATGAAAATGAATGGTGTGCTCTGTACATACTGTATATAAGTTTACGATCATCTACACTGATCCACTGATCTGAGACATTTGTTATCATGTGCGTTCTTCTTCCAGGGTCACCCAGGTCTAATTGGTCTCATCGGACCCCCCGGTGAGCAGGGAGAGAAGGGAGATCGGGGTTTGCCTGGTCCTCAGGGTCTTTCCGGCGGTAAGGGAGATAATGTAAGTCGCTAATGATTTATTTGTCCCTTCCACCTCACCACACAACATATGCCATACCTCCAACCGGCAAGGATTCTCTCTGACCATAGAGGCCTTTGAATGCTTGCAAATTACAGTAATGACAGCCTGAAACAATAACGTCTGCACTTATTGCATCTGTGTACATCATCGTAATCGTGTTATAGATGAAACTTCCATAAAAGGCAGAGATCAGTGAGCCAGCAGTAATTTTATTATGCTTGAAGTTCCCATCAAACACCAGCAATTAAACATTTTCAAGGTAGCGGTTTCACAGTCAAGCTGCGAAGTGCACCACAATACAGTACAATCAAATGCAAACAGGGCCCAAAATTAGCCTTTTCTTTCAATTACAGGGGAATTGATAACATTTACTGGCTATACAATTTTGTACCATCATGAAATTGTATTCTGCTGCATGTTCATTGAAAAAATATCTTTGTGTCTGTCACAGTGTGAACCACTTTTGTTGTCTTTCTGTGTCCAAATATAGTATTTATTTGTATGAATTTAGTACTCATTCCTCTTGTAATAAACAATACATATCCTTTGATACTAAACTTATTAATTACTAATTTATAATATAATTTATGGAATTGCAAAAAAATAGAAAAACACTCTTACATAGACACTGACTACCACCCCTGGAGTCGCGAGTTCGAATCCGGGGTGTGCTGAGTGGCTCGAGCCAGGTCTCCTTAGCAACCAAATTGGCCCGGTTGCTAGGGAGGGTAGAGTCACATGGGGTAAACTCCACGTGGTCGCGATTAGAGGTTCTCATTCTCAATGCGGGACGTGGTAAGTTGTGCGTGGATCGCGGAGAGTAGCATGAGCCTCCACATGCTGGGAGTCTCTGCGGTTTCATGCACAACAAGCCACATGATAAGATAACACGATAAGTGGATTCACTCTCTCAGAAGCGGAGGCAACTGAGACTTGTCCTCCGCCACCCGGATTGAGGTGAGTAACTGCACCACCACGAGGACCTACTAAATAGTAGGAATTGGGCATTCCAAATTGGGGAGAAAAGTGGATACAAATAATAATTATAATAATAATAATAACAATAACAAAAATAATAATACAAATTTGCATTTTGGCTTTTTTAATTTCATTTTTGTACTATTTATAAGAGAGAGCTTAAGGCATAATAAAGAGGAGTGGGCTTAACTCCAAAAAATGTATGAGGTACAGGGGGTGGAATGAGGTCCCGGGTCACTAAAGACCTGAGGTATGCATTTAAGGGTTAAAGACTTTCTTTAAATAAACCTTTAGTAATTGAGCAAGTAGACAATTCAAAATTTGCCTTTGCCCTCTGCAGCACTCTTGTGCTGTGATTTTAAGCAATACAACTTTAATCACACTGAAATTAAGCTTATTAAAATTGTAATTTACCCTTCTGTGGGTTTAAAAAACAAAGGAGAAAACGATCTCATCTTATTAAAGTTTCCCACTGGGCAGATTGTCAATCTGATGCTGCATTTAGTAACAGAGGCTGCAGTTCTCCCAACAGAACAACTCCAAAAGTTCTTGACTATAATAAAGTGGAATGATCAGTCTGTAACACTTCAGTGGTATATACAATTAGCAAGAGTCATTTTCGTCTCTGTGACCAAAGCATTGTCCTTTTTTGGCAGACAAATCCTAAAGAGAATATCAAACGCTTGTTCTCACTTCTTCACAGAGTTGTTAGAAGTTCTGTGAATCCACAGTTTCACAACTCAATCAAGTCTGCTGTCTGTTCTAACCTCTATGTTCTCTTTGAACTGCAGGGTATTAGTGGTGCTTCTGGTCCCCTTGGTCCACCTGGTCCTCCTGGATTGCCTGTGAGTCTTTTTGTCTTTTTGTCTGAAAAAGGTGCAAACTGATCCCATTACTGTTACAACCAATAAAGGCATAAACCATATGTTCTTTGGAATGAGAACTATTAGATATTTGAGACAAACAATTATCTTATGTAAAATTAACATACAAAAAGTAACCAGTTTTACACATGAAATGTTTGCACTGCAACCCCAAAATCGTGATTTTGGCCTGATTGGTCAAAATATGGATCCAACAAGTGATGCCTTTTTTTTTATTATTATTATTATTAACTTATTTGAATGAACAAAACTATAATATGTTGCTTTATTTTTATTTAGTTTTTTTATTCACACATATTTTTCATAGAATCAATTAAGTCACTTTTCACTGAATGCTTTTTCTTTTTTCCTTAGGGTCCACAAGGGCCAAAGGGAGCCAAAGGTTCAACTGTAAGTACCACTTTATCACTAATCAGTTTGTTGAGCAACTGAGTTCTGTTGTCTGGTCAGGATCTCATGGTTTTTAAATCATCTTCCTGCAGGGTCCCGCAGGTCAGAAGGGAGACACCGGCTCGATTGGACCTCCTGGTCCTGCTGTGAGTATCTAACTTTTGTTACAAGGTGCACTGGAAGAACTTTATTTCAAAAGATGCTGGAGGCTCTTGTAGAATGCAGACTCTGAATCCTTGTTTTCTGGGTCTGTAGGGTCCACCTGGCGAGATCATCCAGCCTCTGCCCTTCCAGATGCCCAAGAAGTCCCGTCGTTCTGTTGACATGCAAGCAGATGAAGGCATGCTGGACTATGGAGAGGGCATGGAGGACATCTTCAGCTCCTTGAATAATCTCAAACAGGATATTGAGCGCATGAAGTACCCCATGGGCACGCAGATCAACCCGGCAAGAAGCTGTAAAGACCTGCAGCTTGCTCACCCAGAGTTCCCAGACGGTAAGTGAAGGAAATAGGGGAGGAAGACAGTCCAGATTCAGGGATATTATAGTTTAAAATTTTTAATTAATTAATTTTCAATTTGCACTTTTATTTTGTTTAGTTTTTTGTTGACTGTTATTTTAGTTCACATCCTAAACAGACCTGATGCGATAACATGCCAGCAACAAGCCATTGTTTGAACTGAATGTGAAACTGCTGCACAATGTGACACAATTGCATCATATCGAAACATATTTTAATATGAAATGTAAATGTGGAGGGAGATTTTGGACCAATGAGATTTCATACTCGGTGGGGCTACCCCACATAAACATAACAAGCAATCGTCAAAATCTTTGTTTGTCATGGTCGTGGCTGGATAGGACAAAAACGTTGAAGAGGTCACAAGATTTATCACGTGTCTATTATTTTTTAAATATTTTCATGTATTTTAGTAAAAAAAATAAAAAATAAGTTTAGTGTCAGTTTTCAAGTTATTCTTTTATTTTTATTTAATGTACTAGGGATGTCGCGATTATACGGTTTCACTATTAACCACGAATGTCACATTTAATTTACAAGATTAAAAACCGAGGAATGTTTATTTACACGTGTCAAAAATATTATATATATATATATAACATGCGACAAAGAGTTTTTCGATGTAGTCCTAAAACCGAAAATTTCTACACGTGAACCTCAAAATATAAAATCGAATGGATTTCAATGGAAGACTCATATCCACCAAAAAGGCAGCTTAAACCAGCCGACTCCAGTGGTTAAATATATGGTTAAATAAAATTACTATTACAATTTGAAAAAAATGAACTAAAAAGAAACTATTTCAAAGAGTTCTCATCAAACAATCCTCCACATGCAGCAATGACAGCTTTGCAGATCCTTTGTCTTTTCTTTACTGTTGTACATGAAACTTGTGTTGAGCGGGTAGAATTCAATGAAGCTGTCAGCTGAGGACATGTCAGGCGTCTATTTCTCAAACTAGAGACCCTGATGTACTTATCCTCTTGTTAAGTTGTGCATCCTCCACATCTCTCTGTCCTTGTTAGAGCCAGTTGTCCTTTGTCTTTGAAGACTGTAGTGTACACCTTTGTATGAAATCTTCAGTTTTTTGGCAATTTCAAGCATTGTATAGCCTTCACAAAATGCCGCCAATATGTGCCAAAGGGGGCCGCGATATGCAGAAAAGGACACCGACACCGACACCACCACCCAACATCCCTCCATCGCTCAACAACTTTTGGGCCAGTTTCTATGTAAAATCTAGGGCCGATTTCTCTTCCCAGTCTGCCCCTGCGTCCATTAACACATTCAATAATGAAATGGATTGATTGCCTCAGTGTTTTTACATAATAAGAAAATGTGTAAATAATAGTAAAAACCAGTTAACAACAGAGGGTAATGTATAAAGACAGACTTGTCAAAAATTGTCAAAACTAATTGTCAAAATTTTTTTTAATTTAGTTTATGTTTTAGACAGTCTAGAACCAGGGCTACTGTATTCTAGTTTAGATTTATTTGATTTTATTTTACATTTTGTAGTTTTGTTTTTCCTTTGTTTTAGTTTAGTTCACATTTGATACGAGCCATATGCGATAAGATTCCTGTGGCAAGCAATTTGTCTGTCCAACTGTGCAATGCGGCACAATTACAGCCAAGCAGAAAATATTTGATGTTTATTGTGTATTAATAAGGAGTGAGATTTTGGACTAATGAGATTTCACAGTGTACGGGGCTACCACAAGCAATGCAACATGAATAGAAACTAAGCGATCAGAAAAATGTCCTGTTGCTTATTACTTATCGTGGCATGTCTGGTTAGGACAAACTCTGATTAACATGAACATCTTGGTTACTGTTGTAACCTCTGGGAACGATACGTTGTGTTGATGTAGTAACACAAGGGGTCGCACTTGGGAGCCCCAAACACCTCTGATCTTTGAGAAAAGGTGAATTGGAATTGGCGAGTGGAATTTGCATACCACTCCCCCAGACATACGGGTATAAAAGAAGCTTGCTCGCAACCACTCATTCAGGTTTTGTGTTAGTTAATGATTTTTTTATTGTGTTTAAGTATTTAGGTTTTTATGTTTAATATTTTTTATTTATTTAGTGTTTTATTATTATTATTATTATTTTAGGTTTTACTTGTATATAATGTAATTACAATGTTTTCAGTTGTTTTTGTTTTAGTTAAAAAAAAAAAAACACTTTCCAGAACAGATAAATCTAAAAAACAAACAGGGTTTTCTGGTTTCTCTGTGGATATTGGCAGTGCTTGGAAAATTCCAAGCTTGTCACTCTGGAGAATTCAAATAATAGCAGCAGTAGAAGGCTGATTGGGAAGATGTTTAGCATTCTGCAGACTCCAGCGGGAGCTAACCTCTCCCTTCCAAATCATGGCTTACAAAATGCCAGCACTTACGCTGACCTTTCAGAGTGGGTTTTTACCGCAGTCGCATTAGGCTGCTGTTTTATTTACACAAGGTATCGCCATCGCTGCTGTCTACAAAACATGTTGTTTAGCTGCCAAAATGAATAAAAATCCAGACAGAACACAGAGCTGAGGGAATATCTTCACATGTTATCATAATGACAGTAGTAATGCCTGATTTGCTGAGTCTTATATCTGTGGATTTTCAAGACCTCTAGAGCATCTTCAAAAATGTTTTTTTCTTCTCAGGTGAATACTACATCGATCCCAACCAAGGATGCTCCGGGGACTCCTTCAAAGTGTACTGCAACTTCACAGCAGGAGGCGAAACATGCATCTTCCCAGATAAAAAGTCAAATGGAGTAAGTGCATTATGAAACCCCCCTATGGAAGAACTAGCCAATAACAGTCAGACAGGACCACAGAATCTCACCTCTGTCACATACAGGACAACACATACAAAGGGTTTACAGTCACTTTAAAGTTTTAAAGTTTTCTTAGTGTAATTGTTGGCTAATGGAGGTGTAAAACATGCACGGGTCATATTTCACCCCAAAATCAAAAGAAAAAAGTAGGACATAATACTTTGTATTAGGGCTGCAACTAATGATTATTTTGATAATTATTCATCTTTGATTATTCCGGCGATTAATCGGATAAAAGATATATTTTATTTCCTGTATTTTTTTTAAATATCCTTTTTTATTTAAAAAACAGAAATGATAAATGGTGTAAGGATTTGGGTCTGAATTCATGATTCTATACTTTCACAAAACTTTGAACAAAGCCTGAATCATGAAAAGTTAAGCTTGAATTTATTAATATTATTATTATTACTTTCAGTACATATGCAAAACAGTTCCTTTCATTACTTGTAAAACTTTTGTAGAACAAAAAGTACTGTTCATTAAAGAGTAAAATGATAATCATAATTATGTTAGACACCTATACTTGTACTCTGTCGCTGATCACTTACATTTAAAGTGTTTTAAAATGGTATTATCGCTGATTACATTTTTCTAAACTGTTCTTTTCAAAAATATGTGTATGTTTATCCAGTAAAATATTGTTTTCCAGGTTAGTAATTTACTGGTGAAATCAGGCATTACATTTGGCATTATCTGGACAATCAAATATCAGGACCCTTAGCATTATTATACATTATATGCAGCATTATATACAGTTTAATATAGTACAATCATCTGTAAATGCAGTGCAGATTCAATCTCATGCTGAAAAGTCTCATCCCGGTGCTCACTGTATACATGCGCTCACATGATGAGAAACAATCTAAAACACTTTTAACCGCACACTTTGACCTCTGAGACATCAGCGTGACATCTATTTAAAGCTGCACAATTGATGACATTGAAACTGAAAGCACGGTATGATATTGCAGTTTAATCAAAGTGATTGCGCTACCTTTCTCCATTGTGATTGGTTTGATTGATGCGGATGTGCGTGATAGTTTGCTCTGTGAAGTTTAACAGAGACTCACTTGTTATGAAAACAAACAGTTTTGAGAAATATGCAGAAATACAAGCTTTATTTTGAATTCATAACATGCATACATTATAAAACAGGAAATAGCATTAAAATGTAAGTCATGTACTGGAGAGAAACAACTCTTAAGCATGTCAAACCGCATACGCACTCAGTCAACACTAGTGGTGGGCCGTGCATTAAAAGTCTAGGCCTTCAGTGTGATTCATGCCATTAAGAAAACACAGTTTCACAATGAATAAGACTCCCTATGCCTTTGGGCATCATACATTATGTCGCAGCTAACTAGTAATACCAATTTACATTTTAAAATACATCCACGCCCGAAAGCCAAAACTTGAAACAACAATTAATGCTCAAGCAAGCCTAATTTTAACTGCAGCATGACTGTTTTGTGCAATGAACGTCTCCCAAACAGACATCCAAAAATCATAATTTTTCATATGAATCTACAAATATAAGTCTATAATACCTGGAAAAATCTATAATAATATTTGCAATTTAAATGTTGCTTGCAATAAATTTCATTTTGTCAGGGTACACTGTTATGCTGCGTTCCATTCAAGTTGGATGTGGGATATTCTGATTTGATATCTTCGACCATTAATGCATTCCATTCCCTGATATTCGGAACTGCAGCGCCCCCGTTAGATTAGCAGCGGTTTGACTCTCATTAGAGATGTCTCCTAGCAACCCAACTGATAAACAATGCTGCAGCGCTAGCATTTGTGCTTCAGGTGTACGATTATCAAAAGAGATTATAATGTTTTATACACCCGTTGCCTTGATAATTTCTGCACAAGCCTACAAGTTATTAATTCTGACTTCAAGATGCATTCCAGTGCACTTTTCCTTGTAGGAAGTTGTAAAATCTGCCTTTCCGAGTTGGAATGCAGCATTACTTTTCAAAACTTGATCCGACACTGAATGCTCCAGCAGCCTAATTTACAACTCCTGATGTTGCTATAACAATGCAATAAGCACTTACCAATTTACTTGAAGTGAAATTCAGTCCTCCTTTCATGATTAATAAATTAAGCAATCACACAGTCATGCAGAACATCTCAGGTTTGTAAATCCATAAGGATCTCTTTCTCAATGGTGAATTACGTCAATTAAAGCGTGATTGCGTCACTCAAGGCCAGCTAGAAGGCCTCGACCGGGACATATCCTACCCTAGATAACACCCACCAAGAACAAATAAATAAATCTGATTGGCTGATGAATCTGACAATTTGAATTTAGTTGCCCATTCATTTGCACTGTTGAGGGATTCTGTGGAAATTCTGAAGGGGTGGAGCTTAAACTCATGTGCTGCTTCGGCTAACAAGCTTGGCTTTGGGCATGTGATTTGTGAAACAGTTGTTACGCTTTGCTTGTAAGCATCAAGGAATAAACTGACTGGATAAACTTTTAGTTTTTCTCTATTTGTTTTTAGATTAATTAAGAGTGGAAAGCGATTAAAAATGCATTGGCAAAAAGGTGATTGAGAATGAAATGATGAAAAATATTTATTTATTTGGCTTTGCTGGCCCTGAGAATTTGCTACTGGTCAACACACCTGATGCAGCAACCGCTCCACATTATACCGCATGCTTATTATGATCTTCTTTGAGGGGTTTATAAAGTGCTCTAGTGCACTGCGCATCTTGGGGGGATTTTTTTTCCACTTCAGTTTGTCTCCGTTATTTTCAAATAAGTTTCATCATGCAACACATTTTTCATGTCACTGACAGAGCTTCTCCATGCTCACGTCTTATATCCAACTAATCGATAATAAAATGTATTGTCGATGATTTCCATTATCGTAATAATCGGTTTTATCGATTAGTTGTTGCAGCCCTACTTTGTATAAAGAAAAGTAAGCCTTTTTTAGGACCATTAAGATTTCTTTGCATTGTGATATTATTTTTATGATAATGAAGCACATTTCCTCCCCAGTTCTCAGAAATAGGAAATTGTAATTCTCAATGGTGAGACTCTCTAGTTTTTTATTACTGTTATAGATTAATGAAAATCATCTTGTCTGGACAAAAATTTTTTTCATTAAAATCGGCATAAATTAAAGGCAGTATAATACATATTATTTTGTGTAAATGATGTATGAATATTTTACAATTTGAATAATACATAATTATTTTTTGTGTTATTGTCGCTTAATAAGAATGAGATTGTCACAATGCAAAAAATCTTAATTGTACTAAGAATAGGCTTTAATTTATTTATGCAAAATAAGTTTTGGTATGATTATAGTACATTTTAAATAATTTTAAATATAAATTAAATTAAGAAAAAAGATGAAAATATTCGAATCAGGTCAAATTGCAGTGAACATCTCTCTAAAGTTCAATATCACATTAAAATAATTTGTATTTTCAATGAGAAGCCGTTTAATTTAATTTTAATTGTTGGGCCAGATGCTGTGCAAAATTGCAGGGTTTCATTATATCATTTTTTGCTAAAGTAAATTTGCTGTTCATCTAAAACTATATGCACTATTCTGGTCATTTGTTATTCTGTTTTTCACGTCTCTTTCTGCCGTCCTATAGGTGAGGATATCTTCATGGCCCAAAGAGTCTCCTGGCTCCTGGTTTAGTGAATTTAAACGTGGCAAAATGGTAAGTGCACTTTCTCGACCGTCTTTCATCTTCTTCTCTTCGCTCCTTTATGAAAAACATCATCTTGTCCTTCGAAACTAAAAGGAGCTGAGTGGTCGGCTTCGTCTTTTCCCTTTTTTCTTTACTCAGCCATTGGACAGACACCAATAAGAGTTTGGCTTTTAACAGATGCTGTCACTGCAGCCTGGGATCCATCAGCAACACACCCACGAACATTCATACAAAACACATCCACAGTCTTGCACATATGTATTGTATAAACACACCGCATTTATATTTGATGCAGACTAAAGTCATGTAGGTGTAACAGGAGCCAGCTGATAGATAGCTGTGTAATGTGTATAAACCTCACTCTCCTGACCTCTCCTGTAGCCTTTAGCCTCCTTGTTAGGACACCCACCTCCCATGCCGGAGGCACCGGTTCGAGTCCTGTACGGAGCGGATATTTACTCACCCTCATGCCATTCCAAACCCATATACTATGATTGTATTTCTCTGTAAAACACAAAAATAGATGTTTGTGAAGAATCATTATGCAGCTCTTCTATACAGTTCATAGCGACCAGTGGCTGTCAAACTCCAAAAAGGACAAATAACACCAGAAAAACTTTGTGTGAAAAAGCTCAATTAAAAATCATTGTAATGCACGGCCTATTGGATGGCTTATTTGTTTGATTCGTTACATTACATACATTATTTGTTTCATTTCTCTGCATCTCAAAACTCACCTTTTATTTTTACCCCAAGCTTTCGTACGTGGACGCAGAGGGCAACTCAATAAACATGGTCCAGATGACGTTCCTCAAACTACTGACAGCCTCTGCCAGGCAAAACTTGACCTACAACTGCCACCAGTCGGTAGCCTGGCACGACGCCACTACAGACAGCTATGACAGGGCACTACGCTTCCTTGGCTCCAACGATGAGGAGATGTCTTATGACAACAACCCCTTCATCAAGGCCCTGTCAGACAACTGTTCGGTAAGACCTCTATCAAACGATCTATACAAATAAAATAATAATAGAAATTGGTGTTTTTTAACTATGGTTATATTTGGCCTTGTAGACTTTCAGAAATTATAACATTTAGTTAAATTATAACAGTTCATTTTATAATGGCAACATCACAAATCTCAGATTTCATCTAAAGCATGCTTTCATCACTATCGTCTCTTTTGGCTCTTTGGTAATTATTTACACTAACATGAAAGTCTAAGTCAAGATAAAACAATGCGTTTTGTATATTAAAAGTATTTGGAAATGTGACCTTCACTGCAAAAAAAAATGTTCTTAGTATTTTTGTCTTGAGCTCCAGTAGAAATATCTAAACATGTTTAAAAACAAGATTAATTTACCTAAAGCAAAAGCAAAAAAGATATTAAGCCTCGTTTTCAGAGAAATCTAACAAAATGTATTGAGGTATTGACACCTCCTGAGACCTGATTGTGACTGCTGTGTGCATTTTCCATCCTCTTTTTGATTTGTAACTAGTAGCACCTAATAAAATGCAAAAATAATTAAAACATTTTGATCAAATATTTTTCCCAAAAATAATTATGTCCACACATGTGGACAGTGGGGCTAAGTTGTGAATTTTTACTTAAAACCAAACTATAGAAAGTTTACAAACATAAATAATTCTGATTCAAAATAATGGCCAGCATCATCCAATCACTGCCAACTATGTTAAAATAAAATTTTGCATGAAACTTCTGAATCTATGTACTGATTATCATTGTCCTATGTCTTCCAAGCATGTTGAGTGGCCTAAACATCATGCAGCCTGAAACATTTGGTTGGATTATAGGAGTGAATGCACTTAACTGCATATGAAAGCTATAGGATGTTCTCTTGCTCCCTAATTAGGGAATGACTTAACCTCCAGTGTGCTGTTTGTCTGCACTGGTCTCAGAACAGTTTGAAATGCACCTTATTTTTATCCAAACTCCATGTACAGCCTCTGAAAGCAACATTTTCCAGCTTTTGAATGTATCCATTGATTCTGAAAATGATAATGCACAGTGAATATAGAATATTTTTAAGGAAAATGAGCCTTTAGTCCACATACGTGTTCGTGTTTAACAGTGTGCCTTTTCGCAATAAAGCGATGAAATTTTATAAATGGCTTATCGGATGAAACTAGAGACTCAAACAAGTTTCCGTGTAAAAACGTAATGAGATTTCTTACTAGATGCAGTTCTGTTGCCATTTCTCCCAATGACAAACTCAGCTGATATCGGCGCCATTTTAATAGAGCTATTTTTCCTGGTAAACAAGACAAAACCATTTTTATTTTATTTTTATTTTTTTGGAGTGTTCATGTATCAACGTTTCTAATAAAAATCAACCTCTGGGCCATGAAAGTGCCTGTAGTTGAAAAATCACCCAAATATTCAAACGAGTTCTGATGATCTTTTTCTCATCCTACAGGTGCGGAAAGGCTATGGAAAGACTGTTCTGGAGATAAACACTCCCAAAATCGATCAGGTTCCAATCGTCGATGTGATGTTCACTGATTTTGGAGATCCCAACCAGAAGTTTGGATTTGAAGTTGGTCCAGTCTGCTTCCTTGGCTAAAAAACAAAACAGACAATAACGTGGCAGGGTAGGACGGGTTAGCGCACGCGTTCCTGCCACATGCAAGCTTTGAATAGAAAAAATGGGGTTGTGAACACGTCTTGCCATGTATGTATGTATGTATTGCCCAGGAAAATACTTGTTGCCCTTGTGGGGCAAGAATCACGTGACATGAAACTTGTTATGGAATGAAAGGTGAAGGACAACGTCAAGCCAAGGCAAACGGTAAACCTGGGAGGTCCACAAGTTGGATAGAGGAAGGGAAGACCTCTTATCCGGATTAGCAGTACAAAAAAAAAAAAAAAAGACGACAACAATGGTGCTTGTTCAAACTACAAAAAAAGAGGTGCTATGAGAGAGGATGTATTTTGATAAAACTGTAATTATTATTTTGTACATTATTGTTATTTCTAAATCCACTTTCCAAACTTCATGTGTATCACAATTGGATCTGGCTCTTAAATTCAAATTCCTCACAAACATTTATAAGTTATAGAACTGAATAAATAAAAAATTATATAATTATATTTTGTGGATGAATTCTGTGTACTTGTTATCAAGCAAATAAAAGACAGCATTCAAACAGTTCCCTATTATTAATTGTAATGTAAGTCCTTTGTATATATATATTGACCATCCTGAAGTTCTGGTTACTCACAGTTCACCCACTGGACACCCCGGCAAACATGAGAGGAAGATTCATCAGCACATGCAAAGCAACGTTTCACTAATGTGCTTGATTTAAGTAATCGTGCCATTCATTCACTTTAATTTAATTGTTTGTTATTTGATTGTTTTTAGTTTTTATTTTTCAGTTGTAGTTCGGTCGTATACCTCAATCTATCTTGAAAACCATTCCGATGCAAGGATGGTGTGCCCTGTATATACCTTGGTAATACAGTTAAGTTTATATATTTTGGGTGGGGATTTTTTTAATGGGAAAAATACATATCTGTTAGGCCTCTTTTTGTTCGAAACCTTTTGTGAATGCAATGATAAGGCCTTTCCGATGACCCATTTTTGTAACTAAAGTGAGAAATTTATTTGATGTGCTTTTTATGGTTCATTTCATTATTAAAAACTGGATTCCAACCAACCACGAAACAGCATCTGCTTTTCTTGTCTGTTCAGTTACCTTGTCTCTCATTAATGTGTGGTTTTATGGTGCACTAGGTTTAAATTATATTTGATGTATTTCCTTCAATCTACACCCTGAATTTCAAAGACACCAGATCCATTTAAATGCCAGTAAATGAGCTGCAATATCCAAAAAATATGTTGCTTAAAATAATTGTTTGCCGACTCATGCATAACGTTAAATTAATTACTTCCTCGTATCATTTATCATGCACTACATCTCATTAGAAGGTGCCTGGCATGTCTTAGGATGAGAACATCGTGTTTACCAGGGAAAAACTTTCGTATTCATTTCTGGTCCCTCTGGTTCATTTCCTAATAGAGCAATGGAGGCTAAAGAATTTGGATGTGACCATACCTACCCATGGAGTCTCATTAGGCACTGTGTTTAATATGAAAGACTCTTTTGTTGTCATAATAAGACCTCTCTCTATTCTCCATTTGATGTCTGCACATCCACAGGAGTTAGATTAACAATGAATTCTCAGAATTATTATTGGACATCTCTATTCACGCTTTCAGAGAAATGCCAATTTGATATGTTTCTCTATAGGCAAAAACTTTTGAGTTTTGCCATTTCACCATGCCCCTTTGTGGAAGGCATTCTCTGCTTAGCATTTTAAAAGTTTCACAGGATTGGACTGTCACTAGATAGAGTCCAATTAAGCCAGTATTTCGGTGTTCCTCTCTCTCTCTCTCTCTCTCGCTCTCCGTTTCTTTTTTCTGTCTTTAAGTACTATACATAAGAAGCCTTCAAACTACTTCATGTTTCTCACAAGTTTTTGTGTTGTATTCAGTGACCGTGACATGAAAAATAGGCATTATGCAAAGGAAATAAAAGGGAGAATTGTTTTAATTGGACAGATGCAGTTCTCAAGATGTCTTGAAGGCTTGCTAAATCAAAGAGCGGTAATAACCTCTTTATAGTTCAAATGAAAGCAAAATAGCTGTCCCACAATCTGTCCAATCCACAAACCTAAAGATGATGTTCTTGCGAGAATGTTTTTGTTCATATACAGCACAGAGGAAGGCAAAGCAAATGTTCATGTATAAGCTTAAAAATTCAGTCTCTTACTGGAGCATTGAGGAGGCTGTTCTGTATGTTTTTGTATCTACTGGATATGAAAAGTGCATCCCAAGCAGCTAGCCAAGACAGCTTTAGAAAAGAACATCACAAAGCATAAAAAACTTTTATCTAAAATCTAGAAGAAAACTAAAGATCCCTGAATTTCTAGTCTAAAGCTTACGAACACGACAAAGCAAAGTCAGAAATTGATGTTCACAGTCTCTTTTAAAACTTTTCAAAGCTAACGTTTGGAAACCCTCCCCTGAGATCTGCCCGAGCTCCAATGCCTGATTGACACATGTATCATCCAATGACAAGATGATGTGGTTGCAAACCCCGCCCAATCCTCAGCTGCATTGCTCGGCTTGGCGCAAGAATATTTGAGGATATGGTTTGTTTTTTCTGTTCTAACTGACAAACCGTAAGAGATGTCTTAGTCTGAGTTTTCTGTGAGTAATTACCTGAGCTGTCCAACAATGTCCAATTAATTATCGGCATGCAATGTCTTGCACCATCATTTGAGAAGAAAAAACACCCACACATTTCCTCTCTTCAGGAGTCATATGGGACCTATATCTCTCTTCTCCATCTCCTCAAAGTAAGATGAACAAAGATCAAACAGAGACTGCCCAATGGCATTAACTTAGCACAGAGAGATGCCATGCAACTGCCAGTCCCTAATTCCCTCAAAAGGAATACCAAGCCACAACTCATGAAACAGCCACCCATTTTTAAGAAATAAAGAGCAAGCGAGTTTCAATTGCTGTCAATCAAGGCAATCCTCAAAGCGAAAAGACGGATTAGTATTAGATTTTCTGAATAGCTAAACTTAAAAGGTCACCATGCTCTAAAATGACTCTGAAACTAACCTGTAGGAAAATACTAATTATGATGTTGTTTATCATTTTCAGGTCATTTCAGATCCACGTGATGCAATTGGTTTATGTGGAACACAAAATGAGAATTCTGAAAAATCTTTTTGTATTTTTTTGTTCCATATAACAACAGTTCACTGTGTCAAGCTAAAGAAAATAAATGAAAAAAAAAAAGTATCATAAAACTTGATTTGAATAATTACTTAAAGGGACAGTTCAGTGAGATACTATTCAATGAATCATTGAAAATAAGGTCTGTGATATTCATTAAAACATCTCCTTTTGTTTTCTGCATAAGAAAGAAAGTCATACAGGTTTGGAACAAAATTAGTGTAAGTAAATAACAACATAATCTTCACTGATGGCTAAACTATTCATTTGAGGTCAAATATAGCATAACTGGGATTTTTTACAACTGTTGCAATGAGGATATGAAGCTATATGCAGGCAATTAAATCTGGCTATTAGGAAAATGAAAAGGGGAGAGGTATTGTGAAAGGAACACTGATTATTATGTGAAGTACAGCAGGTGGTGTGAGGATTGTGCTACCATTTACAGAAATGAGCATTTAACGCCTGGTGGGCAGGTGTAATTGTACACATAACCTTCAGGAGTTAATTGCCACTGACATCACTTCACTGCTGAGAGACAACATCTCTCTCTGCCTAATGAGGTTTGGGCTCTATTAATGATACATATTACATACAGAGGCCTGATATTTGAATGTAACAATTACTTTTTTATGTTTAGGATTCCTTTACACTCCAGGGTGCCTTAAGTCCAAGGCAATTTCCCAGACATCCCAGATCTGAGAAGAGATTGATTGAAAATAAATTAAAACAGTACTGCTATAGCACATACAATTCTTATCAGTAAAGTGAATTTGCCTCTATGCTATTTTCATGAAAACTATTATGATTATTTATTGTAAAATAAATGAATTTTATGTCTAATTAGATTAGATTAGATTAGATTAGATTAGATTAGATTAGATTAGATTAGATTAGAAGAATTAGATGGAATAGTTCACTCAAATCTCATTTTCACTTCTGCATATTCAAATGTGGTGCATTGTGATTGATTTAGTGGCATTTGGCATCATGGACATCAAACCTAGCATGACTCATCATGACAGTGAATATCAGCATACAATATATCAAATAAACTTTGGTCTGTTCCTCACACAAAGTTATTGTATGGCTTCAGAAAATGTGGAGTATAACGCACTAGTCATATTGACTACTTTTATGGTACTTTAAATACCAAAAAAATATATACTTTTGGAGCTTGACAGTGTCCGTCACCATTCGCTTTCATTGTATGGAAAATATCAGCATGAAAATTCTACCTATTTGCTCCTGTTGAGTTCAACTGAAGAAAGAATATCAAATGGGATTGAGATTACGTGAGTAAATTATGATTTTTTTTTTTTTTTAATTTGGGGGTTAATTAGTCCTTAAACTGCATAATTATCAGTTTATATGAAATCCTTTGAGATTTGAATTGAAACACGTGATGTGCTGAAAGCATAGATACTTTCAGTGTAAATGAGAACGATTGATCTGAACATCAATAACGTCCACGTTCTGATGACTCTGTTGTGACATCCAGATCAAACCACAACTCGTCTGCTATTTATTGATCTTCTGATTTTAACCTGTCCTAGTTCAGGGTCAGGGCAGCTGATGACCGAGTCAGAGTGAGAGGGGTTATCAGACCAGCCAATGGCTTTCATTTAGTGGGGAAAGACTTGCAAATCTCGTCTGGACAGTGAATGAGTTTAAAGGGTGGAAAGTGTTGTTCATTATGGCAGAGGCATCAACTAATGACCCGTTGCATGCCTGAGCTGCACACAAGTGTCATTAAGTTCCAAAGACATCACCTGATCTTTGAACCGTGCTGTAATTAAGGCTTATGTTTGCATCTGAGAGTGTGTGATGCCTATGTTTGTGCCTACAAGACCTGGAGAGAGCTTATTTTTATCGATGTCTGTGCAGAGTCTTGTCTGCACAAACTCTCAACTGAACTATCTTGACTACTCAATTACACTGAGTTAAAACCAAATAAAAAGACGCTGGCACTCTGATGTGAAGCTCGCAGAAAGTGAGCACTCATCACATGTTTGTCTTTCAGCACGCACCCACAGACTTCAAGGGTAAAGCTTAGACAAGAGGCGAGCTGATCAGAGAAAGAAGAAAAGTGATGCTGAACAGGGCCCGAGGCGCTCGGCAAGGTCTCCCTCTCTCAGAGACCTGAGAGACTGTCAACACGAAGCCCCACTGGGGCCACCCAACAAAGCTTTCCATCTATCCTCTTCAAAGACACCACAGCATTTAAATAAGTTCAATCAGGTCCTGCTGCCATGCACTGTATCATGATGCAGCCGAGCATCGAGGCAAATTAAGCTCAAGCCCACAGGCTCTTCCACCTCGATGCTCATGGCTCTCAGAAGACGGTCAGCAGCAGAATCAGAACAGGTCGAGAACTAGGTGTGCAAAGGACAGATGAACAGATTGCAATCACAAAGCACGAAAGCTTATCACTTGACAGCTATGATCAGAAGAGGGGGAACTGACAGCCGATGTAAAAGGATTGTGAATACAAAGTGTGTCTTATCATAGAATATTATGTAAAATGTTTTATGGATGTTTCAAGGATGTCCTCTTGGGGTGACTTTTACGTTCACATCTCTGCATTTGGCAGCCCCTTTTATCCAAAATGATTTGCCGTGGATTCAAGGATCACCAGTTGGTATGTTCCCTGGGAACATTTGTTGTTGTTTTTTTTTTACTTAGCAATAAGTTCTATTTTTCAGATGTTTTGGGGGCCATATTATAGTTTGGATCCTATTTGTGTGAAAATCATCCAATATTTCACAAGGTGGTTAAGAGCCTAGAGAGCAAATTCTGGGCCTTATCCTGTAGTCAAATACAAAACATACACTGCAAAAAATGATTTTCTTGACAAGTATTTTTGTCTTGTATTCCTGTCAAATTATCTAAACTTTCTTAAAACACGATTTATTTACTTGTCAAGCAAAATGGGATAAGATATTAAGTCTTGTTTTAAGATAAACCTGACTAAATTTAGTGAACTTTAGACTCAAAACAAGAAAAAAATCTGCCAATGTGGTAAGCAAAATAAACTTAATTTAAAAGGAAAACAAGTTTATTTTGCTTATCCCATTGGCAGATTTTTTTCTTGTTTTGAGTCTAAAGTTCACTAAATTTAGTTAGATTTATCTTAAAACAAGACTTAATATCTTATCCCATTTTGCTTGACAAGTAAATAAATCGTGTTTTAAGAAAGTTTAGATAATTTGACAGGAATACAAGACAAAAATACTTGTCTAGAAAATCATTTTTTGCAGTGTAAAGATACATTATTGTACCAATATCAAAGGTCTTATGATGAATCAGTGGCTAATTTTAGGTTTAGATTCATTAAGATAAGATACGTGTAAAACAAAGGCACCAAAAGACCTCTGTGCGATTTGGAGAAGGCATTGCATTGTTTTGAAGTCATTCAGCCAGAATCCTGCTGTTATTTGACACTATAAAGAGAGAGAGAGAGAGAGAGAGAGAGAGAGAGAGAGAGAGAGAGAGAGAGAGAGAGAGAGAGAGCGTCGTGCTCCAGAGATCAGCCTGAATCTTTGGCCAAGCCTGCTTCTATCCAAGTGCCAGTGAAATTGATTGGCTGAATTATTGATGACTGTGAAATGCTGTGTTTAGATGGCTTAGTAATTACTGCTGTCTGTATTAAGAATTAAACATGTCTCTGCTCAGTGTCATTAGCCAAGATTGTTTTTTGAAAGTTGATTACTTTAAAGCACAGTGCGGCAAGCAACTGTAATTTCTCTGATTGTAAGTTTAGGAATACTATTTAGAGTCAACATGAAACAGAATTCTTAATCCGTTTAACTTTCATAATATTAAGTATTTTACAACACACTGTCATAATTAAATTATTCCTGCAGCACCGAAATGTCAGCCTGTGAGAGTATGTTAAACCTAGAGTTGCCAACTGTCCCTTAATAGCCAGAACATCCTGTATATTGGGCAGAATTTGACTGTTGTAAAGCAGTTGTCATCTAGGGACTCATTATGTTTCAGTTCTCACTGACAATGTGGAGGTCCTTTGGTTAAGAGACTTACAGTAAATTGGTATTGTTCAATTAATTTAAAATCGTTTCTCAATCTCATTTCCAGGAAATAGGAAACTAGATTGACCTCAGTTATAATACAGGAATGGAATATTTGGAATTAAATATTTGGAAATGTGCAATGCACTGTATGGTGAGTTTTTCTGTTGATTCATATGCAGCTCGGTTCTCAGTACCCTCGTGCAACCCCGCGCCTCATGCAAGAACTTACTATTTTGGATTCACTATATGCAAAACATAATTTCAATGAATCTGAATACTGTTCACAAGTCTCCAGACTGTCATTTAAAGGGTTAACTTCTGCCGCACCGAGTCATGTGACAACAGCATGCCATCGATTTCCTTGAAGCACTCCTACGGACACAGCGCCTACAAAAGTGTCTCTGGTAAGAAATATCTTTACGTTTTTTTCATTGAAACCTGTTTGGTTGTAAAGATTAATATCTCTAGTTTCATTTGATATGCTGCTTTAAACTCTGATAAACATGATGTCCACATATGTGGACACTTGCACCACATTTCCAAAAAAAAAAACATGTTAGTTATTTTGAATAACTTTCAACTCTAGCACATCTGTGGGTAATTTATTTTCATTTCAGTATACAATTTGTTATGTTTAATTTTGTTATCTCTGTGCAATATGATTCTATTCATTAACATTAGTAAATGCATTCCTGTATATATACTGTTCATTTTCATATTGAGAATAAATGGGTTCATTCAAAAGCTGAACATTTTTGCTTTCAGATGCTTTATATGGAGTTAAGATGAAAATAAGGTGCATTTTGAACTGTTCTGAGACCAGTGCGGACAGACAGCACACTGGAGGTTAAGTCATTCACTAAATAGTGAGCAAGGGAGCATCCTATAGCTGCCAATGTTGCTAAGTGCATTCAATCCTAAAATCCAAACAAAAGTTCAGTTTCAGGCTGCAGATGATGTTTGTCCACTCAACATTTTTGGCAGATATGGGAGAATGGTAATCAGTACATCGATTCAGAATTTAACATGGTTGGAATGGATGATACTGGCAATTAATTTGAATAAGAATTATTTATTATTTATTCAGCTTTACAGAAAATCTGCTGTAATGTCTGTAACATCTCAAAAACATAAATAACCAGCACTCCTGGAAACATAATAAACAATTTGATTTAAAAAATCTGACTTTCACATTTTAATCAAAATTTCACATTTTAGTCACGTTGTCCATATAAGTGGACATTAATTTTTAGGAAAACTATTTGCTCCACACATTCTTTATCTTATTTATTTATGTTTTGCTTGTTTATTAAGAGCTACTTGTTACAAATGAAATAGGGATATGGAAAATGCACACACTGCAGTCATGTTTGGGTCTCAGGAGGATATGCATACATAAAGGGATTAAAGGGAAAGAAGGCGAGAACCGGCTTGACAATATAAATAATAGTTTAATGAAGAACTGAACCAAAACACACAAACACACACAGGTGTAGGGCAGCTGCCTGTAAATCTCTCTCTCTCTCTGTCGCACTGCTGTCTCCAGTCAGCCCTTATCCCTCTCATGCTAATCAGCCCAATTAGGGTCCGGGTGTGCGGAATCACGACCCGGCCCCTCCCTCCACCCTGCCACAGCATACTTAAAGGGTTAGTTCACCCAAAAATAAAAAAACATTATTTCCATTTACTCACTGTCATACCATCCCATATATGTACGACTTTCTTTCTCCTGCAGAACACAAACAAAGATTTTAAGAAAAATATCTCAGATCTGTAGGTCCATACAATGCAAGTGAACGGTGATCAGACCTTTGAAGTTCCAAAAAGGAGAAAAAGACAGCATAAACATAATCCATCAGACTCCAATGTTTTAATCAATATATTCTGAAGTGATTCAGTTGATATTGGGTGAGAACAGACCCAAATATAACTCTTTTTCCACTGTACATCTTGACAGCAGATTTCTTGGCAATCATGATTTGCTTGATTATACTTCCTATAGCGGCATCTAGTGTTCTACGCATAGGTAAAGCACTAAGAAGTGTAATCGAGGTTGAAATCATGATTGTGCATAGAGACTGCAATGGCAAAATGTACAGTGAAAAAGAAGTTATATTTCGGTCTGTTCTTAGCCAAAACCAAATCGCTTGATTTGCTTCAGAAGACATTGATTAAACCACTGGACGTGTATGGATTACTTTTATGCTGACTTTAACTCTTTTTTGAAGCTTCATAAGCCTGGCTACCATTCACTTGCATTATATGGACCTACTGAGTAAATGATTATAGAATTTTCCTTTTTTGGTGAAATAATGAGGCTAATGTTAAATTTACAGTGCTTTATATTAACTAATTGCACACATTCTCTGTTTTGAAATATTATTGGCTGCTAAAATGTATAAGTAAAATCGTCAATATAAAAGCTCCTTCAATATAAAGGCTGAACGTTTTAACCACACCACACGCAAGATTAAATTACTGCATGAAAATAGAACATAAACATTATTTTATAAAAATAATAATAATAATAATAATGATTATTATTATTAGTAGTAGTAGTATTAGCAGTAGAAGTGGTAGTAGTAGTAGATTTGTGCAAAAATATATTTCCATAAAAATTCACAGGCTCTAAGACACTTTCACAAATTAGACAAAAATACAGCAAAGACATTCAATGTGAAGGTGGTGTGAATCCTGCCTGACTGTAGTTCTGTTACCCTGTTCACATTAAACAGATCAGATAGGGCTGATGACTACACATCCCATACACAGTTGCATCAAAGCAGGCAACAACATGAGGAAAAAATTAAAAAGTTATGGATCCAAATGTCACGATCCCGCTCACCTGCACTGCGTTTCGTGTCACCCGCACCGTGTTTCGCGTCGTCTGCACCGTGTTTCGTGTTCTCCGTCCCGTGTCCTCTGTTTCACCCGTCACTAGTCACTTTCCACTTCACGCTCCCTGTCATGTCTTCCGTGTTGTCCGCCCGTGTTTCACTGTCTCTGTGAAAACTACACTTCCCTCCTTCCCGTTGCTTCCGGCCCTGTCTGAGTGTTATTGTCCGCACCTGTTTGTCATTTTGTCATCACCGTGTCTCGTTATTTAAACCCCGCTGTTTTCCCTTCCCATTGTCGTGCGTTATCGTTTCGTCCCTCGTGGAGTTGTGTATGTATGCTACTCTTTGTCTCACGCTCGTGTTCTCTGCCCGTTGTTTCCTGTCCTTAGGAGGTTACCCTGCTCCTCGTGTTTTCCCTACCCGGTAACCCGTTCCTGTCGTCCCAGCCCTTCGTGGATGTTCCCCTACCTGTGTTCCACCAGTTTGTTAGTTTAGGTTTTTCCCCATCGTGGGCCTTTATTTTTGTCCAGTGTTTAGTTTTCTTTTGTGCCAACAATAAAAGCCGCATTTGGATCCACACCCCAGTCTGCCTTGTCTCTTGACCCGCACCTACATCATTACAGAACGCACGACCAATATGGATCCAGCGGTGATTCGGGCCAACTACCGGCTGCTCAGCCTCAAACAAGAGGACCGCCCTGTCGAAGACCACATCAGCGACTTCCTCGCGCTGGCGAAGCTCACTGATTTCCCGGACTCAGCCCTGGTGGTCTTCTTCAGGGACACTTTACATGGCTCACTCAGAGAACGGTTACCACCGGCAACGCCTGGGTGGACCCTCCACCGACTTCCTGGAGGCAACCTTACTGGTCTGCGGCTCACCCTACACCGTGGTCTTCGCTAAGGAGGACTCCACCTCTCCTCCCACTGTGGTGGCTCCCCAGTCGCCCTTGGCGCTTCCTGTCGCGCCAGCCCCACCTGTTAGCGAGCCCGTCCCCACGCCAGTCGCCTTCCTCGAGCCAGCGCGGCCCACTGCGTCTGCTCGAGGAGGGAGAGAAGACGGTCTCCGCCTCCCGGTCCACGCATGTCACGGTGAGCGAGCTAGAGCCCACGCATGTCACCGTGAGCGAGCCCGAGGCCTCGCCACCCACGGTAACCGAGCCTGAACCCGAAGCCTCAAACGTCTATGAGCCAGTGCCGCAAGCCTCAAACGTCTATGAGCCAGTGCCGCAAGCCTCAAACGTCTATGAGCCAGTGCCGCAAGCCTCGACCGTCCCTGAGCCAGCGCCTGTAGCCTCGACCGTCCCTGAGCCAGCGCCTGTAGCCTCGACCGTCCCTGAGCCAGCGCCTGTAGCCTCGACCGTCCCTGAGCCAGCGCCTGTAGCCTCGACCGTCCCTGAGCCAGCGCCTGTAGCCTCGACCGTCCCTGAGCCAGCGCCTGTAGCCTCGACCGTCCCTGAGCCAGCGCCTGTAGCCTCGACCGTCCCTGAGCCAGCGCCAGTAGCCATGACCGTCCCTGAGCCAGTGCCAGTAGCCATGACCGTCCAAGAGCCAGTGCCAGTAGCCATGACCGTCCAAGAGCCAATGCCAGTAGCCCCGACCGTCCAAGAGCCAGAGCCAGTAGCCGTGACCGTCCAAGAGCCTGCGCCAGCAGCCATGACCGTCCAAGAGTCAGTGCCAGTGCCTATGGTCGTGACCGTCCAAGAGCCGGCGCCTCTCGAGCCCCCCAGGGCTCCACCTCCCAAGTCTCTCAAGTCCCTCGAGCCTTCCAGGGCCTCCGGCCTCTCCAAGCCTCCTCGAGCTCGAGCCTTCCAGCTCCGAGCTTCCAGGCTCCCTCAAGCCTCTCCGGAGCCTTCCAGGGCTCCAGGTCTCTCCAAGCCTCCCGAGGCTTTCCAGAGCTCCGCCCTCCGAGCTTCCCAGAGCTCCACCTCTTAAGCCTCTCGAGCCTTCCAGGGCTCCGCCTCTCAAGCCTCTCGAGCCTTCCATGGCTCCGCCCCTCAAGCCTCTCGAGCCTTCCAGGGCTCCGTCTCTCAAGCCTCCCGAGCTTTCCAGAGCTCCGCCCTCCGAGCTTCCCAGAGCTCCACCTCTTAAGCCTCTCGAGCCTTCCATGGCTCCGCCCCTCAAGCCTCTCGAGCCTTCCAGGGCTCCGTCTCTCAAGCCTCCCGAGCTTTCCAGAGCTCCGCCCTCCGAGCTTCCCAGAGCTCCACCTCTTAAGCCTCTCGAGCCTTCCAGGGCTCCGCCTCTCAAGCCTCTCGAGCCTTCCAGGGCTCCGCCTCTCGAGCCTTCCAGGGCTCCGCCTCTCAAGCCTCTCGAGCCTTCCAGGGCTCCGCCCCTCAGGCCTCTCGAGCCTTCCATGGCTCCGCCCCTCAAGTCTCTCGAGCCTTCCATGGCTCCGCCCCTCAAGCCTCTCGAGCCTTCCATGGCTCCGCCCCTCAAGCCTCTCGAGCCTTCCAGGGCTCCGCCCCCCAAGCCTCTCGAGCCTTCCAGGGCTCCGCCCCTCAAGCCTCTCGAGCCTTCCAGGGCTCCGCCCCTCAAGCCTCTCGAGCGTCCCAGGGCTCCGCCCTACAAGCCTCTCGAGCCTTCCACGGCTCTGCCTTCCGGGCCTCCTCCAGAGCCTCCTACGGCTCCGCCTCCCGAGCCTTCTGCGGCTCCGCCTCCAGAGCCTCCCGCGGCTCCGTCCCCAGAGCCTTCCTGGGCTCCGTCTCCTGTGCCACCCTCAGCTCCACCACCTAGGCCTTCCTCTGCTCCGTCTTCTGAGCCTTCTCCGCCAACGCCTTCCTCGGCTCCACCTCCAGAGCCATCCAGGCCTCCACCTCTAGAACCTCCTTCGGCTCCGCCTCCTGAGCCTCCCTCAGCTCCGCCTTCAGAGCCCTCTACGCCATCGCCTCCCCCGGCTCCACCTTCCGAGCCTTCCTCGGCTCCGTCTCCCGAGCCTTCCACGGCGCCGCCTCCCAAGCTTTCTACCACTCCGCCCCCAGGGTCTCCTGCGTCCCTGCCTATGCCTCCTGCGGCGCCGCCACCCAAGTCTTCGACTGCCCCGCCTCAGAGGTCCTCCTTGGCTCCACCTCACGCGGCTCCGCCAGCTTCCCCAGTGGCCTCATCTCCCAGGTCCCCTGAACCGGCCATAGGTCCACAACCACCTCCCAGGCCCTGCTCCTCGGTCCCTGTCTTGTGGCCTCCACCCAGGACCCCTGCTCCCGCCCTGAGTCCTTTCTCCCGGCCTCCGGGCCCAGTCCCTGTCCAGTGGCCACCTCCTAGGCCCCCCGACCCGGTCCCTGTCCTTGCCAAATGGCCAGCTCCCGGGCCACCCCAACCGGCCTCCTTTCTGCGGCCACCTGAATCTATCCCTACCCGGTGGTTGTCCACCAGATCACCTGACCCTGGACCCTTGACACACCCCCATAGACTGCCTGTCTTGCCCTCTGTGCCCCCCGGACTTCCTACCTGCCCAGTGTACCCCCCTGGTCAGTCTGTCTACCCTCTCGGCCTCCCTGGTCTGCCTGCCTCCCGTGGACTGCCTAATCGCCCCCCTGGCCTGTCTCAGCACCCCTTGCACCCCCGTGAACTGTCTTTGTGCCCCTTGTTCTTCCCCTGGTCTGTCTGTTTTCCCCCCCAGTCTATCCCCTCTCCTTGTTTCTTCACTCTTTTTTTATTGTTTCTTTTCCTTTTGTTTAGACCGTCTGGAATCCGGTCCTTTTGAGGGGGGGTTATGTCACGATCCCGCTCACCTGCACTGCGTTTCGTGTCACCCGCACCGTGTTTCGCGTCGTCTGCACCGTGTTTCGTGTTCTCCGTCCCGTGTCCTCTGTTTCACCCGTCACTAGTCACTTTCCACTTCACGCTCCCTGTCATGTCTTCCGTGTTGTCCGCCCGTGTTTCACTGTCTCTGTGAAAACTACACTTCCCTCCTTCCCGTTGCTTCCGGCCCTGTCTGAGTGTTATTGTCCGCACCTGTTTGTCATTTTGTCATCACCGTGTCTCGTTATTTAAACCCCGCTGTTTTCCCTTCCCATTGTCGTGCGTTATCGTTTCGTCCCTCGTGGAGTTGTGTATGTATGCTACTCTTTGTCTCACGCTCGTGTTCTCTGCCCGTTGTTTCCTGTCCTTAGGAGGTTACCCTGCTCCTCGTGTTTTCCCTACCCGGTAACCCGTTCCTGTCGTCCCAGCCCTTCGTGGATGTTCCCCTACCTGTGTTCCACCAGTTTGTTAGTTTAGGTTTTTCCCCATCGTGGGCCTTTATTTTTGTCCAGTGTTTAGTTTTCTTTTGTGCCAACAATAAAAGCCGCATTTGGATCCACACCCCAGTCTGCCTTGTCTCTTGACCCGCACCTACATCATTACACCAAAACATAAAAGTTATGAATGAATTGCTCTCACGGCCTTGATTTAAACATAACACGGTGTGTTCACTGCAAACAAGTGATTCAACATAAATATATCTCTCCAATTATAATCAACAAAGCTGTTTCTCTTGCATGTTTGCGGTGTAGCATACACTTCTTTGATTATAAAGTGAACACTAAAGTCACATAAGAACATACATTTGAGTGTGTTATAAGACAGGACAGCCAACAAAGTCTCATGACAACTCGTTTGTAAAAAGTCATTAGAGATGGCGAAATCATAATATACAGTACGACTTGACTCAACCTATGAATGCCCCAATGCCTGCTTGCAGTGTACACACACAGTGTAACAGTCTTGAGAGGGTGAATGGAGTATTTTCTTTAATAAACCCCAAAGGCAAAAGACAAGGCACATTTATATCTAATAGTAAGTGGTGGCAAAGATGGTGTGACAGGCTTATTGCCTCAGACTTCAAACCGTTTACGCAACATGTTTCTTTGAGATTTTTTGCTGGAGCACACTAAAGCCCTTATCAGCAACATCATCAATTAATTGTTGAATCAAATGCAGGGGCGCACTGCAAATGGCATCCCGGGAGCCAACACAAAACAAAAACAGTTCAATAAAATGAAGAGGCAGACAGCAGGGTAGATGTCTGTCTCTCATTGAACCTGCACTCACACAGAGCTGCTTTTTTTTTTTACAAAGAACAAATGGCAATTACAGAGCTTCTGCACACTTTCATACATGCAGTATTTATACTGTACACAGTTCTTATTCTAAACACATATTATTACATAACAACCAGAGATGTATTTGTTTCCATTATTCACACTTGGCAACTGTTTTTTTAATAACAGGTATACCGATAAATATAACCATTTAGTGGGTTTCTAAAGAAAATCACCCAACTGGGAGTTCAAAAGAAACAATAGTGTTCAAGTTACTTGGTTTGTTAGTTTTAGCTGGCTTAAGATGGCTTAGCTGGTCTCCCAGCATGGCCAAGCTGCTTTTCAGCTGGTCTAGTTGGTCTCCCAGCCTCACCTGATGACAACTACCAAGAACCCCTCAAACAGACCAGTCTGTTTGGCTGTAACAGTTTTCATTTGCTGCCATTTGTTTATTTGTTTTGGGGAACCCTGTCTTGGCCAACCACAGCAAGCAGAACACTGAGGTGCCTTTGTGACTAGTGTTTAAAGCGATCTGTCAATGAAAGCTCCTATGGTTTAAAGACTCACACCTTGAGTATATTTTAAGTCAATAAGACCTTGTTATTTCCCATATGAGGAAAGTTGTTTTACACTTTGACAAAGCTGACAACTCAGAAAGTAAAAGATTTATATGGATTTGATATAACTCCCCAGACTACAGTCACTCCGTTTAGCATATCTCATTAAATATTTCAAGCTGAAATCGGATTTGGTCTAATATGAATTAGCGTCTTACATGGTGGCATGTCATAGCACAAAGAGTTACAGAACTCACATTTATGAATGCATGCAAAATGATTTTCTGTGGATAATTAGATTTAGCTTTAAAGTGGACATTTCTTGTGAATTTAAGTTTCTGAGTGTTGAAAATGTTGAAGAGAGTTTGTATAATAAACTTTTTATAAAACAGAAAACATGAAATAACAATTGACCCTATTTACTTTCTTTATCAACACAGCCTTATGGCAACATTTAATAATTCACACGATACAGCAAAATTATAATATATCGTATGGCTTTGCTCATACTAAAATATATATATTTATCTGTGAACAAATTTGGTACCTCATTCCACATTTATATATGCAATACAAATGACTGATATGTCAATTACTTGTAATACGCTCCCCTCCTTCCAAACCCCAAAGTTTTCTTTCTTCTGTCGTACACAAAAGTTATTTTCCTATAAAATGTGTGGTTAGTTTTAAGGTTTAGGAAGGGTATAGAACAGGGGTGGGGCAACTATTTTGGTAAAGCATCCACATCAGGCTTTAAGTAGTGCATGGGGGCCACATTGTATTCATTTTGAGATTCAATATTCTGCATTGATTTGGTTTTTGAAACTTTTAAGCCCAGAAATAGTTGTGTTCTCAATTTTCTGAAGTGTATCTGTGACTAATGGGACTATTCTGCAATTGCCAAAAGTATTGTATAGCTCTACAAATGTACATACTTTTCTATCAGGCATCAAAAAACTGAATAAAGGATGAGCTTATAAATGTATTTTAACATTTCTACCTCCCTGTTCATTTATTATTAAATTTAACAATCTCTACATCAGGGGTCTGTTTTAATAAAATAAAAAAGAGCTTTATAGAACTTTTAATGTTAAAGCAGGCGAATTTACTTAAATTATCTAAAACATTGCCCGTTTACATGCTAAAAGGGTCATGATGCAGGTCTCCTCAATGGTTTGATTTCAGCACACAACTGAATAACACCGGCTGCATGACTAAGATAAATGATTACTGCAAGAGTTACATTAACATACAGGTGCGAAGGGACTTCAACATTTCTAAATTGCACAAATCAAAAAATACACATATATATATTCGTCTCTGGCTTGCTTTTGCTCGCACGTCAATGATGCAAAGATCTAATTTTATATTTATTTAAATCACTGAGAAGGTTTACCTGCAAACGTAGTAGCACCAAACATCACAAGCAGCCTCAAGTATGGACACAGAGTAGCCGTATAACACTTTTCATTGAGCAGAATATTGCACTACAGATCGCTAAATTGGTTCAAAGGGGAAAGCAAGAGATATAAAAAGTGCACTCTCGTGCATGGTTGCCAGATTGCACAAAATAAGTATAACATTAGGCAGAATATTTCCAATTTGTACAAGTATAAATCTCAAACTGGCAGCCCTGAGCATGTTAAATGCTTGTGGAGATACGTTAGTTCCCAATGCAAGTTAACGGAAATATCCAATGGAAAATAAAAACGCTTTTACGATAAATGAGCTGCGGACCACATTAAACCATGTGGAGGGCCTAATCCGGCCCACGGGCCGTATGTTGCCCATGTCTGGTATAGATTATATGCTCAGGTAAAAACTTTGTAAAAATTGTCATATACGTAATATTACTTGGTTTGTTTATAGTTATCTATGGAAGAAAAAGTCATATGTTTTGAAGAAGCCAACCGGGGCATTGTTTCCCAAAAGCATTGTAAGCCTAAGTAGAATGAAGAATCCAACATACAATTCATCTAAGTTTTGCGGCCCATTTCCCAAAAGCATCGTAACTTAATTAGTACTTCAAAATGCTCATAGATTTATGAGTGCTCTGGAGTAATCGTACAGCGCTAAGAGCATCATGAATACACAGATTATGCAGGACAAATGCAAAATTACACTTTATACCATTTAAATACCAATAGCTACACTTTATGCTAATACTTTAATATCAGGATGTATGTGTTTTATTTATTTGTATTGTAAAAGACAAGTCTAATAATAAAGATAATATAGAAATGCATAGGCAAAATTAGATAGTCTAAATGGATGAATAGATTAATTAGCAAAACAATAAGTTATTTGTTTGGGCTAGTTGGACAACTTTGTAACAACAAAGTGGTGGCATGATTGATGCCGACAATTGTATATATTAATATTAGAGAGAGAAGAAAATAGTCATTAACTTGCGGCTGTGCATGAAAATCGTCCATACCTATTTGCTCTGAATCCTACATTTACATTTACTAGTTTGGCAGATGCTTTTATCCTCGTCTCCTCTTACTCTGTGAACCCAAATGCTATCTTGCAGCACTACAAGCTGTGTAGCACAGGACATGCAGCATTGCTGTCACCGTTATCACTTTTGGGAGTAAAGAGCTGACCTCCGCTTTATTGGTGAATGTCCCGATTAAGCACTTCTTCCAAATGTCTAATTATTTAGCAATCTGCAAAAACTCGGTGAACTACGTAATATTCAGTGAATGCTTTTTATTAGCAGGATCATACACAGATCCTCCATGGTCTTAACTAATTCTATAAAACTAAAGCTTTTATATCAAGAGGAATTTGTGAAAATAAAAAAATCACAAATTCACACAAAAAAATTATAGTAAAAACTATTTGTAAATATGCACAGGTAAATTACAAATGATTGTAAAGTTACACACAAATGTTATGAAGTTACAATGATGAACATCACTATACAGTCACATTTCAGAACTGTCACATGGACAGAAACACTCTTAAGTAGCACTTAAAGCACGTCTTCGTTTGGGAAATGCCTTTAAAAAATTACGAACATTTGTAAAATTGCTTGTAGAAAATGCTCTTAAACGCTAAGATCGACCGTTATTGGGAAACGCAGCCCAGAATGATTTCGCAATCTCATAATATTGTCCTAAATGCACATTCCTGGTCATACATTTTACCAAGAAATATATTTTGTCTTTGTAATCTTTGATCAAAATGTAATAACTTGCTCTACCTCTGAAATGACTTTCCTTTTCGGGTGATGTCACCAAGGTCTCTAATTTTTTAAAACTCTCACTTCAACCATTTGGCACCATTCCGATAAGTAATGCCAAATTTGTACAATCCAATCAATTCCCAATGGATAAATTCAAGTTCTGTACAATATTTTTATTGTTTGAATATCCGATTGCACTTTGAAATATGTCAATTTATGGAAGTAAAAGGGGTTACAAAACTTGAAAAGTGCAGTATTTTTCCAAACCTTTAGAGTTAGAAATAATTCAACTAAACTATATTCAATTAAAAATTGACTGAAGTTGACATAGGGCCATACCTGACAAGACATCTATGGAAATAGCTCCCCCTATCATCTCTCTCTCTCTCTCTCTCTCTCTCTCTCTCTCTCTCTCTCTCTCTCTCTCTCTCTCTCTCTCTCTCTCTCTCTATCTATCTATCTGTCTAATTGGAAATCTTTTCTTTGACCAGCTTTAAAAATATCCCACAGCAGTCTAGTAGTCTACAATCTGGCTGGAGAATAACTTCAATAAAATCCAATCAATTCTACTCAACAAAATTTGCTTCATGATGTTTCTTTAGTTTTACTGTCAGAGTCCAATACAAACAGTCCTGTCCAGCATTAAGTGTCCAGACCTGAAGTCACAATCCAGTCATACACCGTGAGTCCTTCTTGACAATCTGACTCGAGTAGAAGGTTAAACACTGTATAAGCATGCCTTGTGCAATTTAACATGATGTCAGGAGGGCTTAGTGGATGTTCTGAACTTACACAAACTTTCCTTTAGTTCCTTTGAGCCCAGAGGGAGGGAGAATGAAAGGATAACTTTTTTTTAAAATAGGACTTCTGAAAAATGAGCAAGAGTCTAAGAAAATTCCAAAGTTTTCTTGATTCCATTGGGGGCGAGACAATGGGGAACAGACGAAAGGAGTAGGAAGGAAATTTGGAACAAAGGGATTCTCAACCAAAAGGCGATACTTTAAGAGAAACAGGATGCCTCGGTCTGATGGGCCGTAAGACAGAGCAATCCTACAGGCATTTTCATTGGAGCAGGGATCTGTGAAGCAGGCATACAGGAGTGCCTATAGAATTCAACATGGGGTGTGAGGAAGATCAACCTGTCTCCATCATCCCTGCAGACAGACAATGATGTAAGGAAGCTTTTGGATGCATTGCGCCATGCATGGGGTTTAAATTAACGCACCCTGGAGAGTCGTTCCTCTCTGATGCGCTCCACCAACACTTTGTTTAAACTAATCAGCACAGGATAATGACGGGAATGATTGAGATGTGCATTAAGGGACAGTCTGACCAAACCTGTACTGGAATAAACTGTCGTTATTCATTTTCTGCAAAGGTCAGAGAGATAAGGAAAAAGAGAACAGTTGAGACAATGGAAATCAGTTTAACAGTTCACTGGCTGCATCCCAATTCACAAACTAACTGCTCTAGTGATGGGAAAGTAAATACTGAGTCTCCCACATGAGCAAAACAAGATGTTAGAGTACTTGCATTTATTTTTATGAGATTGTTTTGATAATTGTATTCTCTCGACAGACATAGTTTCTGATCTCACAGTGAAATCTGAAACAGGTTGACTTCTCTTGATCAGAAATTGGTCTATGCGTAGCTCTGCCCTCTGTGGCCAAAGTGGTAAGTGTTGTTGGGTATATGGGCACGTGTGAGCTCCTTTTACCAGGTAAAATGTCCACGAAGGGGAGCCAAAAGCGAGATGGGAAGCGAGTTGTTTTCAGTTGTACAGACTGTAATACAGTGAGGATGAATTTATATTTTATAAACTGTAACCCCAACCAAAAACCCAAAACCCATATCTAACCATTAGTGGAGTAAAAATGTAATGCAAGAGGGGAAAATGCAACCTCCGAATAGCGCTCATCAATGATTATGCAAATGTTATTACTTCCTGCTTTTAACACTAGACTCGAATCAAACAGGAAGTCTACATGCTGTTTCCAAGAGTTCTGGTACCTAAAGTTAGGATCGGCCACATTATGCCAACTCATCAACAAGCACCATCTCTTATCCGACATGCTCCAGCATGTTTTTCTGCCCTTGTAGCATGACCGGAATGGCGTTGTAGGATGTGGGAAACCAGGGTTCAGATCTCATGTTGAAACCAGAGAGTAATCACATTTGCAGAATCCATGGCAAGTGCGATTTCGAAGTTACATTACATTTTTACTCCACTGAGGGTTTGGGGGTACAGTTTATAAAATAAGCATTACTCTTCACTGTTTTACTGCAAGTACAGCTGAAAACAACTCGCTTTTGGTGCCCCTCCATGGAAATTTCACCACAAAATTGGAGCTCACACGTGCATACGCCCAACAACACCACTGGGGGCAGTATTTCACATTTTGGTAAGCATAGACCGATTTTATCTGAATAATCTGAATAATATGCCTGTGCATAAATGTAACACAGTCAAATTGGATCTGTGAATATATGTAGCAGTTGTAATTTAGGAAGCGGGTCACTCTGATGGGATCATCAAATTTGGGGGGTCCTCTGCATCAAAACGTTTCAAGAAAACCCTGATTTGGGACACAATCCTAATGTTCTATAATATATAGTAAATATAGTATTGGAAATTGTAGGAAACTCTTAGAGAAGACCAGGAGACTCTGGAAAAGCTTCAGCAGGATTCTTTAATGTAGAAGTTGGAGAATCAGTCTACATGTCTATAAGAAGGTGCTGTCTCATGCTGCAGTCAACAAGTCTAACTTAGTGAGGCATACATTGTATTTTATAGGTATTATGTGGGCAGTCTTCCAGGTGGTAACAAAGTATTCAGGTGAACCTTAAACAAAGAATATGGTTTAACCTGCCACAGACTGGGGTTTCTCCAGCCCTAATCCAAATCAGCTTAACCATATCACTTAGACGACTTAATTTTCATAGAAATAGGGAAGGATCCACATCTATGGAATTGCATTTACATTTGACTCAGACATTGATTGAATAATAAACAATGGACACCAATTCACAGAATGGGGCTGCAGGGCACCTAGAGCCATCACAAACAAAAGATGATAGCCTTAGTTAGCATGAGAAACAAGTTTTCATTCACATACACTCTTCTTCAAGTTGACAAACAGGATGCAGCCATATGTAGACGATCCCACAGAATCATGAGAGCAAATACCTTGAAAGCCCAATAAAATGTGCATCAATTTATTTTTTCATGTGATGTTATATGAAAGACAGTAGGCCAACTGATTTTATAGTAACACTTAAAATTGCAATCACACAGTCCCCCCTTTGAGTGTTTATAAAAACTCTCACATAATGCAAATTTAAACCTTCAAAAATCCATTCTATTGCAGATGATTGTTAACATAAGCCCCATCTTCTATTGTTGTTACCTTAGATATTTACGGGCACATATTGCTTATTCTTTGTCCCAGAGTCGGGTGAATGTAAAATAATTTATGGATGATAGTTCTTTTCAAACCGTAACTGCTAAACATTTACAACCACGGGTGGTAGCAGGATGCATGCACTACAGAACACTGAAAATGAAAAAAAGTGGATGCACTAAAGTTAATGGAGCAAGAATAGTCATGCAGTCTTGTGTAGAATGTCCTCTTAACAGTCAATGTAGATGAATCGCTCAAGAGATGTGTCTTTGTGTCCCTCTTGATAACGTTACATGGATGTTTGTGGCCTTAGTCAACACCAGGGCGATGATAACAACATTGTGGCATATACACATACCTGGAACACAAGAAAAGCAAAGAAGCAGGAAATCAGCAGTATTTGTGTATATACATGTCTATGTAAGACTTCAGTTGATCGTCTAGTGTGTGTTTTCACATCTAGACTTCACTGAGCTGATCATATAGTTTTTACCTTGTAACGAAATTTGACACCTATGGACCAGTGAGGTGGGGATCAAATACTAAAAGGCTAAAGCCTATGAGGAAGTCTTCACCACAGGTTTGGCCCCATTGGACTTTGGTTAGTCCTAGGCACCTCACTGGTCCGTGTGTCCTAGTCTGTCCCTGTGGGTGGTTTGTGTTCTATTGCCTCTGCAGTATGTTAATGAGCTAGCAGGTGAATATATTCTAAAGCTACACACTGCATCAGATAGGTTTAAAAGAATTGTTACCAGCTGGAACATAATAATCACTGTAATAATAACGGAAACCTTTATTTATTGATTTATTTTGTCCAGACAGTATATATTGCCTGAACAACCAGATGAAATTGGTCAAGTCACTTCTCAAACCACCTCCTGAGGTGGTCTCAAATGCATATTTACACTTCTTACAGTTTATTCATGATTGGAAAGTTTCAATAAAAATACATGTAAATACACCAATTAATACAAATAATTGTCATATGCAACTATTATTAATATGCATTGGAGATGTTAATCTTGTGGAGGTTTTGTGGATGCATTTAACGCAGTAGTTCTGTAGTAATTTGAACAGTCAGTTAATATTATGTTGTTTTGCAGAATTCAGGGCAGTTATTGGAGAATGACTCAGCCAGGGAAAAATAATGCTTCTAGTTTGTGCTGCATTAGGGTTCTCTTCTGACTGAAGGCTACAGTAATTTGACATCAAAGTCATCTAAAACCATGATTAACATTTATAAATAAGGACTGAGGGATATAAATAATGATTGGCTGCACTTTAATGCTAGAAGCACATGACAAACACTAACCTTGTGTACACAACATGGATCATTGTAATGAACCTGTGGCTAAAATCGTGCCTTTGTCAGAGCAATTAGAGCTTTTCTGTGAGAACAACAACAACAACAACAACAACAAAAACATTAACACAGCAAACAAAGTGCTCAGGCCAAATTTTCAAACAAATGAAAGCCATCATCAGGTGTTGCCGGGCAACTAAACTCTTGAGTAAAGCAATAATGAACAAGAAAAAGGAGATACCATGCCAAGTCAGATGCAAAGGAGAGAAAGAGGTAGAGAGAGAAAGAGGGCAAGTTGGGCAAGTGAGATTAATGTGATAGTGTGGGAAGCTCAGGTGCTTGCTGGGCACTTAAAACACTTCGATAACTCCTTCACTGTCTGCTCATTAACACTGGACTAAAGAAGACCACACACACAAACATCTACTTTCTCTAACACAGGTTCTAAACACTACTAGCTTACTGCTTACTGGATTACAGTATGTACGTTATGTTGCCAGCAATCTTTTTTACAAATAGAATGTGAACCAGTACACATTTTGAAATTACAAATTTAAATCAACATTTTGTTAAATTTTGTCCATATGACCTCATCACATTGCATTGTTTGGCCAAATAATTCGTGCCAAGTTATCATCTAGAAAATAAATATATTATGCCACTTTTCACAAGATGTAATTTAAATATTTGTTGTTCCCAGAATGTGTCTGTGAAGTTTCAGCTCAAAATACTCTACAGATCATTTATTATACCATGTTGAAAATGACAGTTTTTGGGTGGGAATAAAAACGAGCTGTTTTTGTATGTGTGTTTTAAATGCAAATAAGCTGGAGCTCCCCGCCCCTTATCCAGAATAGGGCGGAGTTTTGGCATCTCTGCTTTGGCTAACTAGACATCATAGGCAATATGACTGACAGCGAAAATAGTGATGTTCAGCCCTATATGTTTGAACCGGAGTCAGACACTGATGAGGGAGAGACTCCATCAGAAGTAACAACTTTGAGAATAAACAAGGATGTTTCCGAATTGTTATTTGATCAATGTATTTATATGTTGTAGAGTTTTTTCAGCAGTATTTCAACAATGGATGAGCAACACACACACAAACACTTTTACAACATTCGTTATGCCCTATAACGAAACAACACAAACAAACAAACATGTCATTCGGCAGTGTCCGTCAGTCTTGGCATCACTTTGTACAGAGTCTGCAAACGGCTTGTTCTGAGACAGAGCTTATGATTAATGGGGATTAAAAAAAGGACTGGGTGGATTTGTATCATTATAAGGTGGTTGTGTACACACTGCCTACACACATTTATATTCAAACACCATGTAGAAGTTAATTTTGCATGATATGTCCCCTTTAAGAATAAAGTATTAAAATCTCCCATTGACTTATGTTAATAGAATGGTGATGATGTCACAATGAATTGTTATTGTTCTTTCTTTCTTAACACTATTATTTTGAAACCTTCCAAGCACTGGTAATTTCAGTAAATACAAACCTTGTTTTATAATGGTATCAGTTTACTTGGAAAAGGTCATAAATAAATATGGGGGGAAATACAACTAGCTGAATGGCGAGGAGAAGACAAGCAGGAGGTGAATTCGTAAGTAACAATGCCGTCTCTTAGTCGTTAGAAAAAGTAAACAATTTTATGGAGTCCTCTGATAAACGTATGAATTATGCAAGGGAAATCTGAAAGGGCAAATTACAATAAGTTTTACATAAACATGTTGAGAAAGATTCAACAAAAGCTCATTTTCAAACACTTGACTTTGTTTTCTCACAGAATGCTGTGTGTGTGCAAATAAAACCGAGATGAGAATTTCTCCAATTTACCATCTACAAACAAGAGCATCCACCAGCGATGAACTCAAATTGTTTGCTGAGCATAATTTGCCTGCAAAGAGGATTTGCTGTGTGTCGACAAAATCATCTGACAACCATTGCCATCTGCGGCAGAGACGTTTGATTATGTCAACTTTTTATTATTTTGTTAACTAGAATAACAACAACCTTTGATAACAGGATTCAGCTGATAATATCAGCCTGAAAGCAAATCAAGAACTTTCCTCATGGAAACCATCATTTTGTAACTCTTTTAGTACTCATTATTAATAGTTGGTGTTTTGGGCTGTTCTCTTAACAAAGCTGCCAATTTTTATAGAAAGCTTTCACTCATAAAAATCCTGCCAGATTAAGAGTCCAGATTAAGGTCTATTTGTGCTTTTGGCTGTATTATTAACTGATGGGTCTAACATTTGCACACAAAAAAAAGCGAGTTGTTAGCGAGTTGGTTAAAAAAGTAGTAGTAGTTAGCTGAACAATTTATGGCCTGATCTTAAAAGAATATCCACTGAAGTGTTACTGTATATTGTGGCAATATTGCCTGGAGGCTGTTGTGGTGAACAACCAGCTTCTGCCTCATTTAGTTCAACTGTTTACTTAATGGACATTCCTTAAACAGATTCTGGATTCTCGGGAAGATTGTTGGTATTGTTTGTTTTCAACAATAAAGCAAATTCCAAACAAAAGAATGAGACCACAAGTAGTTAAGCGTGCTTCTATTTAGCATATTTCTTATTTAACCTCATGTGACCCACGTCCACATAAGTGGATGCTGTATTTTGGCTTTTCTATATGCAAGGCATAATTTAAATGAATAAAAACTGATTGAATACTGTTCACAAGTCACAAGTCATTTAAAGGGTTAAATTCTGCTGCAGCGAGTCATGTGACAACAGCATGCCGTCAATTTCCTTTAAGTGCTCCTACGGACACAGCCCCAACAAAAGTGCCTCTGGTAAGAAATATCTTTAAGTTTTTACATTGAAACCTATTTGGTTGTAAAGAGTAATGTCTCTAGTTTCATTTGATATGCTGCTTTAAAAAATCTGTTAGTTTTTTGCATGTTAACACGCTGATAAACATGATGTCCACATATGTGGACACTGGCACTGAATTTCAACAAAAGTAGAAAAACAAGTTAGTTATTTTGAATACCTTTTAACTCTAATGTTTAATTTTGATATCTCTGTGCAATACAATTCTATTAATTAACATTAGTAAATGCATTCTTTTGTATTTACTGTGCATTTTCACTTTAAAAATAAATGGGTTCATTCAAAAGCTGAAAATACTGCTTTCAGAGGTTTTATATGTGTAGGACCAGTGCAGACAGACAGCACACTGGAGGTTAAGACATTCACTAAATAGTGAGCAAGGGAGCATCCAATAGCTTTCAATGCAGCTAAGTGCAAAGTTCAGTTTCAGGCTGCAGAGAAAGTTTGGACCACTCAACATGTTTGGCAGACATGGGAGAATGTTAATCAGTACATAAATTCAGAATTGTATGATGCTACATTTTATTTTAACATGGTTGGCAGTGATTGGATGCAGCTGAACATTATTTTGAATTATAACAATTTTTTATTCAGCTTTACAGAAAATCAGCTGTAATGTCTGTAACATCTCAAAAACATGAATAACCAGCACTCCTGGAAAAATCATAAACAATTTGATGAAAAAAAAAATCTGTATTATTTAAATTTTCACAACGTATTCTTGCTGTCCACATATGTGGACATACAGTTTTAGGAAAACTATTTATTTTTTATTTTTTATTTTGCTTATTTAGTAAGTGCTACTAGTTACAAATCAAAAAGGGAAATGGAAAATGCACACTGCAGTCATGCTCGGATCTCAAGAGGGTAATAATAACCAACATCAAATTATACTATCAGCATAGCATTTTGAATAATAAGTTTAATTTAAAAATGTATTTAAGATTAATAGTGTATATTTAAAAGAGTTAAATGTGCTACTTTGGAAAAATGACTTAGATATAGTGACGAATCTTACATATATGTCACATCATATCTTAGTTTAACGTTTGTTCAAATTTTTTTCCAGGTTTAAATGAAAACATTTCTAATTTTTCAATGTGGTCTCAGACTTTAGAACCCCAGTCTGTAGCCTACATATGCAACTGCAAATGGAACAGGTTCCAGCTCACACTTCTCATGTTGCATTGAAACAATGTGTGGTTTATGGTTGCAGTGGTTTCATAAACCCAAACGTTGGTCAACAAGTTAACGTTTGGCACAAAAGAACCGGACTGAATCATCAAATGATGTCACATCCGTTGTGAAGGTCTCATTCTCATGTGCATTGACAGTCTTGGGCGCTCTCGCGCACTGTTTGCTGAATCCTCATGCGCGTGCGGTCGTAACTTTGGGCAGTGCGCGCTCAGTATTGGCTGCACGAGGGAAGCTCGCGCGGCGAAGCAGCAGGGTAATGAATGTGGATTTATCCGCCCTGTTCGGTTCGGGCATCATCTGCCAGCAGCTACGCCGACGGTTCTCACGCCGAGGAGGTGATATTAACGCAAGAAAACTGCGATAGTGAGCCGTGACAGCATGATTGTTCTGTTCGGTGCATTAAATCCCCTGCTTTTCCTGATTGTCTTCGGACTGTATCCATCATCAGTAAGTTCATGGTGATTAGTTCCAGTCATATAGATGTAAATTTGCATTTCTTTGTTCTTGTTATATAGTGATAATAAACAGCGTATTATGAATAAATGAAATGAAATATGCATAATAAGTTGTCTGCTACTGCCTCCAGTGAGTTTGTTTTGACTATAATTTAATTTGGTTTTCAAAGACTTGATACCGCAGTGTTATATCGTTATGTCATATCACGTATGTTATGCATTACAAACGTGTTGCAGGGAAATAAATATGCCACAGCACTTAAGATGCACTGATAATAAAGTTTGGTTTAGGGATTTTATATTGCCATTTAACAGCATGCAACATCGTTTGTGCTACTGGATGTTTAAATGTTTTGCTAGAAATGCATTAGTGACTTGTAGAGGCAAAAAGTGATATATGCAGCAAATATTCATCGGAATATGATATGTGTGGTTTTTTTCTAACATCGTCACCAACGTTTAAATAGTTAATATGCATATGACGCAGCAGCACTTATGTTATTATACCGCCAGTTTTTATAATTGTGTATTGCTAAATTCTGGTCCATTGCCGTCCACAGTAAATTTAAATAAACAAATACAATTCTACTTCGGAAGTTGTTCAATGCTTCTATACAGCAGTGTGAAAAAAGAAACTGTCAATATTTCAATTTAGAGAGACTCGATGTATTAATGGAAAAAATACAACGTGACAAATGTAACAAGTGCTAAAATGTGTTCAGTGATGCGCTTTAGATGTTTAGTGGGGTGTCAACTTCACGGAGGTAGTTTTGTCGTAGGCGGAGAGGAGCTGTCCACTCTGCCGTGGTGCTGAAGTGAACTAATTACACAGAGACATGCATGCACTGTCTGCATGAACTAAACAGTGAATTGCTTTTGACTGAACAGATGGTTTTTCCATTGGAAAACATAGTGCTTCTGTGCCGTGCACCTTTTTGACTTTACCAGACCAGTTATAAAGCTTGCTATCAATATTGCCGTGCACATATTAACTATGTATACTTACAAGCAGCTCCTCTAAATCATTTCTTGTAGTTCATTGGTATTACTATGTAAATACTGTGTAATTAATATGCAATTACTATGTAACAGGACCACTGATGTCAAGTGGGATTGTTGTTTGTTTAGATATGAAGTCTTCAAATTTACCGAAGACAAAAAATAAACTAAAATCTCCTTAGACCCCCAGCAGGAGGGCTGTTTGGATTCTTTTTTGCTCTATAAATGTGAATGGATGGCAGCTTGATGGGCTTCTAATTACATTGTTGTTGCTTATGGGATGAGTGATTCATGATGATTAATCTGACAGGTCTGAAATCCTATTTTTATGGGGACAAATTGCATTACACACCTAGGGGACACAGCTCTGTGGGTGGTATTCCAGAAACCATAAAACCTATTTGTTTCAATAAATATTGTCTTAGTTAATTGGGAGGCAGAATAGTGTGTTTGCAGGTGTCTTTTGTGTGCGCAAGTTACTAAGGTCATCCGGTGATCTTTGGTTCTTTATGTTTCTTAACTTGCATCGTGAATATCTAAACATTTTAGACAGATGTATTGCTGAGAGTTAATACACATGACGGATCAAGCAAAGTCACTTTTATCTTTGTATGCCTCAGTCTCTCTATAAGACTTCTTTATAAGAAGTACTCAGATATTGAGATATGATCTAAAGGTCAGAGCACTGATACACTGCCAATTTCTCTGATTTTTCTCTTTCTTTTTATCTTATAAAACCAGATTTGCTGTTCTAGTTTGTCTGTAGGTACTCGCACATCAATATGATGGAGCATACTAAAAATGAGTGATGCATAAAATGTTGTATCATGAGCACAGGTAACCATTGCAGTAACAAACTGCAAGAACTGTATACAGTAGTTGCATGCAGAAGGAAGGCAGGAATGAGGGAAGGAAGGTAGGAAGAGATACCATTCAATTAATCTTTTGTTCTCATGCATTAACACAGCAAATCACTAACCTCAGTGCCACCAGCAAGAGGTTAAGAATTCTTACAGTGGTAATAAATAATACAAGCAGCAGATGAAAGCCTTGTAATTCTCAAACAGGTGTTGTTTATATCAGTGCTTGATGCAAAGCATGACAGCACCATATACTGATAAGAATGGAACAGTATAGGAATGCTTTCTCTGCTGTTAAGTACAAATATCAGATGAAAACCCCAGCATTTACTAGTATGTGAGCAGCCTCATAAACAAACAGATGTGGACACACATCAGGCTTTTAAACTTTGTTCAGGCATTAATTATTTAAAATGTCTCATAACAGACACAGTCAAAAACAAAGGGATTTCCATTAGGACAGAAATGTGTCTATTTAAAAGATAATTATATTCAATGTACTCCTCTATGTCCTGTAATTGCTTTATATGCTTTATTATCAGGTCTCACTTTCTCTCTTGTTGGCATGATTTGTTTTTGCCATCAAAAATACTGTAAAATGGAAGTGGCCACGTTATACTCATTGTGACCGTTAAAGAATCCGTCATTAAAAACTGAAAGCCATTGGTGAAATACAGCTGATGTTGCTTGTATGCAAGGTATACATATAATCTTTACTTAAAACATATAGCATTTGCATAAATAACTCTATTACAGAATATATTGCTGTCTTTACATATTAGTTTAAGTTAGCATGTGTGCCCATATGTGATTGTGCAGCAGGGACAAAATGTCAGAGACCACTACTGAAAATGTTTCTATTTTGCATTGTTCTATTTTAATATAATTTTTTTATTAAATATAATTGAAATACAAGATTTTAATTTTAATATAGTATTACTTTTTCTAACATTTTGTATTACAAATTATACTATCAGCTTGTTACCGATTTGAGTGAAAAACACAAATCTCTGATTTTCTTAGTTTTTGGCATGTCCCCCTGTTGCTTCAATTCCCGAGCTTGCATGAGCTCCACAACTTTGTGCAAAACCTGATGATCCTTGTTATCAACATGATTTGAAAATTTTCTAAAGAGCATCTTCCTGGCTTCATTGGAAGCTAGAATATCTGACTATACCTTTTGTAAATAGGTTATCATGGTCAACAATTTTCTTCCATTTGATTAACTACCTAGAAATAGTGCATAATCTTATTATTTATATATTTTCATTGTAATAAAAACTGAGAAAAATAAGAGAAAAAAAAATTATTTCAATGTGGTCACATATTTAAATTCTGGACATTTACATTTATGCATTTGGCAGACGCTTTTATCCAAAGCGACTTACAGTGCACTTATTACAACCTGGAGTTAAGTGCCTTGCTCAATGACACAATGGTGGTGGCCGTGGGGTTAGAACCTGTGACCTTCTGATGAACAGCCCTGTGCTTTAGCCACTACGCCACCACTCCATAACCCCACTCTCTCTGTGTCACTCTTTGTCTTTCTCTCTACTGTATATATATATATATATTTACATACAACAATTAGTTCCGGTCCTCGAATCTGATTGGACGAGAGACATTCCAGGAGAACTGATGGCCGCACACCATCAGCACTCGGACGCTTCACTGTGTGTATCACTCCACTTGTGTTCGCGCCTTTCTAAACTAAAATTTAAGAGCAGTGCAGATGTGTTAAGAGCCATCGGTCTCTATACATTTAATACATTAGATTTAATATAGGATAGGCTATATTACATATATATATATATATATATATATATATATATATATATATATATATATATATATATATATATATATATATATATATATATAATATATGCTTTAAACTAAGAACTTCAGCATTAAGGCTCATCACAGCTGAGAGGCACAACAGACTGATTGATTACATAAACTCAAGGTGCTTACCTCTTAGCGGACATATCACATTGGAGAGGACAAAATGGCAGAGGAGATTGCGGTGTCTATAGTGAATGATTCTTGTGCAACGGCTACTGCGAAATAGGGAGGAATACCCCAGCTTGGATGGCTATTTTACCACTGAGAAAAAAGGATGCATTTCACCAAAATAACATTATCTTTAGAAAGCTGACTAACAGACTACAGCATCATCGCACATGCTCCATCTCTCTCTCTTTATCTGTCTCTCTCTCTCTCTCTCTCTCTCTATTTCTCACACAAACACAAGCACACACACACATCCTTGTTTCTCAAATAACTTGTTAGAAATAGCCCAAGCCGTTGCAAACGAAGGCTTGAACACATTGCAGATTCTGTTCTGTTGCGTTAGAAAGTAGTTCCATGTACAAATTCATTGCACTGTTGTATATAAGCAATATCACATGCACAATCATGCTATATGGCCCTATCAGCATTGCTGTGATTACCTACGGCACTCAGTCTGCAGCCTTGTGCCTGCGGCCAAATCACAGTAGTGCTGATGTAGGGACAAATCACTGTTGCTCATTTTATATTGCTTAAATATATATATATATATATATATTTATATATGGGCAGAAAAGTCAGAGAAATTCAGTGTGAGAAAAGAATAGAGGATGGAAGGCGGTAGTGAATTCAGTGTGTGTGAATGTGTGAGTGTGTGAGTTTGTGTGCATGTATGACATGGGATGCCTTTATCCTCATATGGGAAGCTTATCAGTTTGTCCTCTCAGGAGAATTCGCAAAAACCTTGCAATCCACTACCTTTTCTTTCTCCAGTCCAATGCTTTCTTCCTGTAAAGCTTTTTTGTTTGTTTTTCAAGCCCTGTTTTGTTTTGCTCTTCGTGGCTCTGTCGAGCACACAATTATGTCTCACATATCAACTCACAGTCTTGACTGTACAAATTATATATCAAAGCCTGGGAATTGGATTAGCTACAGCACAACTGGGTTAGAATGCGAGAACATAGGCATTACACTGACTGATAGAGACACACCCACCTTCATGATGTCACGGATCCTCAGGTCCAGCATTAGACAGATTTCCAATAGATAAAAGTGGCTGTATAGTGTGGCCTCCTTGACTTTTCAGTCCAGCTAAGCGATTTACTTCATTCATCATTCAAGAAACTGCTGTCTGGGGGGCAATGGCAGGTCTGCTTGACTGTTATGGCTCTGAAAAGCATGTGTTTAACTGTTAGTAAGGCCTTCACATCTTTCATATAAAAGATAACACTGGGTTTTAGTATTCCTGCGGTAGCCTTCTTGTTAATGGTGATCTCAAGGCTGCGCAAGAGAAAGGATTTATAAATGCCGTTCCTTTGAATTTGCTCAGGGGATGATATGCTCGCATCAAAAAAAATTCTGTCTATATCAAACAGTCAGAAAGGTAAATGTGAGTGTAATACTGATAAGTTAGAGTGCATGTAAGTCAGGTCTGGCCTACATTGTGGGGACCAAATGTCTCCTCAGTTACAGTAAAACTTGAAATCAGCTACATTGTGGGAACTAGCCAATATTCTCACAAGGAAAATGTCTTTAAAACATATTTAATAATGTATTTCAGGGATAATTCACCCAAAAATGCAAAAAAAATAAATAAAATAAAATGTGAATTTCTCTCTTGTGTAAAGCACAAAAATATGTATCTAGCAGAATGCCCAAGCTGCTCTATCCCTAGTCAATTTTCACTTTCCTTGTATGGAAAAGAATAACAATAAAAGTGAATAGTGACCAGGGACAGAGGAGCTTGGACACATTTTTCTAACCATATCCTGAGAAGAAAGAAATTGTTGAGCAAATGAAGACAGAATTTTAATTTGGGGGGTTAACCATCCCTTTAATGAAAATGAAAAAAAAAAAAAAAACGTAAAGATCTAAACTAATCTTCTGTGATGATTAGTGAGAGGGTTAGGAGATAGAAAATATAATTAGCTCAGTGTAAACATAGATGTAAATGGTAAGTGCTATCCATGACAGTAAAACAAATGTATTTATGTATGTGTGTGTGTGTGTGTGTGTGTGTGTGTGTGTGTGTGTGTGTGTGTGTGTGTGAGCGTGTATTTATCACTTTGTGGGGACCAAATGTCCCCATAAGGATAGTAAAACCCGAAATTTTTGACCTTGTGGGGACATTTTGTCGGTCCCCATGAGGAAAACAGCTTATAAATCATACTAAATTATGTTTTTTGAAAATGTAAAAATGCAGAAAGTTTTCTGTGAGGGTTAGGTTTAGGGGTAGGGTTAGGTTTAGGGGATAGAATATAAAGTTTGTACAGTATAAAAACCATTATGTCTATGGAAAGTCCCCATAAAACATGGATACACAACTGTGTGTGTGTGTGTGTGTGTGTGTGTGTGTGTGTGTGTGTGTGTGTGTGTGTGTGTGTGTGTGTGTGTGTGTGTGTGTGTGTGTGTGTGTGTATGTGTGAGCGTGTATTTATCACTTTGTGGGGACCAAATGTCCCCATAAGGATAGTAAAACCCGAAATTTTTGACCTTGTGGGGACATTTTGTTGGTCCCCATGAGGAAAACAGCTTATAAATCATTCTAAATTATGTTTTTTGAAAATGTAAAAATGCAGAAAGTTTTCTGTGAGGGTTAGGTTTAAGGGTAGGGTTAGGTTTAGGGGATAGAATATAAAGTTTGTACAGTATAAAAACCATTATATCTATGGAAAGTCCCCATAAAACATGGAAACACAACATATGTGTGTGTGTGTGTGTGTGTGTGTGTGTGTGTGTGTGTGTGTGTGTGTGTGTGTGTGTGTGTGTGTGTGTGTGTGTGTGTGTGTGTGTGTGTGTGTGTGTGTGTGTGTGTGTGTGTGTGTGTGCAGACGATTGGACCAAAGGAGGGATGGCAGGTGTACAGTTCGGCTCAGGATGCGGATGGACGATGTATCTGCACTGTGGTCGCACCAGAACAAAACCTCTGCTCCAGGGATGCCAAGAGCAGACAGCTCCGACAGCTGCTGGAGAAGGTCTCATGCATAAACACATTTTATTTGTCTCCTTCTGTCTTCTTCTGAAGGGTTTCTAAAAAACTGTTATTGGACGACATATATATATATATACATTTCAAGAAACCAAGCTTGCAAAGTAGCAAGAGTACTGAGTACTGTTAATGCTTCAGGCAAGTTAAGGTTTACCTAACTTACACACTTTCTTTCGTGGAACACAAAAGGAGGAATATTGAAGAATATACTGGGCACTCTTTTCCATGTTAAGCTCAATCGACAGCATTTGTGGCATAATGTTGATTACCACAACAATTAATTTAGACTTTTATTTACAGTGAGGCACTTACAATGGAAGTGAATGGGGGCAATCCATAAACAAAATACTCACTGTTCCAAAAGTATAGCCACAAGATGTAAAAAATAGGCATGTCGACATAATTTTAGTGTGAAAACATCGCTTAATAACCTTTTCTGTGTAAGGTTAAATGCAATTTGTACATGTTTGTTGCCATGATGATGTTATGCCATAAACCCTAAAACCCTAAACTGACAGTAAAAGTGAAGATTTAAACAGCTTTTCAGATCCAATAATACTCAAGATTAGAATTAAACATATGTCCTTTTTTTATTTTAAGCTTCTCACTGTAAGTCCCCCACTGTTACCTTGATTTTTGCCTTTTTTAAAGAAAAGGAGGGACGAGTCGAAATTATAGTTTTGTGGTAATCAACATTATGCCAGAAATGCTGTCGATTGAGCTTAACCCAGAACACAGACTATTCCTTTAAAGGCTATGGGTTTGTCAAGTACCAAAATAACAAAAATAAAAGTGAAAGTACCAAAAAGTATATTAATTACAGTTTCCTTAATTGCTAGCTCTTAAATCAAACCTGTCAACACTGATGTTAATGACATTTGGTCACAATTTCCAAGAACACAAAAGAAACATAAAAGGCGATAAATAGTGTTGACAAATAATGTTTGTTGCCTATTTTACTCTTGTAGTTCATTTCAGAGCTTTGGTGGAGGGAAGATTATGAGTGATTGACGGCATGAACTGGGATGAAACTCATTGATCTCTGCCTGCATCACCTTGGTCTAAAGATGGACTACATTTAAAAAAAAATTAAATGGAATAAATAGACTATCAATTAATTGCCAACAAAAGCCTTCATCAGCCAATTAACAAGGACAATTGCATCTGTGTGAACATATTAAATTAATCCAGGATGGACTTCAAAGACATTAGTCATTAATCTTACAGTTCATACAAAATCATTGTTTAATCACTGACCCTTAACACTTACTTAGTTTAATAATTTTAAACCATGACTTGAACTATACATAATTAACATTGGCATTATATTCATGATGTTAGTCAGAGGGGAACTGGCCCCCACAGTGAGTTGGTTTCTCCCAAGGTTATTTTACTCCATTAACCAACATCTTCTGGAGTTTTGTGTTCCTTGCCTTCGGCTTACACGCTGGGTTTCTAAATACAATTATTATTTAATTATTTAATACATTATTTGTATACAGAATTTACAATCATATATAATCAAACTACACAATTATGACTCTAAGACTTTATAGACATTACAGTTTCATTTTCTGTTAAATTATGATTTTCTGTAAAGCTGTTGTGAAAAGTGCTATACATATTAAAATGACTTGACTTGACCTTAAATTTAGGTGTGTTTCTCACACAAAGCTTATTGCTTCAGAAGTCCTGGAATAGAGCACACAAATCATGTGGGGCACTTTAAATGAAAAAAAACTGTTAGCATATAATAGAGCTGGCCGTTATTTTAAACATACATGATACATTTGCAATGATTTTGTTGGCGATATAAAATTAAACAACATTGTGAACATCTCTATGACCTTAATGGGCTTTTTATTTGGCCATTTAAATGTATAGGTTACCCAAAATTTAATCAAAATTTTCATAATTTTCTCTATGTTTGCTCTCTTCCGTGGAACACAAAAGTTGAAATTGTTTTGAATTTCCTGGCCAATCTTTTCCATAAAATTAAAGCACCATAAAAGTATCTTTAATCTCTGTATATTTCTCTCTTGCCTTCTTTTTATTCTGTCAAAAACACACACACACACACACACACACACACACACACACAGCCACCATTTGTCTTGAATATATTGTGTGGCCAACTAATGTACTGTTTAGCCTGAGGGACTCAGAAGCTACTGTAGCCCACCACTAATACTGTGACATATTACGCACACACTCGTTCCTTCTCTTCCTCTTTTCCATTCTCTCCATCACACAATGTATATTTTTCCCTCCCCCCATTTGTTTTAGCCCCTTTTATCAGTCTCATTCCCACTTACACATACACACACATACAGTATACACACTCCAGTGCAATTGCAAATGGGTACTTCCACTGCGTTAGTGAGAGACTGATTTGTTGAAGGTTATTAATACTTGATTTTATGATAAATGATACATGCCTCAATCCAGCGGGAGCCCGACTGCTGTTAATATTGATATGTACACTTATTAACGCCTCCGTTTCCCCTATAGCCTCAAAGAAACTGCAAGTCTACCGAGAACACCTCTCATTCATGATTCATGGATTTCTACTTCTCTCTTGCCCCTGTCAAGGAAGCTAATCAGAATGTTTGACGGGAATAAACACCATGAGATTGGAGTGACCGCTCGGTTGTAGTCTGATCAGACCCTTTAAAAAATTAATTAAGTCGGTTTATCCATAGGGTCTGAAAACAGTGATGTGCTATCATATATCTTCCATTATCTCTTACTCAGACCTGCTGAGATTAAAGGGATAGATCACTAAAATACATTTTAAGTTGAAAAGTCATCATCTACTCACCCTCATGTCATTAAAATACATCTGACTTTATTTTCTGTATAATACAAAAAGGAAATATCTAGCATAATTGTGGCTAGAACTTTAAAAGTCTAAAAAGCAAATAAATGCAGCATAAAAGTAATCCATAGACCTCCAGTGTTTTAATCCATATCTTCAGAAGCCATATGAAAAGTGTGGGTGAGAAACAGATACATTTTTAAGTCATTTTTTACTCTAAATTCTCGTCCCTGCCCAGTTGGTAGCGATACACACAAAGAACGTGAATTGCCAAAAACAAAAGAAGAATGTGAAAGTGAAAGCTTTTTGTTTGTAAAAAAATACTTTATTATGTATCAGTTTCTCAACCAAAGCAATCATATCGCTGCTGAAGACATGGATTTAACCACTGGATAAGTGCGGATTACTTTTATGCTGCATTTATATGCTTATTGGAACTTCAAAGTTCTGGCCACCATTCACTTTGGACCTACAGAGCTGAGATGTTCTTCTAAAAATCTTTGTTTGTGTTCTTAAGAAGGAAGAAAGTCATACACATCTGGGAGGAAATGAGAGTTAATAATTGGAGGATTTGCATTTTTGAGTGAACTATCCCTTTAAGGAAATCAACCTACGAACGGCTTAATTATAGTTGTCTCTGCACATTAACATGGAATAAAAAAACAGTATTTTAACATCAAAACAATAACACACATTACCTTTAAGCTTCCTTACATGTGGTTTTGTGACGCAGGTGCAGAACATGTCTCAGTCCATTGAAGTTCTGAACCTACGGACACAGCGAGATTTCCAGTATGTCATGAAAATGGAAAATCAAATGAAAGGATTACGGACCAAGTTCCGGCAGATCGAAGAGGATAGAAAAACAATAATGGTTAGAAACTTTAAGGTATGTTTTTTACCTATATGAAGTTGCAAAGATCTTCTGATGGAAATGCATACATCAGCATCCAGCTTGTAACATTATAAATGTTAAATGTCAAAGGTTTAATAACAGAATTTCTCAAAATACTGTATACTGTCATACTGTAAATGGAATATTAGGTTTAACACAGCTAATATGTGTAAATCGTAATAGCATCAGTGTTCATGGATGGGCTTGGCTGTACTTGAGAAGGTCAATTTTATAATGATGTCCTCACAAATCTAACAAAGCATGTAAAGAGCCCATTTGTGAGGACATTTGAAGCAGTCTTCAATATTTGAAAGGCATCACCTCTGTATAAAAAATGCTGCATCTGTGAGATGTCCTCACAAATATAGTGAAACCAACCCTTTTGTGTGTGCGTGCGTGTGTGCTCGTGTGTGTGTGTGTGTGTGTGTGTGCGTGTGTGCGTGTGTGTGTTTGTGTGTGTCAATAGGAGCTGAAGGACCGTATGGATGAACTCCAGCCATTGATTCCTGTGTTAGAGCAGTACAAAACAGATTCTAAGCTCATCTCTCAGTTCAAAGAGGAAATTAGGAATCTGTCTGCTGTACTGACGGGTATCCAGGAGGAACTGGGAGCTTATGATTATGAGCAGCTCTACCAGAGAGTTCTCAGTCTGGACAGCCGTCTACGCAACTGCATGAGCAAACTCAGTAAGTGCCATCGACAGCACTAATCACAGTTGTTAAAAATTACATTTTTATCATGAGGAATTATCACACTTTTTACATGAACAGTACAAATAACCTGACAACCTGGTGATGTCTGATCATTTTGTCAATTGACATAAATTAAAGGGGCATATTCCAAAATGTTTAGGATTTTGATTGAATCTTAGAATTAAACAGGTTGTTAATGCAACTTTCCCTTTAAGACTTATGTATGCAAATGAGCTCTGTTATGTTTGGCTAACCTCATATGTAATGAGTAACCATGCCCCTGCCCAGCTGAATAATAAATACTGCTATACACAGAAAAGGTGCTGATATATAAATGTGGACGGTCATATGTTAGAGTATGTTAGTGAACATTAGAGTATTTTACATACTGAACATAGATATTATTTTATATCAAAGGAGAAAGGAACATGCTGTTTTCTATATGGCCTCCTAAAGGCAGAATGTGCATAAATTTTTTAGTCAGATTTATATTCCATATGGTTAAGTTTAGTCTAGTCTGTAAAATATTTCCAAAGTGATTCTTAATTTAAAACAAAAACATATCTAATTTAACCATTTAACCAAAAGTTAAGTAACAGATTTACCCCTGACTCCAGTTTCTCCTTATCTGATTATCTGTTATCTTGTCACTATCTTGAATTTTTCAGTCAGACTTTACAATAAGGATATATTTGTTAACATTAGTAAATGCATTAGGTATCATGAAATAAAGATGAACAAAATAATGTACAGCATTCATTAATCTTGGTAAAATGTTAATTTATGACAATTCAATTGTTCATTGTTAGTTCATGTTAGTATATATAGCAACTAACTTTAATGTATACTACTTTTAATTTTACATTTAACATTAACCAAGATTAACAAGTGTTGTAAATGAATTGTTCATAGTTAGTTCAGGTTATATAACGTTAACAAATGCAGCTTATTGTAAAGTGTTACAGATTATTCTTTGTACACATCAAGCAAAACAATTAAATAACAATGTATTTAACCTTCATCAAATAGCACCTGTTATTCTTAAGATGTGCTAAAAACCATACAGTATTAATAAGCTGGTTAGGCAAATTCAACAGATGTTACAATACATTTTTAATATATCTAATAATTGCATCCTGTTGTGGGGGTTGGATGCACTAAGCTAGTACATCATTAAGAGTTCTGTTTTTTCTATTTTTTTCATATGCACAGAAGGCCACATTCTTAAGAAGTGATGAAACTGCTTTTAGGAATGTAATAGTTTAAAAAATGGAGGATGAAATTCATTGTTTGTTTATTTTCAGCATGTGGGAAATTAATGAAAATCACAGGCCCTGAGACAATAAAGACATCTGGGACTCGGTTTGGCGCATGGATGACCGACCCACTAGCATCTTCGAGAAACAACAGGGTGAGTTGAGTAGGGGTGGAACTGCTTGCGTTTTTCATCTGCCTGATGAATGCTCTGCCATATATCTGATTAATTTTCCTCCTTACCAGAATTAGTAACATCCTGTTTGCAACTCAAGTGAAATAATTTATTTTGCAGCTCATCAACATAGTAGGGATCGGCATTTTGGTCATTTTGTCTACTCGAGTTCTGGAAATGATTACTCGAGTACTTTTCGAGATGTCTTTGGCTGCTGCATTGCATTTCATTGTTGTTTCAGTGTCTCGAATATTCTTTATTATAGGTTGTTATAACATAGTCTGCTACAAAAGTAAAAAAAAAAATGGAAATTCGCCTGGAGAGTGTGTGCTTCTCCCGAGTGTTAAGCACTGTCTCTGCCCTGAACAGAATGTCACGGTTCGCTGTGTTGGTGTGATAATTAAGACCACAAGGCATCGGAGAAAATCATGACATAATCAATCTTACAATTCAAAATAAGGCCCCTCTTTGACAAGTTTGTGTATAGTTATCACTAAATTTCTAATTTTGTGTAAAGTCTTGTCATGATTGATCATTATTGATCATTATTTTCAAGATCAATCATTGAATCACTTCCAAGTACTCGAGTGACTATCGCTACTACATACTTTAATCTATATTTGTCATTTTGCTTCAGGTTTGGTATATGGACACGTACACCAACAGCAAGGTGGTACGAGAGTACAAAAACATAGCAGACTTTGTATCTGGCTTGGAATCGCGAACCTATTACCTTCCCTTTAAATGGGCTGGAACCAACCATGTGGTGTACAACGGCTCCTTATACTACAATAAGGAACAGAGCAACATCATCGTCAAATACAGCTTTGAAAGCGGACGGGTTCTTGCCCAGCGTGCCCTGGAATATGCTGGCTTCCACAACGTCTACCCCTACACTTGGGGGGGCTTCTCAGACATTGACTTAATGGCTGATGAGCTGGGTTTGTGGGCCGTTTATGCTACCAATCAAAACGCTGGAAACGTTGTCATTTCTCAGTTAGAACCTCAGACACTGGAAGTTCTCCAGACGTGGAACACGGAATACTCAAAAAGAAACGCAGGTGAGTCATTCATGATCTGTGGAACGCTCTACATCACCAATTCCCACCTGACCGGAGCAAAGGTGTATTATTCCTACAACACAAAGACCTCCACTTACGAGTACATAGACATCCCATTCCACAACCAGTACTTTCACATCTCCATGCTTGATTACAACGCTCGAGAAAGAGCACTTTATGCCTGGAACAATGGGCACCAAGTCATATTCAATGTAACGCTTTTCCACGTCATCAAAACCGAAGATGAATAAAAATGGACTTTAAGGTTAAGCAAAGAAGAAAGTACAATGCAGTTTAACTTTATGCTGTTATTTTCTACTCATTCATGTTTTTTTTTGTTTGTTTTTTCCAAAAGCAAATGAGACATATTACCTTTAACATAAATTTGCCACAGACTGCAGTTTGAAATGAGCATCTGTGACACACGCAGAATGACTTGGATGATGAATAACATTATAAACTGAATGATTTTGAAGTTCTTTTAATCATCTGCTCTAGAGTTGGGCGGTATGACAGAAATATGTCAACCAGTACAGATTCTGCTATACCATTTATATTGCAGTATAAACAGAGCGCAATTTTAAATGTTCAAAACCAAGCAGAAAACTATAGCCAACTCTTCAAAGCTCTGACTGACGTTTCCAATGCAGACAGTTCCACACTTGTACATTTTCATTTGAAAATGCATTCATTTCGCTATGTTTACACCTCTCATCCACACTAAAACAGCATTTTTTTCTTAAGCGAAAATGGAGACTTTTTAAAACGCTCTCCATTACCACATACTTTGGAAAATGATGCAGACAGAGTTTTCATACTTAAATGGATTAGTGTGGACGTGGCCATAGTGTAATTGTTGGTTGTTTACGGCTGCCAAAACTTGGTTCAATGTTATAAAATTAAACTGATGTGCCACTGTGCAAATGTCGCCTATTATACAACAGCTTCAAGCATGGTTCAGCTCATGAAGCTGTTTTTGAACGATGCCAGACTTTTTTTATTAATTTGTCCAATTTGCACAAGGTTATATATTGGTTTGCGGATATCATAATTAAGTTATTGAGATTTCCATCACTAAGATTATCAAACAGGACACAATACTACATATGTAATATTTGAAAAACTTTGGGGTTGCATTTCCAGCAAAAAAGAATATTTTGTGATATACTGTATATACATACTCTTACCATGACATGAAGTTCCTCATACAATGATATAAGATTTTGGTCATACCGCCCACCTCTAATCTGCTCACAATTTAGCTGCTCGGAAAATCTGGCCTTACTTGCAATATTTCGCTACAAGAGCCACAGACGGATTGCTCTACTGCATGAATTTTTTGTCATTTGTTATTTGTTATGTGGTCTTTGTATATCAAAATTGAAAATCCTATTTTCTAATATTCCTTAGTTGTGTGGTGACTTTAATTTTGCAGACATGCCTGGTAAACTTCTGTTGTGTCAAATTTATTTGTACAAACTGTAGAGATCTGAATATGAACCTATGTAAACGACTGTAACATTCATTGTCACTGTGAGAGGAAATATTTTATATTAAATCTAGAACAAAACAATAAATCAACTCGAATGAAGCCGTGATTCTACATCCATAAATGTAAACAACAGACAAAGCGGTAGAACAGAAAAGGGCTGCATGTGACACGGGGCAATTTGAGCAGGATTCGGCCCGAAATTACAGAGGATATAATGAGGTAATTTGCTGATGATTGTGACCCGTCTGCAGTCGCATTCACATTCATTTACGAGGAACCTTTCTCACTTCATGACTTTGAATGCTGTCCATTGGCATTTTCAATCAAGATCAAGGGCATAGGAGCTAGGGGGATGATTCGAAGTCCTCTCAGCAATTTCCTCTCCCTTCATGTCGGTGTCAAGCCTCCCTGACTGCTGGGGCACTGGGAATTTAAACGCACTTGTACCACCATCAATTTAGCGCTGGGAATACATCACCCACAGGGATTTAGTTCACTGCTGTTTCCTCCTATCAGTGTTAGTGCATTTTAAATGAATATTTGTAATACTGATATCCTGCTTCCAGAAAGTGTCAAATTGCATTGCTTTTTAGTTTCAAGTATTGCTTTCTGGGAGATTTGTTATTTATTTATTATTAATTTTTGAGTAATTACAAAGTTCATTTAAAGTCATTTTAACGGGATAGTTCACTCAAATATTAAAATTATGTAATTTACTCACCCTCATGTTGTTCCAAACAACAATAATATAATATAAAACTATTTTTTTTAGTTTTTTTGTGGAACACAAAAGGAGATGTTTGGCAGAATGTTAGAAAAATGTGATGAAAGATGCAATTAAAGTGAATGGTCACTGAGGCCAACCTCTCATTTTGTGTAGAATAAATACCTTAATTTGTGTTTGGAACAACAGGAGAGTGAGTAAATGATGATATAATTTTCTTTTTTAGGTGAATTATGCCTTTATGTAATTTCCATCTAATAATTTCTCCTTATCTTCTGTATTCTTACAAAACTACAAAACATTAGTACTCTATATTTTAAGCCAAAAAACACTATATTTGATCCCTTATGTGGAAACCACTAGACATCCCATGGGTCTTTGTTGCAATGGATGATGGTGAGGACTGTATCACAAATGCATAAAGCAATTGGCTCACCAGAAGACCAATATCTATGAATGAATATGAACTTTCAGAATGCTACTTTATTAACAAACAAATAAATCCTATATAGTCTGATACATTTAAATCCCCAGCAATAAACTAACAGTGCCTGTTATAGTGGAAAAATGCATTTTTGGGCTGTAGTTTCTCATTAAGGCTCAATTTAAATTCCAAATATGACAAACTCATTTTTACTTTTTCTGTAACATACTGGGGAAAACAAACAATCAAACAAAAAACATGCCAGTTGTGGAATCACAATTTCTTTATATCAATCAAACGAGATGTTTATAGAGGTTTGGTTTCTGGAGGGTTAGTCTGCCAACAATTTCAATTACACTTGAATCAAGTGAAGAGTAACTGATTCTTACACAAAATTAAACTTTGGGTCTCAATAAAAATCAGTAGCACATAATAACCAAGATTTTTTTGATGTAATGGAATCATACTTGAAATCTATTCTCCGTCTAGGTCATTTAGTAGTGCAATCTCTTCTCTGACTAGTCCTAAAATGAAGGCTGAGTGAAAAAAATGTCATAAGGGAGGGAACAAAATGAAAAACAAAAAAAATCACATTTCAGTGAATTTTAGAAGCTTGTTTTTATTTTATTGATTTTTCTCACGTAGACTGAAAATGTTGAGTCAAAAATAATGGAAAAAAATCTAACACCAGTCTGGCTTCTCTCTCATAAAGGAAGACATCTGTCTCCAACAATGAACTAAGACATCTGTCTTTAACTGATAGCATCTGTCCTTTATGCCGAATTGGTGTCTGTTTTTTTAAGGAAGATCATTACTTATGTGATTATGCAAAAGAACATGAATGTTGCAGCAGCATATTTGAGTCTCACGCTTGGGAGTCTCAGATCTCAACAAGAAAGACATCAACTTCTTGAAGCACTGCTGTTTCGAGAAAGCATCTACTGCGTCCCTCTGAACCACCAATCAAAAAGCAAATTAGGCTCAGTTGTTGACGTTTTATGTCTTAAATGTTTTTATTATTTGTTTTTTTTTATAAACAGCAGGCTTATTTCCAACAAAGAGAGCTAGATCAGAAAACATATCTGGTGGTAAAATGTCTTATTGATTAAAATAATTCCCTTTTGTTCTGAAATTAAACAATTCCTAATAACAGCTACAGTGGTTTTAAAGATCTAAATATCATAATCTGCAATTTTCATCATCGACTATTCAGTCAGTTGTTTGAACGACTTGTTGACTAGTTGGCGTTAAGGATAATAATGTATAATTAGGCTCCAATATATTCAGGGTTGGGGAGTAACGAAATACATGTAACAGGAATAAATATTTAAAATACAAAATATATATATATAAGTAACTGTATTCCAAGCAGTGTCAGATAGAATCAGCAAAAGAGTTTAATCTCTCCACAGCACCTAAAAAATATGGGAATATTACTCACAGAGGAGGATTTCATGTCCGACAGAGATAGTCTTGAAATGTATTGATGATGCAGTGCTTTACTGTAACAACAGCAATTAAAAAGACTAAACCTAGAGCATTAAAAAGACAAAACTTCTAACAGAGGGTTTTACTATGCTGAGTTATTCATTGTTAAGCACAGTAAGTTATCATGCAAAAATGCTCTCTATGAAGTTGTGTCTCTCATTAAAACCCACCACTAAAATATAAATGTTATTAGTCAACCACCCCGACACATCCCTACAGTGTACAGAGTGTACAGTGGGTGTTAAAATTCAATTTAGACCTGGAAATAAAGTTTTAGGAATATCTTACTTGAGATTCAGCACTATTTCTCTGTCACTAATCAACAATGTTGTGTAAGTTACTTGTAATTTACTACAAATTACTAATTTCTTCCTTAAACAAGTAATCACATTAATCCATCCATCCATCCATCCATCGTCAACCGCTTATCCTGTGTACAGGGTCGCGGGGTAATCACATTAATAATTAATTTAATTTTAAGTTACTTTCTAAAACACTTTTCCTCTCAATGAATTCAAAATAATGTCTCATTTTCCTCCTTGTTCATTGTTGTACATAACTCAGCACCTCACATTTCTCCCTCACATTACTCATTATATTATATACCTCTCTCATTACAGGTCTATAATTCATCATAATTCTACATAAATAAAATTATTTCAAAAACATATGTAATGACTAATAATTTACTTAAAAGTAATAAAATGAATTAAAAGTCAGTAACTGTAATCTGAGTACAAGAATTTAAAAGGTAATGTGTTACACTACTTTTCTGTCATAAAAATAATTCGATTGCAGTAACTTTGTAATCACATTACACCCAACACTGCTAATCAGATAAGCAAATTTATGACATTGACCAAATTGTCTCCAGATGAAAACTCTTTTTTTTCACTCTTTGTAAAATCTTTCACTCAAATTGTTATGCTGATTAACTCATTTGTATACACCCCACTGTACAATAATTAAAGATGTGCTTTTGTCACAAAAGCCTAACTCCCTAAAGCTCTAAATAGAACACTTAACACTTTCTGTGAAATTAAAAGGCAACTTAATTTGGCCATATGATATGTTCTGCAATATGAATGTAGAGCAGCATTTACTGCACAAGCTTTGATTATTTCCTTAAACAAACCTAGCATTCTGACTTTCCCTATTTGCATCTCGTCACCCGCTTAAACATCTTGGTTACTGTCGTAACCTCCATTCCCTGATCAAGGGAATGAGATGTTGTTTCGATGTAGTGACACTAGGGGTCACTCTTGAGCACCCCGAGCACCTCTATTCTTATGAGAAAAGGCCAATGAAAATTGGTGAGTGGCTTTTTCAGTGGCTACTACAGCGTTTTGGCAAGAGGGACACAACGTCTCATTCTCTCATCAGGGAACGGAGGTTATGACAGTGACCAAGGGTCCCTATAGAAAAACGCCACAACAGCTGAACCGTGTTACGTGAACTGCTGATGCAGGTGCAAGCAAGCTGCTGTGTGCATAATAGTGCAGGTGCATCAGTCTGCACGTAACCTCCCCAAATACCCCAAAAAGACATCATGTAGTTCCCACCATCCCTGAGGGGGGAAGCGATGTAACTAGCATGGGAGCAGGCTGTGGCAGTCTATGTTTTCTCTCCTTAGAGTATTAGATCTGGCTGGGGCCATCTAATGCTATTATACACATCGGGGAAGGTGTTCTTTTCCTTTCCTATTTTTTCAGGGGGAAAATACCCTGCAGAAACCGCATCCTGCCCAAAAGGAGAGGTCAACATGTGGCAATACGACATGTGGGCTTACCAGCCGCACATGAATGGTGCGCGGTGGTAGGTCCTACCCCGAAGGGGAGGAACTCTACAAACACGGCAGCCGGGGGCAGAGAGGGCTCTGCCCAAGGGAGACACAGGTCTGACTACAGGGAGACCATACCGCAAAAAATATATCACAGGGGTTTACCTGAGTAATTGGCACCTGTGGAGCACCTATCCCAGTACAGGGCATATTAGTACCCTTAGTGGGTCTAGCTGAAAACTCCTCCAGGGCACGGCCTGGGCCTGGTATGCCAGAGCGATGGCATCCACAATCCAGTGGGCAAGGCTCTGTTTTGAGACAGTGTTCACATTCTGCTGTCTGCCGAAGCAGACAAAGAGCTGCTCAGAGCATCTAAAGCTCTGTGTGTGATCCAAGTATGTGTGCAAAGCATGCACTGGACACAGCAATGACAGGGTTGGGTCTGCCTCCTCCCGGGGCAGCGATTGCAAGCTCACCACCTCATCCCTGAAGGGATTTTTGCGCACATAGCCCGGCCGGGGGCTCAGGATCATATGAGAATCTGCTGGACCAAACTCCAGGCAAGTGTCGCTGACAGAAAATGCTTGCAGGTCACCAACCCTCTTGATGGAGGTGAGTGCAATCAAGAGGGCCATGTTCAAAGAGAGGGCTTTCTGCTCGACTGACTCAAGAATAAATATAATTGATTAGCGGCTCAAAGTTGGCTTCCCGAAGGCCCAGGAGGACCATGGAGAGATCCAATGAGGGGAAGAGCTGTGGCCTGGGAGGATTCATCCTCTGGGTGCCTCTGAGGAACCTGATGATCAGGTTGTGCTTCCCTAGGGACTGCGTCATGGTGGGGGTCTTCAGGGGCGAAATCTGCACTCGTCGTGCAGAAGGAGAGAAAGCCGCTGGAAACAGCATACGATTCTTAAGAGGTGAATGGAACAGCAGTAGTATTGAGTTTGCTTGTACAACCGCTCGGCTCCGAAGAAAAAATCTGAATGAGAGAGGGCATTCCTCCTCCTTTTATACCCGAATGTCCTGGGGAGTGGCATGCAAATTCCTCTCGCCAATTCTCATTGGCCATTTTTCAAAAGAATAGAGGTGTTCGGGGCTCTCAAAAGCGACCCCTAGTGTCACTACATCGACACAACATCGAGTGAATGACAGAATGGGAACTAAAGGTGAGACTAATTCAAATTACATACTGAAATGAGTTTTAAAAAAGCTACTACTGATTTCCATATCAATCACACTAACCTGTTATTTCTTTGTTTATGTTCCTGTAGAAATGTGTCTGTGTGTGCGTATATGTGATTCATTTCACACAAATCCCCAGTGTTGTATTATTGGTATTCTTTATGATTCCTCCACTGCCAGTGTTATGTTACGAAATGTAAAGTGTTATGGTTTCCCCCCTGACAAAGGCACATCAAATCTCTGTGAACAATCTTTGAAATGGAGAAAGGTAAGTGCCTGAGGGAAAGGTTCCCTAGTGCCATGAATTTCAATAAAGACACAGGAAAGGCACGGTACAATCTCCAACAGTCCATTTATGACTAATCAGGTCAGATCACATAGAAAGTAATGCCGTCAGATTAATATTCTTGCCCGCAATGTCCAATTACCTCCCATACCATGAAATATTCCAATTATTATTATCCTTATCATTGAGTTTTCTTATCTGTCTTAACGTACCGTCAGTGTTTCTCACCCTTGAGGTTTTGCCAGTGATTAGAATGTGAGATTGCTGTCTTGTGAAAACGGCACATTGACATCATCACGAGGTGGCACACAGGTCATTTGTGGTCATTCATGGGTGAAGCAGCAAGCATAAAATCAATATTTTACTCCTCAAGTGCACTGCGTGCATACAAAGATATTTTCATAACTGAAAAGTGGCACAAACAAAGGTGCAGACAAATCAGTCTCTCGATCAAGTGACAATAGTGTCAGCTCAATGAACCCGTTCCTCAAGGGGGTGACATTTATGAAGATCATTTTAAAAGTTTCTCTTCTTTCTTGTCACACATGAAAGCATGAAAGTATATTTTATGTTTGCAGAGTTAAGAGAGTGGGCATAACCATATTTGATAAATACTGATTGAATACATGAATGAATACTGTATCACAGGTAAAGTATCTCACACTCTTATTTCAATGCTCACTTGAGTTGTATGCTCAAGTGGTTCTTAACTGGTTTTGCTTCAGGATTCTATATTTTACTTTGCATATCAAGTGGCGACTCAACACAATGTCTAGTCGCATAGCGAGACCTATGACTGCAGCATGGGTCTGGGTTCTATAGCCGCTTCAATTGGCTAAGAACCACCCATTTAGACAGGAAAAGCCATTTAACTGACATATAAAGCGACTAATCAGTTGATTTTGTCATTTTGTCAAATGTGTAGGGAGTCTAAGTACAGCACAGAAAACCTTATTATAGAGAATTTTACAGACATAACTAAGTAAACAAAGCAGAAAATGCAGCTCTGCTCATGGATATCTGATTTACTTTATGCTACGTGCCTCAAACAAAACTCTAAATATCTTTAAAATATTGAATGTCATTAACATGGCAAACTTCGGCAAAGTCTTTGATTATTTCATCCTTAAAAGTGCTCATTCCATTAACAGGGAAACCTGTGAACACAATTCGGCTTCAAGGTAGACTGATGAAACGTCCTGTGTCCTGCGTCTAATCGCTGAAGTTCAATCGAAACCGCCAATCAGATTTTCACTGACTTGATCGAGAAAGTGTTTTCCAGTTTTGTGTGCTATAACAAGAGCTGTGTCCAAAATCGCCCCTATCCACTATAACAATAGTGCACTATATTGGATGACGACCATTTTGTATCAGTGTCCAAATTCGTTTACATCTCGTTCCCTACATTTGTTCACTCATTCTTACCCACAATGCATTCTGATTTCGAGTGAACAGCTGATTTACTCTCGCCGATGCTATCTTGCTCATAATCCAATGCGGGGAGGACTGACATGTAGAGAGAGAGAGAGAGAGAGTGCGTGAGAGACAGAGTGCAAGTGGGTGAGCGAGAGACACCAGTTTAATTTAATTCCTGCAATATTATGTTTTATCTCACGCTGGCTGTTTTGCTTTTTGACATATCAAAACATGATTGAAAATAACATATTAAAACATAGCAATCCAAAATCACACAGATAAGTTGAGCAATTTATTATTTATTAATATAAATTAAAATGTTATATGTGTAATAGTGGCCAGCATATAGATAGCTGTGCAATGTGTATAAACCTCACTCTCATGAAATCAAGAATGACTATGATACTAGTGACTGACTCTAAGGGCTGTAGCTTCTAGCCTCCTTTTTAGCACCCCCGCTTCCCATTCCGGAGACACCAGTTCGAGTCCCGTATGGAGCGGGTAGAACAGTAGCATCACAATGGTGCCATGACCCGGATGGAAGTGAGGTTTAGGGGGGTGAGTGTAATGGTGGCCAGCTGATAGATAGCCTTGCAATGTGTATAAACCTCACTCTCCTGACATCTAGAGGGGCACCAATGACTGATGCTAGGGGCTTTAGCCTTTAGCCTACTTGTTAGAACACCCGCCTCCCACGCCGGATACGCCAGTTCGAGTCCTGTACGGAGAGGGCAGAACAGGAGCTTTTAAATGCTAATTGATTTCTTTCATCACTAATTAACTGAGGCAATATAATTGTTAATCTGGAATACGCTCCATTTATATGTCAGCATCTGAATTCACTCACTCATTTCGTTCACTCCTTGCCTGATATAGTGCACTCACAGACATCCACTATATAGGAAATAGTGAATGAGTAAACAAGTGAGCCATTTTAGATGCAGCTAAAGTTTTTTAGAAAGTTTTTGAAACTCTCCCAGAAAGCTATCTCCAGTTGTGACAGTGCAGCACATATTTACTCTAATGGGGGAACTTTGAAATCTCAAAAACGGTTGGTCAAGATTACGAGTTACAGCAGTAACTTCAGATAATACTGGAATCATAAATTGTGCTTGTTTACTTCAGATTATACAAATAATAATAATCATTTTCCCAGCTTTTTCTCAAGTTGATTGACAGGCAATGTCTGCATCTCAAAGGTGATTGGCTCTTTTAACTGTTAGACGGGACTTCCGTTGTACATCCATTGACCGTTGGGTGTTCCAATTTCTCCCATTAATTTTAATAGAAGTGGGCTGTCTATGCTAAATAGTCTCTGACTATAAGCATCAGACTAAGGTTAGGGCATGGATTGTGTGCAGTCCATGGGTGTGCAGTCTGAGGCTAAGTCTATGCAATGCCTAACCTGGATTGCATTTCCTTTTTTAACTGTAGTTTTGTTCATGTTTTTCGAGAACGAGGGCATGTCACACAATGCTACCAAGTGACAAATATATTTGTGCTAAAATACCATAGAGTTTGATTGGACTTTGACGTCAACAAGAAAAGACATGGGAAGAGTTTACTTCACCCTTTTTAAGATTATTTAATTTGCCATTCTAAATGCATGACTATATGGTTAAATGTAGAGGCCTTTAACCCTTTTCGTTCATTACCCACCAGTTGAGGAACCACTGGTATATCTGATTCATCCTGCTCTCAGTCATTCACATGGCAAATTCTCAAGGACTTCATTAACATAACTATGTAAATAATGTTCATTTAGCATGGATTATATGTCCAATAATAAGACTATTTTTCTTATATAGTATTATTAGATATGCATTCAAGCCATAATGTAAGTTATGCATCTCATTAAACCAGTGAGCTGAAATAGTGTAGTGTAATTTGGGTCTTTGCTCTGCTGGACTCCAACAGGAAGAAAATGAAACTGATTACATTTTATTCCCAGCATTAAAAGTGAATCCACAAACATTGACACATTGGCCTTATAAATCTTAGTTCCCCTTCTGTCGCTCTCTCCACGTTGTGTCAGAGAAGCGACACTAGGGGTCTCTCTTGAGCGCCGATATTCACCTCTGAACTATGAAAAAAGGCCAATGAGAGTTGGCAACCAGTATTTGCATGTCCTGCCCCCGGACATACGGGTATTTAAGCGGCGCAAATAAGGGAGTTCATTCAGAAAATTTCTTCGGAGCCGATGGTCATGTCTGCAACTGCTGCATACTACACACCGAGTTCCTGTCATCCCTCTGCTGCATAACTGTTGGATTCCATGGCGCACAACAGCGGCTTTCTCCTGTTTGCACGGCTGTGCATTCCTGCCCCTGGGCGCATCGACAGTGCAGATTTAAAAACTCTCACGAGTTTTTTATCGTTCTTATTTAGGGTAACGATAAGGAATCCTGATGGCTTAAATGGGGCATTGGGGAAGGGTACTTGCAGCCTGATACAGTTGGTCGTCCTGCACGTAAGAATACCTGCTCGCTCCTGTATCAGCAGTTCACGTACCACGGCTCAGCCGTGGAGCTTTTATAAGTGGACCCCTAGTGTCGCTTCTCCGACACAACGTGGAGAGAGCGACAGAAGGGAATGTCTAGGTTACGTATGTAACCTCCGTTCCCTGATGGAGGGAACGAGGCGTTGTGTCTCCCCTGCCACGTCGCTGAGCCGAGCCACTGTTGTGGCCGGACCATTTCGGCTCCTCAGAAAAATCCTGAATGAACTCCCGTATTTGCGCGCTTAAATACCCGTATGTCCGGGGCGGGACATGCAAATACTGGTTGCCAACTCTCATTGGCCTTTTTCATAGTTCAGAGGTGAATATCGGCGCTCAAGAGAGACCCCTAGTGTCGCTCTCTGACACAACGTCTCGTTCCCTCCATCAGGGAACGGAGGTTACATACGTAACCTAGATGTTTTGCTACTTGTTTTGAAGGTGTTTTTGAAGAGCAGCCTTCCATGTTAGGTTTAAGCTTTTTAAAGTTTCTGTTTGTTTGTTTGTAATGATTCCTCTACTCTGAGTGTTTGTCAGGGCTTCTGAATACATATTATTTTAAAAAATCTGCCTGAATGACTGGTCAGCTAATAGCAAAACTAAGTGCTAAGCATGTCAGTATTTTCAGACTGAGAAGCACTATAAATGCAAATTGAGGGAACAATGTATCACATTCGCATCAAAAGGCGGACAGAGCGCTGCTCTTAATTGGAAAATTAATAGATTCCACATGATCAGTTCCAATCAAACAGACAGTTTGATCAAGTGTTCTTTCAAATAATGGTGACATTTCTACAGATAAAATGGACTTGCGATAAAGCAATGACCACAAACACTTTGGGGTTGTTCAAATAGGAGTTTGTTTAAATCTCTAACCCTACATATGAATGATACTTAGGAAGCTTAACCTGTTCATCGAATAGCCTATAGAAATCACTGAAACTATGCACATAGTGCATGCAGCAGGTGAATGTGATGTTGGCCTGTGACAGAGTTAACTCTACATATACGCATGGGCTGGTACTGGACAGGACAACAGATTGCACCCGGACTACAAAGTTTTAGCTGTTTCACTTTTTTTAAAAGGGCTCTTGGTAAATTATTCTTAGTGGACAGAACATGAGACATCACAGTGAAATTACTTGATTCCAAATAGATTCAGGCAAGTCCAAAGCGAAAGGATATTGAAGATTTTATTTGCTTGGCAGCGAAGGTCAAATAAAACAACAAAAGCTCTAAACTCCAAGAATACCATCAGTGTTCGCCTTTAGCCCTTATCTTGTTCCAACAGGGAGAACAAACATATGTGTTTGTGTGCATACCAAGGACTTGTGTGTGTGTGTGTGTGTGTGTGTGTGTGTGTGTGTGTGTGTGTGTGTATGTGTGTGAGCGTGTATTTATCACTTTGTGGGGACCAAATGTCCCCATAAGGATAGTAAAACCCGAAATTTTTGACCTTGTGGGGACATTTTGTCGGTCCCCATGAGGAAAACAGCTTATAAATCATACTAAATTATGTTTTTTGAAAATGTAAAAATGCAGAAAGTTTTCTGTGAGGGTTAGGTTTAGGGGTAGGGTTAGGTTTAGGGGATAGAATATAAAGTTTGTACAGTATAAAAACCATTATGTCTATGGAAAGTCCCCATAAAACATGGAAACACAACGTGTGTGAGCGTGTATTTATCACTTTGTGTGTGTGTGTGTGTGTGTGTGTGTGTGTGTGTGTGTGTGTGTGTGTGTGTGTGTGTGTACAAACTTCACTTTTTGTTTGTTCAATGCCCACATTTCTCTGTTAACTTGTGTGGTGGGCAACGTAACGTTCACACCCAGTAAGTTGGTCTGTTTTTATCTAAAAAAGTGTCCATCAGTTGGAGGCAAAGCAGATAGCACACATGTTTTATAGATGTTGAAGCTTGTTGCTCGTTGTGAATATATACAACCTTGTCTCATCGAATCACATTACAATTCTGTCAGACCTAAACTTGTGGTGATGTCTGATCTTCCTGCTAAAACTACGCTTATGCTTACATTACCTTTTTTTATTGGCTTGTTGTCCGCATCGCAGCAGTTTCTGGTGAAATAAACACTTGAGGCGTACAATAATGACTTTTATTCCCTTTCACACAAGTCACATATATAACGGCAGATTATCAGTTCATTAATGATTACTTTTCGCCCTGTTCCTCAAACAATGCTGGACATGACTTGCAAGGCGATACATTTAAACATTTGCAATGCCTAACCAACTACATTTACAAGCTTGTATGAGTGTGATCATATCGCACGGTAGCTCAACTGACAGAGCATTACACTTGTGAACAACAATTGTGTTTTTAATGTCACATTTGCTTTTCCTGACACAAACAGTTAAATTAAGGTTTAATATTGAGGATAGGGAGGTTGGATTTGTTGATTTAAAAATAAGAGCATTGACCTTCAAAACCGCATCTGTTTTAATGTCACATTTAATTTTTATGATTCTGTTGGTAAGTTTAGGTTTAAGTCCAGTTTAGGTAATCTGTTTTGGAGAACATTTACCTCACTTTTAGCACCAGACAGTTGACATTTCACCCCAGAACTCACACGATACATCTAAGGAACTGTGGTATATCATTCTGCAAACATTTTCATGAGATACAGGTTTGAATCTGGCCTGCGCACTGTCCTTGTCCCATTCCTCTCTTTTTCCTGCCTCATCTCTACTGTCAGTCAAATATTGCAATGAACCCCACAGTATAATAAAAAAGTATCAAATAAATCCTGTAAACCAGCACCCAGAATGCACAGTACTAGAGAGGACTCCAAATAAACATCAATAATCTGAACTTGTTGTTTTCAGTCTCCTTGGAAATTAATTACTAGAGTCACTCACCTGTTCCTGTTTTTTGTTTTAGTTTTTTCATTAGCAAAAAGTCTGTATGGCATGGAAATTGTTACTCAGCTCTGTAATTAGTTTCCCTCTATGAGCAGACTTTAAACAAATTAACTTTTTGTTCCACAGCAAAAAGAACATGTGAATGTGTCACAGACCACATGGTTCAGCGCTCTCCTTTCTTTGTAAACATCATGTAATCTTGCTCCTCGACTGAGAGAAACAGCCTGTGACATAATAGATGGGTGGCAGAGATGAAAGATGGTAATTCATATAAGATCCTTTTAAAGTCTGATGCACCACGTTGCATTTCAAGGACTAGACGCTCATTCTCTGTTAAAGATTAATACATCTATTTTCAGAGTCTATTCTGAATCTGCATGAGCAAAAGAAAAGCAGTATGAAAAGGAATGTGGTGGCAGGGCACACATGTTTTATCTGCTTTGTGTTCATAATTTTTGTTCTTATCAGATAGTCTGTCAGGATTGCAGTGTTCAGAGAAAAGGTCTGGGGTCTGGCCTGACCTAAAGCGCTAGTGCCATGGTAACCGCCAGCTAGTGGGTGATGAAGGGCTTACCAAAAGCTACAGGCAAGTCTTTCTTGAAACAAAACATAAAAAACGGCATCTGTGGGATTCAAGCTGTCAGGCCATCCACTTTAATGTACCACACTGCTTTGCCTGTCCTTTCCCCCTTTTTTTGTCACATTGTGGTAATATTGCAAATGTAACACCCTTTATCATTTACAATTGCTTTATTAATATGCCAAACTCATATCAAATGTCAAGAAGTGGACTAAAGTCTGGTCTACTCCTGCTGAAAAGACCAGCATTGCTTGTAGCCATCTTATGCAGTGTTTTGGGTGCAGTTCCCCCAGCATTGGATGCTAGCTTAAACAGCTTCATCAAAAAGGACATGCTGGTCAACCATCTTCACCAGGTAGGTTTTACCAGTGAAAACCAGCCCTTACCAGCATAACCCGCCTAGACCAGGATAGGAACTGAATGCTGGTTAAGTTGGTCTTTTTTAGCAGGGACTTTACACTTTTTTGTATTTTTTTTATTTTTTTTGCCGAATGCCAAATTACTAATGTGCTCTATGTCCTCATAGTGGCATTGTGACTCACCTCAATCCGGGTGGCAGAGGACGAATCTCAGTTGCCTCCGTGCCTGAGACCGTCAATACGCAGATCTTATCAAGTAGCTTGTTGCGGCATCCATGCACAACTCACCATGTGCCACACCGAGAGCGAGAACCACACCCTATAGTGACCATGAGGAGGTTAACCCATGTGACTCCCTAGCAACTGGGCCAATTTTGTAGCTTAGGAGACCTGGCTGGAGTCACTCAGCACATCCAGGATTTGAACTCGTGACTCCAGGGGTTGTAGTCAGTATCAATACTCGCTGAGCTACCCAGGCCCTGACTTTACACTTTTTTGTAAACTTGATCCTTTTTATGAAATTTAAGATACAGTAATAGTCTAAAAATCATCCACTGACTGTTAAATCGATAGTTCACTAAAAATGAAAATTCAGCACAGAGTTGGCTGTTCCCCACCTTCACAGAGCTAAGAGAATCTGGAGCTCATCCAGAAACGTAATATGCCAGGAGCACTGATGTACTGTGACGTCGCAAGTGTGGAGGAGCTATAGGTCTCTATTGCTTTGAATGAGAGGGATTCTGCCATGCTCATAATAGGAGCTTGACTGTCATGGTTGACCAGGCTGGAACAAGCAATGACTTCATATGAAAACTGACTGAGCCTCAGAAAATAGGCCACGAAAAGTAATAGAATATGATGCATTCAGCCCTCGCTATTCAAAAGTCTGAATGAAGCCAGGCTTGTAAACTCAATGAGTATATCAAGCATGCAGACAACTGACTGCTAAGATCTCTGGTTTCCTTATTAAATAAGTTATTGTAGCAGGCCAGGGTGGACTGGCCATAGGGAGGCCCTTGTAGCAGACCCTATTTTGGCACATTACTGAAAGTTTTAGGTAAAGGGGAAAAGGTTAAAAACAAGATTTTTCACTGTTAAGGAATAAATAAAAATAGTGACTCTACTAACTTCATTTTTCAGTAGCGCAACAGTAATTTAGCTGTTTACATATTCGTTTACCAGTTACGTTCTACTTTTACAAGTAGCATGAAACTGCGTTGCGTTTTGTTTTCACAGTGTTAATGCCTTTGCACACCAAATGCAAATTTAACATTTTGAATAGAAATAATGGATCCCTATGAAGCCAATTCACACCTGGAGTGAACATTCAAGTGCTGATAAAGTGAGCTTTTTTATGGTGAGTGTGACGATTTTGTTGACTAATAAAATATGATCTTTGGATCACGTGTCAGGAACTGCAGCAGTTAAAGCAGTTTTAACCACTGACATTTAATGCTGAAGTAACTCAAGGAAGAGATCCTGAACCAGCAGTGAGAATGTGTATTTTGTTTGCATCAAATCCTTAAAAACTCTTCACATGTAAATGATAATGCTGAATCACTCAATGCCTTGCATCCCTTTTAAAAAAATCTCTGCTATTATGTGAACTGTCTTCATAATGTATTCCATATTGCTGCATTTTTTTTTTTTTTTTTTTGCATTTAATGTTACGTGAGTTCTCTTATATATATATATATATATAATATGTATTGTAGCATCTTTGCATTTGTATCACTTTTTAATAAACAACTTTACAGTTCTTTAGAGTTTTCCTTTGCAAAATATTAATAATATTAAAACATTTGCTGTGACTTGCAGTGCACTCTGTATATGGCTTTGTACCAAAGTGCCTTTGTGTATCACAAATGTGGTGGTGTCTCTACAAAATGATGTAACTGTTATTGTGAACTGCTTTGATGACTATATAAAAAGCTCTAAAACAAAAAAACATTTAGCCTTAAAGATAAGTATAAGTGATTCAATTACATCCTCATGTCCTTGTAATTCATCCAGCCCCTTTCTCTCCTTTAAACAAGACTACCAAACTGAACGAACAACATTCCTCTTCCTCTCCTTCAGTCAGTCAACAGATCCTTATCCTTGCTCGTTCATGAATGAGATGACTGAATTATTCGTCCAGTGAAGGGGTTCAGTGAAGGGGCATATTCGTTCAGTGAGTCAAACCAATAACATGCTCATTCACTGTCTGAACACGAATGCTGAAGACGCCCTAAATAGGATCTATCAACACCTATGGTGTCAAGCTTAAAATTCTGTTGTGACAACTGCAGCAGGTTAGCTGCAATGAGATTACTACTATACTTTAGATGCTAATGGCATTTCCATCACACATAACTGCCCATTATACCAAACAAGAGAAATCTCCCATTGTGCAAGCATTATGCCATTGTACCTAACACTTGTACTAGCAAACGTAAAATTTGTTAAACCTAATATTATCTCAGCTAAATCACTATTTGTGGGTGTGCCATTTTGTATAAAACTTTGGTTTTAATTCTGAATACTTTACTATCAGCAGAAATGCTATAGTTGTCACTAACAAAGCTTATGATAGAGATTGATAAACTGTCTACTTTAGCATGTGAGTAGCATGTCTGATGTAAACGCTATTGGCCAAAAACTGCCCCCAGCTGTCACCCACCCGTTTTATCTTACGGTGACTAAAACACTTCTGGCAATAAATCTGAGTGCCACCAAACACCAAAAGTGCTCTACACATTTCAAAGCACTGGATGCCTCAGTGCAGAGAGCAAATGCTCGCTTTGCATGCAAATGTAGTTGCAAAGAGGAAGGTGGGGCGTCCGGAGAGCAACGCAGGTTTTTCCATTGCTCAGCACGCTCACATACATAAGACCATCAAATGGCACAAATGCCTGTGAGCACTCATATGTGAAAGAGTGAAGCCAGAGTGTGGAATGATAGGAGAGATTCAGAGGTTTAAAAACAAGGTGTGCAGGCAGAGTAATTGGGTAATAAATCACTCGAACTCTGGCTGATGCAAGTTACTGAAATGATAAGGACGTAGATTTTGAAACAGTGCATGGAGTAGAGGCAGCAAACGAATTATAAAGATATAACAGACTTTCAACTTGAGAATTTTAGATTTCTGTCAAAAATGTACAAAAAAGAAAGGATGTCAGTTTGTGTCTTTATCCTCTAGAAATGTAGACGTGCCATTTTGGCTAGTTTAGAGCCTGGGGGAGGGTGGTTCGATATTTCACAAGTTCACATACCCATATAATCGCTGAGTGAAAAAGGTAAGCAGATTTGGCTTGCTCTCCACAAGGAGGGGATCGAAGGGGAAACTCAATTCGAGTTTGAATTCCCCTACTTTAGAAAACTGAATCATATTAAAATTATGATTAAAATGTGACATACTGTGTACACTGATGAGTCAAAACATTATGACCACTCACAGGTGAAGTGAATAACATTGATCACATCCTAACAAGGCCACATGTCAAGGTCTGGGTAGATTAGATGGTAAGCAAACAATCAGTTATCATAGTCAATGTGTTGAATGCAGGACAAATGGTCAAGAGTAAAGACCTGAACCACTTTGACCAAAGCCAAATTGTTATGGCCAAATGGCAGGGACAGAGCATCTCTGAAACGGCAAGGCTTGTGGAGTGATCCTGGTCAGCAGTGGTGAGTACCTACCAACAGCAGTCCGAGGAGGGACAAACCGCACACCTGCGACAGGGTGTTTGGCTCCCAAGGATCATCGATGCGCAAGGCAACGAAGGCTATCCTGTCTGGTCTGAACTGACAAAAGGTCTACTCTGGCACAAATCACAGAACATTTTAATGATGGTTACGGGAGGAATGTGTCAAAACACACAGCGAATCGCACCCTGCTGAGTATGGGGCTGCGTAGCCGCAGACTGGTCAGAGTCTGTCCACCATCGAAAGCGCCTACAATGGGCATGTGAGTGACAGAACCAGACCACCAGCCCAACTGGTCCGACAAGTCCCATTTTCTTTTACATCACGTGGATGGCCATGTACGTATGCATCATTTACCTGGGGAAGTGAAGGCCCCAGGATGCACTGTGGGAAGGCAACAAGCCAGTGGAGGGAGTGTGATGGGAAACCCTGGGTCCAGCCATTCATGTGGATGACAGTATGACACATACCACCTACCTAAACATCATTGCAGTCCAGGTACACCCCTTTATGATGCATTGTTCAGGAATGATTTGAGGAACATGATGAAGAGTTCAAATTGTTTCCCAAAATGTCCTTGATCTCAATCCAATTGAGCATATGTTCAGAAGGTCGCAGGTTCGATCCCTACAGCCACCACCATTGTGTCCTTGAGCAAGGCACTTAACTCCAGGTTGCTCCGGGGGTATTGTCCCTGTAATAAGTGCACTGTAAGTCGCTTGGATAAAAGCGTCTGCCAAATGCATAAATGTAAATATGTGGGATCCGATCCACGGTGGCTCCACTTTGCAACTTACAGGACTTGAAGGATCTCCTGCTACTGTCAGATACCACAGGACACCTTCAATGGTCTTGTAGTGTCCATGCCTCAGCGTGTCAGTATTGTTTTGGCGGCATGAGGAGGACCAACAGCATATAAGACAGATGGGCGTAACGTTTTGGCTCATCGGTGTATGTATAATGAAATATTATGAATAAAGATGGAGTTTGAGTTTGGATGTTCAAAACATGCTGGCAGAATCGTCACCTGAGTGAGGTAAGCAGAGATTTATATAGCCTTTGTAAACAAGTTTTAAACAAACTAAAGCCAATAACTCAATTTCCTTCTACAAACCCATTTTAAAGTGCTGTGATATACACCTCTTGATACTGTTTCTATTTTTTAACTCCAAGAATAGAGATTTTTTTTGTATATCTTTGAGAAAAAGAAGTTGAGCACCATTGAGAGCAACAGGGGCGGGTCTACGTGGTGGCCGGGGGGGGAATTCGATTGGCCACCCCAGGTGCCCCCCATAAGATGTCTTGTGATTGGTACATTTTACGGCCAATCAGTTTATAGACTCTACTGAAGTTCGTGATTCAAAGAAGTTTTTTTTTTTATTAAATATACATAACAATTTTCTCAAATAACTACTGTTATCCTTCAACAACACAAACAAACAAGGTACATCAACAAATCTCTGAATATAACCTCAATTGTTCAGCCATAGGTTGAGCATAGCTAGTACAAAGAACAGAAAACACACTATGAACAAACCAATAATTAAATAGAAAAAAAAAACAAAAATAAATAAAATGAAAAAATAAATAAAAAGGGACTTTTTAAATTAATTTAAACGTATCCAAAAGAGAAATCAGTTTAAGGGCTTTCTGATTTTTAACAAATTTTAAAGATTTGCACAAGAGTTTAACCTCATTCATCCAGTGATTAAAGTTGGGTTTAGATTTAAACCATCTGCATTTATGAATGAAAAACTTTCCAAAACATAACAAGAAATTAATAACAAAATCACAATCTTTGTTTTCCAGACAAACACCAAACCTAATTAACTTCCACGTGAGAGGTGGGAGTTCAACCCTCCTAGACCTTAACCAGTTCTGCACCTCACTCCAAAAGGGTTGCACCAGATCACAATCAAAGAAGACATGCTCTAGATTTTCAATATTTGTTTCACAAAAAACACAATTATTCACATCAAAATTACATTTCAATCTTAAAAATTCTTAGGATAAATAGTAGGATAAATCTCATTTAAAATTTTGAAGTTCACCTCCTTAGCTTTAGGTGGGAGAGGAAAAGACAAATAATTTTTCCCAATTTTTTTTTATTTCAACCGTATCAAAATCTTTAAGCACGTATTCCCGTCTAATTGGATTTGGGTAATAAGCCTGTAAAAAAAATTCTAATGACTCTATTTGTACATTTTTTATCACAAAAATCATAACCTTCTAAGGAGAGCTGTCTCAGTACTGGGGAAATTTTGGAGTACAACATGTCTTCTTTAACCATTAATCTTAACGGAATTGGTATAGCTCTAATCATTCTATTAAACATATTAACGGTACACTGTACTTGGAATTACTCACAAAACTCTCTATACAGTAACACATTTCCATTATCATCCAAGAAATGGGCAATAGCCCAAATCCCTTTAGATATCCATTCTTCAAGATATACAGATTTTCTGCCAAATTTTATATATCTACTATTCCAAACTGGAGTGTTGTGAGGAGTGAAGTTATGTTTGAACAATAGTTTCCAATAGAGCAGCACTTGCTGGAAGGCTGAAAGTTTAACTGGTAACGAGGTGCTCTCAAAGTCACAACATAACAGAAAGTGTATTCCCCCCAGTTTGTTAAAGATAGCATTGGGGACAATAAACCAAAAGGAGTGGCTATTTTGAATGAAGGATTTTAACCATTTCAATTTCAAAACAGCATTTATAATGTCGATAGCATTCACCCCACCGTCTTCATATTTTTTAATCATGTCCTCCTTTCTAATGTACTGACACTTATTTCTCCAAATAAATTAAAAATTCACCTTATTTATTAATGTAATCATTCGTGTTGATATGGGCAAGGAGAAGGCTGGATAGATGAGTCTGGACAAACTATCCATTTTAGATAAAAGAACCCTTCCAAAAATTGTAAGATCCCTCTGCAGCCATCTATTCAATATGGACTTACATTTATCTATGTTATTCAACACATTTTTATTCTCCATAACCTCTTTATCTTTAGAAATAATAATCCCCAAATATTTAAATTCCCTTTTAATTTGTATATTAGGTAATGACTGCAAAGGAAACTCATGCAGTGTTAACATTACACATTTGTTTAGGTTTAAATGTAGCCCCGAAGCTTTAGAAAACTGGTTAATAGAATGTAAAGCTCATGGAATTTGATATTCATTCTTTAGAAACAATGTTGTATCGTCAGCAAACTGGCTTATAAGTACATGTCTATCCAACACTGAAATACCTTCAATACCATTATTTTAAATCAATATAGATAATAACTCTGCAACCATTATAAATAATAATGGTGAGCTTGCCAGTCACCACCGAAACAGAAGAATCCAGCTGTTTTAGTTGAGGTCTGCCTTCTTTCTTTTTCAACTGTTTTCCTCTCTTTCTGCTACTGTTTTTATTGTTTCTAAACTAAAGACTGTTCTTTAATATATTAGCAGAGCACAATGTAATGGTTCCATATTTTATTTTTAAACTGTGGTGTTTTCATTTGAACTGTTACAGTGCTAAAACTTTAACTCTGTGTTACTCAGCTTTTTTGTAAATTAATCTGAAAGAAATGTTGAATGAAACACTATGATGTTTTGGCCAAACCATTTGAATTATTACAGTGGGGGTAATTTTTTTTTAAATTATTATTATTATTTGAAAGAGATTGTGAATAAAACTACTGTATATTGTAATGGCCAAACTAATTAAAAGAAAATAGTTGACATCGTTTCTGCTTCGGGGTTTTTAAAATTGCTCATTATTAAAATTGCTTTTATTTTATAAACTTGTTAGTTTTCTGAAAACACTAAAAAATTTCTCTTTCAAATTTAACTTACTGCATATATACAGGGATGACAAAAAAACTAAATTAATCAAAAATGTGCTTTATTACTACAGTTGTTTACAAGTAATTTTATTCAAGTTAAAAAATATAAAATAAAGTTAAAAACAATCAATAGGATTTACGTAATATACTGTAGAATTTAGCTTTTTTTTTTGGTCACTGGCAGCCACCCCATTTGGAGGCAGTGCCCCAGCATGGCCCCCCCACTGAAAATGCTCTAGACACGCCCCTGGAGAGCAAGGGTGTGAGATGACAAAACATAGGCCTACTGTGGCATTGTCAGTAACAGTGTTGGGTGTACTCTGATAAAAGAGTAATTAGAAACTGGAATCTAATAGAATTTCAGTAGTGTAGTGTAACCCACTACATATAAAAATATAAGTATTCCGATTACAGTTACTGACTTTTAATTAGGTTAAGTAGGTAAACGTGAGTTACACATTTCTAAAATATAATTATTAATATAGACTTTAAAACATTAATTATTTTTATTATAATAATTTATCTGTGTTGCTGTGACAGCGAAAAGGTGTATGCCCCTAATAAGTATCTCTAAACTTGCAGATCTGAGTGACTTGCATACAACAATGAACAAGGAGGAAATATACATTTTTTTTTAATTCGTTGAGCAAAAAAAAATTCTGTGAAGGGTAAGAAAGTAATTCATTAGTTAATTAGTTACTTTACAGAGTGAAGTAATTAGTAATGTGATTACTTTTCTAATTACATAATCAGCAGTAAACTGATTACAATTGTATGAAAGTAATCAGACATTTGTAGAGGGCTACTTTTTGTGTAACTTACCCAACACTGATTAATAAACACTCCATAAATGCTATTCGACACAAAATGCAAACTCACAACGGATAAAGAATTCAAAGTTTATAACTTGTTTTATTTTTAAGGATGTCTATTCATACTCCAGATATTCCATACAGCTACTGCTAGGGTTTTTGTGTATTTCCTTATGATGTCATGTAAAGTTTTTTTTTTTTTTTTACTTTACTATTTTCCGTGAGGTTCATTTATAATGTTAGTAAAAAATATTTGCACACAAAAAAACAAAAAAGTCATAATGTAGTATTTAATGACTTTTCACAGTTTCTCTTTACTTTTTTTTTGGTTCATTTCCCTTTTAAGATTCAATATACATACCCACTGTGTTATGATTGGCTAACATCTTTGAAGCACAAACGGCCCTGGCCAACACTCGTGGAACTGTATTTTCCAAGAATAAAAGAATAAAAATGTGCTATGGTCCTGATCATGGTTTATTTTGCAAAAAAAAACAGCTGACTACAACATATCAGTCAAACAGACAGATGAAAGTATTAAATTTGTTACTCACCAGCATTACTGTCGTGTCGATATAGTTGGCACTGCTCCATCTTTCAATATAATTAACAACTTACAACTAAAATACCCAAAGGCAGCACCAGAATAATACATAAAATGTTAAAACAGATATATCCAGGGCTGAAAACAGAACAATTGGCAAGTAATGTATATATCTATAATATTATTTATTACTGTTAATATATATTTTTTTCTTTAACTTTCAGAGAAAATGGTCCATCCACCTAGTGAGTGACATAAAATGCTTCATTACATTATTCAGACTGATTAAACAACACAGATAGCACATGCACATCTCAGAGATGTCTGTTTTAAAGCTCTATCTGGAAAGCATCACATATTAATTAACATCTGCCAAACATCTTAAAAAGATCAGGTTTACAAACATTCTAAAAATAGAATGTCATATTGACATCCGAAACATACTTCAAGTAATAGTTCACTTAAAAATGAAAAATCTCTCATAATTTTCTCCGAAGAATTTGTAGTAAAAATTACTTAAATATTGATCTGTTTCTCACCCATACCTATTAAATTAAATTCTGAAGACATTGATTTAACCACTGGAATCATATGGATTACTTTTGTGCTGACCTATGTGATTTTTGGAAGTGCACAATTTTGGTACCCATTCATTGGGTTGGACCAAAAGAGTTAAGGAATTCTTCTAAAAATTGTTGTTTGTGTTCTGCTGAAGAAAGTCATGCACATCCGGAATGGCATAAGGGTGAGTAAATGAGAGAATTTTCATTTTTGGGTGAAGTATTTGATCATCTGTGGATCAACTCGTACTGAAATTGCAGAAGAGCCAGATACCAACCGGTGATCTGCGCATTAATATCCTTCATGCGATGGAGCCACTGGAGCAGGGTGTGGTCCGAACAGAGGGTGAAAGCCCATCCCAAGAGGTAATATCAAAGGGTGAGGATTGCCCACTTGATGGCCAGACACTCCTTCTCAATGGTGCTGTACCTTGCCTCTCTCGCCGAGAGCTTATGACTGATGTATAGCTCTGGGCGCTCCTCCCCCTCGACCCGCTGGGACAACACAGCTCCCAAACCCTCTGTCTGACACGTCGGTCTGTAAAACAAAAGGGAGAGATAAATCAGGAGCATGTGTCAATGGTCCGCCACAAAGTGCAGCTTTCACCTACATAAAAGCTTGTTGGCACGGCTCCATCCACTGGACCCTTATAGTGAGATCAGTCAGCGGGCTGGTGACATCTGAATAATAAGGCACAAACATTCTATAGTTGCCGGCCAGCCTCATGAACTGTCTCACTTCCTTTTTGGTCTTGCATCTCTGGCAGGCCGCAATTGCTGCAGACTTATCAATTTGGGGACGCACCTGCCCTTGGCCCAAGTGGAATCCCAGATACCGTACCTCCACCTCTCCAATTGCGCACTTCTTGGGGTTTGCCGTGAGTCCTGCCCATTGCAACGACCTCAGAACTGCCCACAGATGCAGCATATGCCGCTGCCAATCATTACTGTATATAATTATGTCATCCAGATTGGCACGGAGTACACAGAGTGCAGTCTAAGGACTCGGTCCAGAAGGCACTGAAATGTAGTCAAGGCCCCAAACAAACCGAATGGAAGGGTCACGAATTGGTGTTAACCAAATGGTGTGGAGAAGGCGGATTTCTCCCCAAATATTGGTCTTCAGGGGATCTGCCAATATCCCTTTGTCAAATCCAGTGTTAAATAAAAATGATCCATGCCCAACTGATCGAGCAGTTTGTCAATACGAGGCATACATAGATAGATACCGCATTGACCTTTCTATAATCCACACAGAAACGGTCCGAGCCGTCACTCTTCGGAACCAAAACCACCAGGCTGGCCCAGTCACTGTGTGATTCTTCTATTACCCCCATATGAGAATGGCCTTTAATTGTTCCCGAGCCACTTTTGTTTGCACTCGGGTAGTCAGTAGGTACAGCTGCGTACCACTACCCCCATGGATGTTTTTATATGGTGTTTTATGAGGTTCGTATTACCGAGAAAGGGCAAGAACATGTCCTAGAATTCTCTTTGCAACCCGGCCATGTCTGTGACTTGCGATGGTGAAAGGTGGACTTCGTAAGTGACTGGATGTCTCATTTGGCATTTAGTTCCCCTCCAGCCTGAGATCCTCCCTTTCCAGTACCACTGTCACCAAAGCCACAGGGACAACCTCCCTCCATGGCTTTAACCCTCTAGGGTCGAAAAATCCATATGGATGTTTCCATCATTACAGCGGAAACAACATAATGTACTCCGTCATTTTGGCACATACAGATAATTGTAAGACATCATTAGAAACAATATAGGGTCTACTTTTATTTGTGTGCACTCACAATAACAACAAAACCTTGTGCTTTTGTGAAATAAAGAAAATAAAAAGGGGGAGCTTTCAGCAGTCTTTGTGTATGTGAGCATATTTCTGAAACACGTCACAAAAATGAACTGAAATACTTTTCAATAAAACAATTCAAAAACAAACAAAAATATAAAACAAATATTCTCCTTCAATGTAATATGTATGAAACAAAGCAATGTACTGTTTCTCCTGGCTCAGCTAATTATCCCTAATGTGATTACACCCAAAGGCAGAGGGCGTGATTCATATGATAATGTGCTGAGATGATCAATGCAATTGGTAAACGCCCCTGACTGAGCATTAAAGGTATGTACCCACACAGGTTGCATGCGGTGCAAACCAGTTCGATAAGGGGCAGCTTGTGGGATGTGAGGGAGCCAGACCACGGTCCCCACCTCCATCAGCGGGCACTGTGAGTTTGCAAGGCTACCCACAGCGCCAGCAAACCGGCCCAGACTCCACGCCCGTACCCCCAGTAATAGATCTGTCGACCTAGGAGTGAGAGTGGACAGGGGTGAACCAGCAGTCTGCACAGACTCCGCAGCCAGGGAGCTGGTTTCAGAGGGGGAACTCACCATCTCCAGGGAGGAGGGACTGGAAGGGAGGAAACAGAATGGGTAGAAGGAGGGGTCAGAGGGAGAGAGAGAGAGAGAGAGAGAGAGAGAGAGAGATGAATGGGGGGGGGGGGCTCGGCAAGTCCCTGGAAAGGCACCAAGTGGTCCTCCACCTGCTGGACACCAGTCAATGGCACTGGATCAACTCTGCAGTTCTCCTCGGCAAACGGCCGGTGAGTTGCCTCAGTGCCATCAGATCTATCACATCTCTGATGTCGCGACCCTCCTGGGCTAGGACCCACCTCCGGTAGGCATCGCAGAGCAGCTAAGCATACAAAAACAGGCGGATGAAATCCTCCAGCCTCAGAGAACGGAACTGCAGGTGGTGTTGTTCCAGTGAGATCTCGAACCACTGAAGTACTGTGCTTCTTCAGGTCCTCATAGGCCAGGCGAGAGTTGCTGGAAGCTGATCAGCAATGAGTTGTGACTCCCTGGACTTACATTAACCTGTTCAACCATTGCAACAGTTAATTCAGCAGAATATACAGACAGTTTATTAAGTAATTTCAGGCTTATTCGTGTTTAAAATGTAGGGACAAACACTCCTATTCCAACCTTTTGATTGTTTTGTTCATTAGAACCATCTGTAAACACCTGTAAGACTGAATAAAAGCAGTAAAGCAGTTACTTCACCTCCAGTATTATATCCTTCTTCCAACTTTTTCTTGGCCTCTGATAAACTCAGCTCAACAACAGGTTCTGGAACCTTCAAGCCAGTGGTGCCACTCTTCTAGCACAGCCTTCATGGAGAGTTGCTCTTTGTTTCCAACATCATAGTTCCTTTCAGCTGAGTTCAGTTTACGGGAAAAGAAAGCACAAGGATAAAGTTTTCAAGGGTTACCGTGGCATTGAGAGAGAACCGCCCCTATGCCGCAGTCTGAGGCATCCACTTCCACAATGAATGGTCGGTTAGGAACTGGGTGCTTGAGGATGGGGGTGGTCGTGTAACTTATCTTGAGAGTGTCGAATGCTTTTTGAGCAGAGTCACTCCATGGTAGCTTGGATGGTTTTCCTTTGAGCAATGATGTTAAAGGGGCAGAGATGAGACTGTAGTTATGGATAAACCTCCTGTAGAAGTTTGCAAAACCCAGGAAACATTGTAGCTCTTTAACAGTGTTGGGTCTTGGCCACTCTATGACTGCCAGGATCTTGGAATCATTCATCTCAACACCGTTATGACTGATAATATATCCTAAGAATATGGTATGGGTAACATTGAACTCACACTTCTCTGCTTTCACATAGAGTTGGTGTTTCAGGCGGGAGAGGACCATTTTAACGTCTTCGATGTGTTGAGGTTTATCTTGGGAGTATATGAGTATGTCGTCAATGTAGGCAATGACACGTCTGTTGTGGAGGTCTCTGAAGATCTCATCGATAAATGACTGGAACACAGCTGGTGCATTGGCTCCCTCTTGTGGTCGGCTGAACAATCATACTCATTCGTAACAATATGATTGTATAAATTCAGTAACTCTTTTATTCCTATCTCTGGTAAATTATTTAGCATGTTATAGCTAACCATATCTTTCCATAGTGGTGTATTACTTGAATTACTGATAGCAAACATTAATTCAAAAGAATAAAACTCATCATCCATTATGCTATCAGCAGGGTTGGGAGGGTTACATTTGAAATGTATTCCACTACAGATTACAGAATACATGCAGTAAAATGTCATTTGTAATGTATTCTGTTAGATTACTCAAGGTCAGTAACGTATTATAAATACTTTGGATTAATTCTTCAGCACTGGTAAATTTTTTCACTTGTTTTGACTATAAAAACTCTGCCAGTACAGTAAGACAAAATACACATGTTAAAAATAAATTTACTGAAAAACCTAAATATATTATGCATTGTTGTTTCTAAAACAATATAAATCAGATTGATCTTGTTTTAAGGATGTTTAGATATTTGTACAGGAAAACAAAACAAAAATTATTATCAAAATACGATTTTTATATCGTATAAAAATATAAATATCAAAAGGTATAAAATATAAATATCAAAGAAAAAAAGAAATTATGATCCAATATGAATTTTTTGATAAAAAAATATGATCGTGCGTGGTAACATATGCATGTAAAATGGCTAGAAATAGCATTTTAGCTTAGCATAAAGCTGAGAATTTACATAAGGTTTATTTCTATTTCTGCTGCTCCAAACTTCAAACTTACTTCTGCTCGTATGAATGTAACACATCATAAGAAAGTTTTTCACTGCTGTTCAAATACACTTTGGATCACATCATTTATATTTATAAATGTTTTCCATCGGAAAGGACTAAATATTAAATGAAACAAATGACAATAAAATACAAAGTAATCTCTTCAGTAATCAAAATATTGTATTACCTGTATTATACCTGTAACTGTATTCTAATTACCAATAATTTAAATTGTAACTGTCGTTGAATACAGTTACTTATATTTTGGTATTTTAAATACGTAATCCCGTTACATGTAGTCAGTTACTCCCCAACAATGTCTATCAGATTCTTATTTTTTCCTGCAAATATAATTGTGTGTATTTATTACTTCTTGTCTTCTTTTTAATAATTGACCATCTAAATTTTCAGAGCTGTGGACTGAGCGATCTATAATCAATATACTGATAAATGTATTCGTATTACTTTGTTGTCATTCAATGTATTACACCCTGCACAGCCAAGATGTTAAACCACTCCATGTTTGATTGCTCTGCTGCTCACCACTGGTGCTAAAAGAAATAAGTGAATGGCAGGGAGGAGTGAATACACCAGTCAACCCTCTGTAAAACAAATTACTGCTATGTTTTTGTGCTTATGTTCACAGGTAAAATGTCAAAATGTAAGTAATTACGGGGAGTCCGCCAAGGGGAAGGACGACTCAAAACATGTCCTGGAATTGGATGTTTGGACACAGGCCTGACTGTCAGACCCTGGAAGACTGACTCTTCAACTAGCACCAAATGAGCAAATACTGGATCTCTTGGCTGACCACTCAGAATCAACTCACAAAACTTCCTAAAAGAAAGATAAAATCAAGCTGAGGGGAAACACAAGAGTTAGATAGATCTCTTGTATTTTTCCATCCATGGTCTTTGAGTGAGCCTCGACTATATAGACTAGAAATGCAAAGTTTACCAAAGGATCCAGCAATTGTTGCTGCAGGGGTTATTAGACCTGTTACGTTTCATAAACGTAGTTATGTAGTTATGTTGTTTTGATGTAAATAATATATTGATAATTATTTTCTTATTACTTTGCTGTCATTCCATGTATTGACCTTACATTAACACACACACATTAAAAACATAAACAGGTTGTTTAAGATGAAAAAATTACGATGTCTTGTAACAAAAAGAGGTTGTAGATCTAAAAAAGAGGAGGATCACTTCAATCAGAAGGAGCATTGTATTGAAATTACCTTCAACTTCTTTGAAAATGCTCGAGACAAAGAAAAAGGGATATTGCATATGTCTGAGTGGATATGAAGATCTATGGGCCAAAAACTGTTTCAAGTAGGAAGGACTAGTAAAATAAACACATATTAAAATGAACTGAACCCAGTTAAATTGCCTTTTAAATTTAGGTTGCAACCAATTGAGCAATTCATACATGAAACAATGGTGAGTTGTAACTGGACACCTAAAAAAAACTACATAGAGAATGATATACAACATTAAGGTAAGATAAGTGTAAGAGGTGTTTTGCTAAACAATGTAATCATAATCAATAATAGGTAGAATCAACTGAGAAATTATTCTTTTTGTGACTTGACATGTAAAACATATAATTGAACGATAGCATGAACTAAGACAACTATGTTTTTTATATATATATATAATAAAATCAATATGAGGCTTAAATGAAAGTTTGGTGTCAATCTAGAGTCCAAGAAAATTGAACAAATCAACTTTATCAAGAGGTGAAACATCATCAAATTAATATGCAAATCAAGGGGATATGAAAGACTGTGTCGCATACAAAAGCACCATGCAGCAGGACATCTTCTTATTCAACATAAGTTTGTTGTTTTGAAACCAGTTTTGGACAAAGTTAAATTCAGACAGTAAAGAGTTCCAGATTTGTAATATATCAGAATTAATGTAATATATCAGAGGTGTAAATAACAGTATCATCACCACAAAGATTTTAACATTTGAGGTAGGTAATTAATAAAAACAGAAAAAAAGAAGTGGTCCCAAGGTGGAATCTTGTGGAATACCCTTTTCAGCAATTAAATAGTCAGACTGAGAACCCTGAAAGATGTCACACTGGAGTCTGTTATGAAGATATGCATTAAACCAGAGGAGATCAATTCAAATTGAGCTGTGAGTTGGCCTTTGTCAAAGGATAAAAAACCATCATTAGTGAATTTTAGAAAAGCAGTGGTGGTGGAAAAGTTAGGTCTAAAACCAGACTGGGATGGGGAAAATGTATTGAACAAATTGATGTACTGTGATAATTGATTAAAAATAAATTTCTCAAAGATTTTTGCAATAGTACAGATAATAGAAATTGGACAATAATTGTTCACATCGGATGGGTCTCCACCTTTGGAAAGAGGGGTAACTCTGGCACATTTCCATATGAGGGGAATTGAACATTTAGACAAAGACAATTAAATACATCTGCAAGGGGATACATTATTACACTAGCAGCAAGTTTAACAAATTTAGCTTCCAAACCATCACATCAGTACCAGTGCTACTACTTGCTTTTAACTCACATATAGCATGAAAATCATCAGATTTTACTGAAAGAAAATGAGCCATTAGAGGTTCTAAAGTTTGAGAAGCTAGCAGTACTATAGGAATTATAGTGTTGGGAATCACAGATAGAAGGGTGTGCTGATTAAAAGCATCGGAAATAAGTAAAGGATCAGAAATACTTTCATCATTAATTTGTATCTAATTTATGAAGCTTTTGTTAGTTTTATGAAAAATACGATTCAATTGATTCCAAAACTGTCTACGCTTATAAAATCCTGAGAAAAGCTATCCTTGTAATAGTTGGATTTTACGTTGCTTGTTTTAGTCTTAGATCTCAGATGTCTAAAGGTTTCCCAGTCAGCAGAATCTTTAGACAAATTATATTTGGCCCAGGCTTTATCCCTTTGTTTGAAAAGGTTAATATGAGCTGATCCAGGGTAAATGTCTACCTTTACCTCTAATTGTTTTAATGGGATATGTTTATTCAGAATTAAAGAAATTCCATGCATCATTAACAAAAGGAATTAGCTGTAATCTTTCCCTGTTGATATAAATGAAGTCTTGAATAAAACAATACACATTTATATTTTTACACTGTCTCAGTCTTATATATTTAGGAGAATAACTTATATAATATAACAGATTGATCACTTATACAATCAGACATAACACCAGATTTAGTTATCCTTTCAGGAGTAGTGACAACTATCCAATCCAACAAAGATGATGTCTGCTGATCCACACTAGTAGGTTCAGGTTTACACTACCAAATCAATTTATATCATTGGATCAGGAACAATCAAGCAAGTTATTGTTGAAGTCACCCAGGATAATCATTTCATTATGCTCCTCAAGAGAATAGTTGAAAAAATACACTTTGTGGAGTCAGTCAGAGCAGAAGGGGGCCTATAAATGTTACCAATAGTTGAATTTTTCTTAACATGAAGAGTAACATTAATAAAAAGACATTAAAAATGAACAGGCTCTATAATAGGAATGACACACTCAAAACAAGATTTGGAGAAACATATGTGGCCACCCACCTCCTCTAGAAGCCCTATCAGCTCTATACAGAACAAAATCATCCATTTTAATATTATCATATAAGAGATTTTACTATGCAGTCATGTTTCGGAAATAGTAGTAATATTGGGTTTATAAAAAATAACCCAGGCTTTGAGGAGATCAATTTTTGAAACAAGGCTCCTAATGTTAAGTTGAATAACCTTTAAACATTTAGCTATTATGCCTAGAGAAGTAATAAAACAACAGGTAAAAAACTGAGTTAAGAGAAAGGAGGTAATAGGGGTGAGGAGCAAGACCAACAGGTTGAACAAACAGCCAAACACCACACATATACACTCACACATACAAAGTGAAAACATAAGAGGTGAGTGACAGATTAACAAGAATAGAGCTAACAGTCACAGGTTCAGACATAACCAATTGAAGACATAAAGAGAGGGCTCTGCCTTTATAATATAAATTATATTCGAATGGACATAAAAATATACATGGCCTCATAAGTAAAGAAAAATTGAATAATGCAAATAGCAACAGAAAGAGGGTCATTACATAACATCAAGAAATAAAAGTTAACATTCAGTATTCCATGATTTTACAACAATGATCAGCTAATGACAATACGGCATTGCATCATTACAAAAGACTTGACTGAAACTGACGCCACCGGTGCCACAATTTACAGCAAACCTTGATTCACACACCATGCCATTATAAGGTAGCAGGCTAACCAAAATAAAGTTTGTATAAAGTTATTGTTTGCAAATAACAGAACAAAGAAGAATAGACTGAAGTTGCTAAAATAATATAGTCAATGGTCCAAAAACAGGAACTAAATAGCATCAGTCAAGCAAACAAAAATTGGAGGTTAGCATCCTACAGGATAATCTACTCACAACACTATTCTGGGGAGAAGAAGGAAAGGTTTCTGAAAAAGTCTCAGCTTCCTCAGGAGAGTGGAACAGTTTTGGCTTTCCCTCCACCATCACACTCACTGTACAAGGATACAGCAGAGAGTATTTGATATCCGTGGCACGGAGATTCTTTTTGACAGCATCAAACTGCCGATGTTTCTTGACCAGACCAGCACTGAAATTAGTTTAAGTATGGACACGAGCGCCCATATAGGTGAGCTCCTTTCTCTCCCTGGCCAGATGTAAAATCCTCACTTTCTCCTGGAAATGTAAAAACTTGACCAGGATGGGTCTAGGAGCACACCTAGAGCTGGAGCTGAAGGTGGAAGTGCGATGAGCCCTTTCTATAATGGCACAGTAGGAAAATTCTCCTTTCCAAGAAGTAGCGGACTCAGCTGGTTCAAGAAGGCAATCATGTCTCTTCCTTTAGTTTGTTCAGAAATGTTAATAAAATGAAGACTGGGTGACTGACTTCTGTTCTCAGTGTCATTAACATTTTCTTTTTTAAGTGTTTGCTCACGTTTTGTCAGGACATCAGTGTTATTAGAGCTCACCCTGTGTTTGAGCTCTGAGATTTGCTCACACAGTGAATGAAGATAAAGATCCCTGAATGTTGTTAAGACCAGTTTGGATGGTCACAATTTTTGAATCAAGATGAGCAGTCATTTCAACTTTGATCAGTTCAATGGTATCCCAGATTGTTTGTGGGGAAACCTCGGTCTGACCAATGGCGAGGAGCAAACAGTTATTATCTGCACGAGGAAAAATACTCTATCTAGTAATTTAGATAAGTCAATGAAAACAGTTTTAGCAGGCCCAAATTAGGAAAGCAGACTGAGACCTGCAGCAGAAGATCAAGCTATTGCGGCCATTTTTATTTTCAATATGGGAGAATGAAGATGTTCCACCTCTTGTTATTTGCATCCTTGTTGGCTTTCCATCAGTTAAACATACCAGTGAAATTTCTTCCATAAATTCCTCTACTATTTTGCATTATTGTCTATGTCTTTACTAACCCACGCTACATATAATAACTTAATTCGATATGTCACAGTCTCTTATAAAAATTATTATTTAACTCTCTACATTGATTATAGAAATTAAAAATTATACCATTTCCATTATTAATTTTCAAAATTATACCATTTCCATTATTCATTATGCATTTCCATTATTTCTATACTTAAGCATTCTATATCATTATAAACTCTATATACTCTTCTATATACAACATTTTCTTTGATAAATGTAGCACATCCTCCACCTCTTCCATTTTGTCTTTGTCTTTGTCTTTTTTTGCCATGTTTCCAGAACACAAAAAACATCTGGAAATTATCAATTTCTACTATGTACAGTATTTCTTAAATTGTTGCCCATTCGCTATCAGACTCCTGACATTTAAAAGAAGCAATAAGAAGGACATGACAATGCTGTATATAATTGCTTTGAGATGCATCAGGGACAGCAGTATTGCTTCCTTCATTTACAACTTCTTTTGATTTTAAAATATCATGGGCCTGTTCAGCTGATATTCCTAATAAGTTCAGTAATGTATTGGCACATCCAACCACTATTCTCATTTTGTCAGATTTCTTTTTTACTTGTGATGTGGCATTTATCACTGCACAAATAAATGCCACAAAATCAATTTTTCTTATCATAAGATTGTCTGCTGGCTCAATCCTTGAAGGGCATAACTCTCTCATTGATTTGTTTTGGCGAGAAGGTTCCGAATCAAATTCTTTCCCATTATGCACCTTTGTTTTTGTTTAAGATATACATTTTAATTTGTGCTGACTTCTGCATATGTCAAGTTCTGAGTTTTCTTTACCTTTTGTATTTCTCTAGCTTTTTGTTGTATTAGACAACCTGCATATACTGGACTATTTCCTTCTCTATAATTGCTGCATTTGATCTCTGTTCCCTCTTCACATTTCCCACAATCATGTTCTCCTCTGCATTTTGCACACCACACTTTCCCTTTGCAGACAGCTGCAGTATGTCCCATATGCTGAAATCTAAAGCAGCGCAGAGGCATTATGGTTATGTGAAGGACCCCTGAAATGACCTCTCTTTTTTTCAAACCTGTTTCAGAAAAGATTATCTTTCCATCTGCTAATGATTTAATTTTTGGAATCTTTCCTTTCTGATTCTCATCCTTACATAATCAATACCTTTCCATTACTAAGACAAGATACTGCTTTTCCAATCTCATCTCTTTCTCAGTTGCTTTTTGTAATTTCGATAATAATTCTGATTGCTTTATAAAAGTGATCATTACTTTGATTTCTCTTTCATCTGCCTCTTTTACTGATCCATATCTCGCATTCCTAGATTTTACTGCTCAAAGTCAGATCCATCACCCATGTGTTTTCTTTTTCCTTTTATTATAGCGCACTTCCTTAAAATCCATATATTGGTCATTATCCTTATCCGAAGTATCATCCCACGGCCCATTCGAAGCAGCTCCACCAAAAACAATCAAGAATAAAACCCTTCCCAAAACAGCTGCAAGGTCCTTGTCAATTACTGGTGTCTGCTGGCTCTTCCCACTATGAATATGTACCAGTTGAGGGACCTGAGGAACATCAGATGTTTTAACAAGATAACAGCAACCCCTTGTGGCAAATAAAAAAAACACCTCTCAACCATTAAATCAAATTTGTTTAAATACTAACAGGATGTGTGATGAAAGAGATAATTCCCTGTGTTTTTCCCTTGTTTTTGTAGTAAATCCCCATATACCTTCATATTTGAAGTTATTTGTCATTGAGCCACTTGCACAGTTGTAACACAGTCTTTATCAAACAAAGACACACTAAGCTTCACTGTAATTGTGTGCTCACTTTGCCCTTGAAAGTTGAAAAGGAACTTCCTGTCAGCCACCTTACTGTTCGCTGCCTGCAGTTGCCTAAGTGCCTTTGGCGATTCAAAGAGTCTCTTCATCTAAATTTCACATCTCAATGGCAGCTAGGTCAATTATTTTGGGGGATTGTCTGTAAGATTGAGCTATCACAGACGTGAAGAAGATGAGAAATAAAGGATGATTCAATCGTGATAGGGGAGCCAATAAAACCTCTACTATCTACTTCTATCTATCTATCTATCTATCTATCTATCTATCTATCTATCTATCTATTTATCTATCTATCTATCTATCTATCTATCTATCTATCTATCTATCTATCTATCTATCTATCTATCTATCTATCTGTCTGTCTGTCTGTCTGTCTGTCTGTCTGTCTGTCTGTCTGTCTGTCTGAACTTAATTCTTAGTTTTTAATTTAGTGTAGTATCAATAGAGGTCACTGTTTCTTTAGAATGGCTGCAGTGCACATTTGGTCATGGACACTGGTGTCTGGCACAGTTGATTTGAGTATTGGAATTAATTTATATAAAATATCCCTATGAAGTAATATTACTGAAATAATGTAAAAAAAAATTAAAATAAAAAAAAACACATTTTGGAGGGCCTGGGTAGCTCAGCGTGTTTTGACATTGACTACCACCCCTGGAGTCGCGAGTTCGAATCCAGTGTGTGCTGAGTGACTCCGGCCAGGTCTCCCAAGCAACCAAATTGACCCTGTTACTAGGGAGGTTAGAGTCACATGGGGTAACCTCCTTGTGGTTGCGTGTAGGGGTTTTCGCTCTCAATGGGGCATGTGGTAAGTTGCATGTGGATCATAGAGAGTAGAATGAGCCTCCCATGTTGTGAGTCTCTACAGTGTCATGCACAGCAAGCCACATGATAAAATGCACAGATTGACTGTCTCAGAAGTGGCAACTGAGACTTGTCCTCCGCTACTCAGATTGAGGTGAGTAACCGCGCCACCACGAGGACTTACAAAGTAGTGGGAATTGTGCATTCCAAATGGGGATAAAATAATAAAAAAACATTTACTTAATACCTATTATGGTGTAGCAAGAAAGTTAAATCCATTTACTTTTAATTTTCAGATTCATTGCTGATGCAACACATACAGGCAACCAAGATCTCAGGGTTTCGTGAATGTGACACTGTCATGCAGGGCACAGATGTTGTGAGCAGGTTTGATAAATCGTCATCCTTACACAAGGCACATCCAGATGTTCAACTGAGCACGGAAATGTGTTTGCAATATAATCGAATGTAGTTTATGCTCATAAAGTTGTAGTTGTTGAAGTTTTATGGATCTGATTTTTAGAGGGAGGTCATGTACCCTATGTTATACCTTGGTATATTTATTTGGTACATTTTAATTGCTTACTTCCATAAATTATATTTTTTATGATTATTTTCTTTATGATTGCAGTTTGATAACTGCCATTTAAAGTTTCTTGGGACATGTCCTAAGGATAGCGAGGAATTAATAATATTAAGAAGAGGTTCTGAGAATTTAAGAGCTTTTTTGGTATTGGATCTAACATACATGTTGTGGCTTTTGATGTTTCGATAAGTTTTGTTAGCTCTTCATGGTCTATGACATTGAAGGATTGAAGTTGCTCGTGAGGAAAATTATTAGACACTGTTTTCTAAGGTGCTATGACAGATGATTGCATAATTCCATTATTCTGGAATTTCTGATCATTTAAATTTTATAAATAAAGATATTAATTACTAGTCATTACTATTGTGCTACGACATATATCTGGTTCAGTTCACCAGTATCTGGTTCAGTCGAGGCTTTATTCCTAACCAATTTAGCCACAGTATTGTATAAACACCTAGGATTGTTGTGGTTATTTTCTATGAGTTTAGACACTATCCTTCCATGCACCACAAAATCCCTCTAATTTTGTATTATTCCACTTGCACACCATTATCTGAGCTGCACTCTTGAGAGCACAAGTGTGATCATTGCACCATGGTGAGGGGCTTTTTTCTTTTTACATTTTTTTCTAAATTTTCTTTAATTGAAGGGGCGACACTATCAAGGGTGCTAGAGAAGACTATTTATATTTTCTGTTATTACATCAAGTTCTTCTAGACTTTTTGGTTTACTGAGTATGTGAGAAAATTCTGGAAGATTATTAGTGAAGCTGTTTTTAGAGGTCGAAAGAAAAGTTCTACCTGACGATGGTGTGGTGTAGATTGAGAGACATTAGCTGATCACAGCAAACATGAGATGAGGTAATGATCTGAGATGTCATCTATTTGCGGTAGAATATTTATAGTATCAACATCAACTCCATATGACAGAATTAAATCTATTGTATGATTATGAGCAATTTATAGCGATGAGTTGGTCTTGTTACATTTTGTCTGACTCAAAGAGTGTTGAGAATATCGATACATGCTAATCCCAATGTGTCAATTTCATTATCTATGTGAATTCATAAATTTTGAGGTCACCAACAATTAAAGTTCTATCTACAGTAAATACTAGATCTGATAGAAAATTAGCAAAATCACCAATGAAATCAGAATACTTCCCGGGTATAATATAACACCTCCTCCTCGACCCTTCAGACGAGGCTAATGTTTATAACAATAACCTGGGGGAGTAGATTAATTTAAACTATTATATTAATCCGGTTTAAGCCATGTTTCTGACAAACAGAGCGCATTAAAACTATGATCTGTAATAATTTAATTTACAATTAGTGATTCGGTTGAAAGAGATATAATGTTTATGTTAACGTACCTATATGATGTTTATCCTAATTATTATTTATTTTATTTTTTTCAAGTTTGACCTTAATAAAACATGTTCTAAATGATTTAGTGAGTTGTTTGTTTTTAGAAGTTTGGGGAACAGTCCCAGTCGCTATATGATATCTATGTGATACATTCTCTATGTGTTGTAATTTATGTGACCTGTGGCAGCTAGCATGTCTCAAACATTTTCTCTTTGAAATATGAAAACTAAAACTCAAAATATATTTTATTCTATTTTTTATTTTTTTTTATTGTGTTAAAAACATTTTGAAAACTTTACACAACCTGGCATTTTGTTGATCCATTTGTGATAGATATAAGTGCAGGGTCTCTAAAGACCGAATATGTAAGAGAGTTTGGTGAAATTCCCATGCATTTAATGGTCAAACAAAGCAAAAATCTGGTTTCCAGTAAGACACTTACAATGGAAGTGAATGGGGCCAATCCATTACCATTCAAATACTCACTCTTTCAAAACAATATGCATGTTTATCATGATTTTAGTGTGATAAAATTGGATACTAATCTTTTCTGTGTAAAGTTATATACAATTTTACAACTCATGACGATGTAATGTTGCAAACTCTAAAACCCTAAAATTATTGTAAAAACGACGACTTAAACAACTTTACAGTTCAAATAATTCACACGTTTTGACAGAAGAATTAATATAAGTGCTTTTATAAAATTATAAGCTTATTTTCTCCCTTTTAAACCCTACAAAAATTGGCCCCATTTACTTTTTTTTTTTAAAGAAAAGGAGGGGCAAATCGCCCTCCTCCTCTATGTCTACATTTATCTACATTTTCAGCAGGCTGAGAGTGCATTCCTGACCATAACCAAAGGGGGTTTGAGAGTAAAGGGCTTTCCAGAGTTCCCACATTAGCACATTGGGACAAGATAGCAGACCAAAGACTCAAGAATGCCTGCTTGTGCGCCTCAGATAGAGAGAAATAGATAAAGGAGGAGAGAGAGAGAAAGAGAGAGAGATCGAGAGAAGGAGGGGGTGAGTAAGAAAAGTGGGAGGGGAGATGGAAAGGTTGTGTGAGAGAAAGTGTAATGGAGAATTATCACCGGAAAAGACGGAGCAGCTTGTAAGAGTTCAACTCAGGGGAATCTTACATTACATCAGACAAGAGACAAAAGGGCCCCGAAATGAGCAGAACAACATTTTTTGAGGTAAGATATTGTTAAATTACAAGATTACATGCTTTTTGGAGAAACTTTTAAACTTTGGGAGTTGAGGGTCAAACATTTCAAGTACTTTAAATCTTAAAGTATAAAAATGTAATTCCCACAGTAAGAATATAAAGAGGAACACTTCCTCTCTCTCTCTCTCTCTCTCTCTCTCTCTCTCTCTCTCTCTCTCTGTGTGTGTGTGTGTGTGTGTGTGTGTGTGTGTGTGCCATGTTCACTTCAGCACTTAAATATGAGCTAAAATTGTTTAATTTATTCCTTCATAAAACTCTCCTTCAATGTAATTTTATGGATTTTTTTTATTTTTTATTGTCTGCCATTGTAAAAGTAATAGCACGTCTCTCCTGAATGAGGAAATCACTCTTGTTTGTTGCACAAAGTAGTTGCACATCAATGTTTAATACTTAGGGTTAGAGGTTTGTTCAAATCCCAAACATTAAGTATGAACAATAGTAGCCATGACGCTTGCCTTATTGCCTGTTAGTCTATTAAGCTAATTATGTGTGCTAGAATTTGTCATGGCACATCAGGCCTTAGTTCCTCCCAGGGAGCAGCTTTGCTCTGTGCTGATTTAATTTTACGCTTGCTGAACATAAATATGTAAATATAATTCAGTACATAACCAACAGGCCTGTCATCTTAGGTGAATTAATGACCATGTCAGGCATTTATTACACTTACTGTAACTATCGCCACCAGTAAGAGGCTTCTGCTGTTGATTAAATCACACAAACACACACACACACACACACACACACACACACACACATGTTGGTGCAGCTATCATTATGAAGACTCTCCATAGACATCATTATTTTTATACTGTACAAACTATAGATTCTATCCTCTAACCCTAACACTACCCCTAAACCTAACCCTCACAAAAAACTTTCATTTTTACATTTTCAGTAAAACATTGTTTAGTATTTTTTTTTCTTTTAAGCTATTTAAATTATGGGGACACTATGTTCCATTGAAGAAAGAAATTCATACAGGTTTTGAACAACATGAGGGGGAGTAAATTACACAATTTTCATTTTTTGGTGAACTATCCCTTTAAGCCTAAGTAGAAATGGGCTTTCACTGTGGATACAGAATTATACAATGTTTACAATCTGGAGAATTTCTCATAATTACTAGTGTATTTACTGTGCTGGGGGGGATGGTTACAACCATAGGATGTCCTGTCAATAGTCAGCACTCAGAAATATAAAGAGTGCTTTTATTGATTACTTTGCCTGATTAAATATAAGACAGGTTTACTACCTGCTCTTTCTACATTTGTGTATGTACATGAGAATGACTTTGAATTTGTTTGTGTATGTGTGAATGGAGTCTAGGTGTGTAGGCCACGGAAATTCAAATGCTAAATAGTACTTCCTCAATGACCTTCCTCAATGCTTAATAATGATGCTTTTTGCATGTAACTCATTTTAGTGCCACACATTTCACCTCAGAACCACTACGATATGTGTTAGGAGCCACTTAAAATTATGTTGCAAAAATGTTGTCACAGTTATGTTATTTTCGTGAGATCAGGACCTTTAAATAAGTAACACTTAGGTTGCTGCATTAGAAGGCAACTTGCCTATATAAACAGTAGACAGCATAGCAGCTCACAACATAATAATAGAGCTATTGTGTCTATATAGTGAGAGGTTAAGATACACACACATTTATGTATTCATTGATTTAAAAAAAAAAAAAAAAAAAAAAATTATAATACTTTTTTACTCTTGAAACACACACAAATCACCCAAGCACCCATAAACTCAAGACATAAAACCAATATGAGAAATCCATGGTGTAACCCAATGTAAACCATGCCTCTATGTTAACCAATGTATACCTCCCAAAAAGCAGCAAATATAAGTACTTAGTGTTCAATTCCTTGATGAATATCATGGCAGGTGTATCAAAATCATGTCCTACATGTGCAAGTAATGATGCCACACTTCTCCATCTGTGGAATAACCCCACCACTCCACTGGGACTCTCTTTAATTTAAGCATTAGGTAAATCCAGTTTGTCCATTAAAAGATTATTACACTATCCAGTATACGAGCAATTTGAGTGTGACAGCTCTGCTGAGCTCCACACTATGTGGTGCTTTCAAGGCAAATTGCAGCAGCCTTGAGACTCGGTGCATACTCTGTAGATCAACTCTGACACCTTTTAATTTAGATTAAAAAAATATCTCTGCATTGCAATCAGATGTACAGAATTCAAAGCTAAGATTGGTTGGGAAAAGGTAATGCTGGAGGTGGAGATTTTATTTTGGGACGATTTATGAATAGAATAAAAAAATATTGGTTAAACTGGACTGAATACATTAAAAGAGAACCTCAGATCAATATTAGCTTATAAGCAGGGCCTGGACTGTCACCCTCTTTAAAAAAAATTGTTCACCCCAAAATTTCAATTCTGACATCATCATATCATTTTATATACAGTATGTTAGAATGTCTTTCTGCTGTGGAATACAAAAGGTTTTTGTAGAGTTTCCTGGCCACTCTTTTCCCGGTGACAGGGATTGTCAAGCTTAAATAAAAAATCTAAGCACCTTAAGAGGCCATTCAGACCAAACACACACAAAAGCACAGAGCAGTAGGTGTCTCAAAACACTTTTAAACCTGCTCTCCTGCAAGAGATGCTGAAAAAACACTCAAAGATGTCCGGGTAGCGCATTTTTGAACATAAACAAATTATAATCGAAAAACAACATGGATGGATGCAATAACGCATTTGAAGTGAATGGCCCCTAAAAGATCATGAAAGTACAATCAGTCAAGTGTAAACATGCTGGAAGTGTTTGCAAAATATTCCTAAACCTAACTGGAAAATTTGGTAAAAGTTAAAGATGTTAGTGGCATCTCTCTATCACTTGTGTGATAGAGCTTTCAAGCAGATAATTCTGGAAGGCCAGACCTTTACTAACTTAACATGATTTATGTTGATTGAATTAAAAAGTAATTGACTGAGCTGAAATTGCTTCTCCACTTTGCCAGGTCGAAATCCTGGACACAGAAACCAAAGAGCAGCTCTGTTTTTTGGATAAGGTAAGCAGATTTGACCAATACTAATCAGTGATAAGTGACAATGATTGTTGCACTCTGTTGAAAAAAGGAAATATCTTATGTGTTTTAATGCAGGTTGAACCCCATTCAAGCATAGGCGACATTAAGATTTTTTTTCACAAGTCATGTAAGTGTAATTACCTGCTGGAGTATGAAAAAACACACAAATGTATACGCTGTCGATATCTGAGCCACACTTTACAATTATATCATTAATACTGTGTAATTACATGATAAGTACTATGTAATGTAATTTTCTATATGCACTAGGTAATATATTATACTGTAGGGAAGTTATTAATAATATTTTGTTGCTGATGCTCTATTAATGTAGCATATTAATATGTAATATAAAAACATGGACATTGTTATGTTAGATGTAATTTACTGCGTACTGTATAACAGTGCTGAATACTAACTGATACATCTGAGTATTTATTTATGCCTATAACTTATTTTTATGACTTTGCTGTGGATTGTGAATTTGATATAAGTATATACGAATTATACGTTTTTTCTTCTCATTGTCAGATCCCAAATGGTATCCAGCTAGACAAGCCCTGAGGCTGGACCCCAGTGAGTATGAGAAACTTCAGTTTAATATAATAATACATTCTACATGATATCTTTCTTGGCTTTATATTGTATATGGTGCTGGGATTCAATACATCATTGATTATTATTACCACAAGCGTAATTCAGATTTAGTTTGAATCATGAATATCAGTCTTTGGTGAGACTAGAATCAGTTTAAATCATGCCAAGAAGTGTCAAGATAGCATGAAAGAAAATAGCTGCATATAAATCTAATAATACTGGGAATTCTGAGTGTTTTGAAGAATTGTCACAGCTTCAAGATAAGTCCTGCTATATTCTGTTTGAGATCAAAATGCCAGAAAGCATACTTAAACATGAAGTTCAGTAAAGCTATAATATGGAAATGATATAGGCCTATTAAATTATTGTACATTTGCATTGTATTCCATTGTGTTTTTAGAGGGAAATGCTCTGAGAGATGAAGACATACTACAGAATCTGCCTGTTGGGACATCAGCAACCATGTATTTCAGAGACCTTGGTCCACAGCTGAGATGGACGATGGTAAGTACTAAATTTCAGGAATTATACTAAATAATGCATACAAGCTTTTCGTAGCACTGAAAAAAACAAACATATCAAAACTCACATATGCTTCTGATGTAAGAGAACATTGATGTTCTGCAGGTTTTTCTGGCGGAGTACATGGGTCCCCTCTTGGTTTATCTCCTCTTTTACATCCGTGTTCCCTACATCTATAGCAAAAAATATGCCTTCACTTCAAGCCCTCATCATGCGGTCAGGTACAGTAGTAGAACATTAGTTTAGCTCACCTGCAGAGCAGATTAAGAGCTGAAAAAAAGGACATTTCTGTAATACGGACCCATATCCTTATACAGTAAATGATCATTATGGCAAGGCATTTACATCTTTCATATCTATTTATCTTTTCCACATTTTTCTTCTCTCTGTGTCTCTCCAGCTTAGCTTGTGCTTGTCACACCTTTCATTATATCAAGAGACTGTTTGAAACAATATTTGTACACCGCTTTTCTCATGGCACAATGCCTCTGAGAACTATTGTAAGGGTGAGTGTTTGGTGATACTGGTTTGGTTTCCCAAAGTGTATGATGAAAATCAGAATCAGGCTGAAATGTAATCTGTCAGCTCTGTCATGTCTTCATAAAAGCAGAAAGTACAGAGTTCAGACACACAGATTTAGCTATTTCTCAAAAATGATACTAGAAATTGGTTAATGAAAATAACATTGTACTGCCAGCACCTGGATACTTTGTTGATTCTTGTATGTCTTTGTCTTGCACAGAACTGTGCATATTACTGGGGATTTGCAGCATGGTTAGCATACTACATCAACCATCCACTCTACACACCACCGTGTGAGTACCAGCAGAGACAAGCCTATTTTATAACCAATGATTACATATGTTACATTAAACATGTTTCTATGTTTTACAGCTTACGGAGATACACAAGTCAACTATGCACTAATTGTCTTTATGGTACGTTTCCTGGTTTAACGAATCTACATCATTTGCATTAAAGATCTACTAGCAACATGATGAATTATGTTTGTTTGTTTGTTTGTTTGTTTTTTCAGCTATGCGAAGCTGGTAATTTCTCCATCCATTGGTCACTGAACAGTTTAAGATGCGAAGGTTGGTCTCCATTGTTCACAGCTTACAGTATATTCTCACTGAGCAGTTTATAGGAACACTATGGTCCAAATAAAGTGCCCAATGAGGTCTTCTTCTGTTGTAGCCCATCTTCCTCAAGGTTCGATGCATGCATTCTGAGATGCTACTCTGCACACTATAATTATACAGAGTGGTTATTTGACATAGCCTTTCTGTCAGCTTGAACCAGTTTGGTCTTTCTCCACTGACCTCTCTCATTAACAAGGTGTTTCCGTCTGTTGAACTGCCACTCACTGGATGTTTTTTGTTTTTGGCACCATTCTGAGTAAAATTGTGAAAATCCCAGAAGATCAGCAATTACAGAAATACTCAAACCAGCCTCTCTGGCACCAACAATCATGTCATAGTCTCAATCACAGAGATCAAATTTTTTCCCCAGTTCTGATGGTTGATGTGAACAATAACTAAAGCTGCTGATCCGTATCTGCATGCTTTTTTTGCATTACACTGTTGCCACACGATTGGTTGATTAATCACTTCAATAAGTTGGTGTACAGGTGTTCCTAATAAAGTATTCAGTAAGTGTATATACTGTAAGTCTGTTTCACAACTGTCACAACCATATTTTTTGTTTTGTTAATAGGTCCCATGTGTCAGAAGTTCCCACATCCATCTAAAAATCCTTTTACGTGGCTCTTTTTCTTTGTATCCTGTCCGAACTACACATATGAGGTAATAAAACATTACACTGGATGTTTAATATACTCAAGTATGCTTTATATTCCTAGGGAATACAAAAATGGATAGAATGTATATATTTAATGCACTTTGGATAAACGCATCTGCCAAGTGCTTCCAATGCCTGACTCATTCTACTCTTTGCTCAAATGATCCTTCAGGTAGGCGCTTGGGTGGGCCTGTCCATCATGACTCAATGTGTTCCAGGTGAGCTACTGGTATCAATTGCCATGTTAGCAGGGTGATCCTGCTATTTGATATCTGATGTATCCAATGATCTGATTGGTAATCAGAGTGCATCCAATTTCCTAGATACAGTGGCAAAAAAATGTATGCGAACCCTTTGGAATTAGTTTTCTTTTTTTGCATGAATTGCTCATAAAATGTGATCTCAACTTCATCAAAGTAACAAGGATAGACAAGCACAATGTGCTTAAGCTAACAACACACAAACAATTATAATATTTCTTGTCTTTATTGAATACATGCCATTAAACATTCACAGTGCTGTGGAAAAAGTAACTGAACCCTTGGATTCAATAACTGGCCGATCATCCTTTGGCAGAAGAAACCTCAGCCAAGCATTTCCAGTAGCTGCATATTAGACCTGCACATCGTTCAGAAGACATTTTGGACCATTCTTCCTTACAGAACTGCTTAAGCTCAGCCATATTTTTAGGACGTCTGGTGTGAACGGCTCTTTTAAGGTCATTACACAGCATCTCTATTGGGTTAAGGTCTGGGCTCTGACTGGGCCACTCCAAAAGGTGGATTTTCTTTTTTGAAGCCATTCTGCATCAATTGTTTAATGTTTTCTGTACAGTGGACTCATGAACAGAGATGTTAACCAGTTTCAACGATTCATTTATGTCTTTAGCCGTCACTCTAGGGTTCTTTTTTACCTCATTGGGCATTCTGTGTTGTACTATTTGAGTCATCTTGACTGGACGGCTACTTCTAGGGAGAGTATCCACAGTACTAAATCATCTCCATTTACAGAGAATGTGTCTAACTGTGGACAGATTCATATCTAAGCTCTTCAAGATCATTTTGTAACCCTTTCCAGCTTCGTGCAAAGCAACAAGTAGGTTTTCTAAAATCTTGTTTTTTCTTTGTTGCGAGGAATGGCCCACGTCAACAGATGCTTCTTGTGAATAGCAAACTGTTTGAGTGATTTTGATAAGTTAAAGTAGCTATAACCCACACCTCCAATCTCGTTTCATTAACTGGATGCCAGGTTCTAATTGCCTGACTCTATTTAGTTTTTATTTTTTGTCGTCTTTAGGGATTCACTTACTTTTTCCACAGCACTGTTAATGTTTAATGGGATGTTATCAATAAAGACATGAAAGATTATAATTGTTTGTGTGTTGAAGTTGAGATCACATTTTATGAGCAATTAATGCAGAAAACCAGCTAATTCCAAAGATTTATATATTTTTTCGTGCCACTCTTTGTTATGAAGTTAAATCTTTTTGAATAACAAGACTGATGTCTATTATGCACTGATATCACAAAATTGATTTTGTTATTTATAGTTATTTAAAAGAAAGACATGGGGCTCACCTTGTGTTTTGCAGTGGCTCTCTTCACGTTTGTGGGCTTCATGCAGATGACCATCTGGGCCAAAGGAAAACACAAAACCTACACCAGAGAGTTTAAGGACTACCCAAATCTCCGCATGCCAATCCTGCCCTTTATCCTCTGACTTCACTCATTAACAAACTAATTTTAGATACTTCTGATCAATAAACTCTGAGGTCAAAATCCAGAGACACTGTGATCCCAGCTAAGAGTATTGGGACTGATCTGAACAGCTGCATGTATAGAAAGCTGATTTATGTCACCCTCTGGGAAGGATTACCAAAACTAAATCCTCTTCTCAACAATAGGTCATGGATATCCTGCAATATGATGTTGAAAATTGTCATGTTTACAATGGTATGCCACTTGAGATTCTAAAATAGTAGAATTTGAATTTGTGGGAGAGTTGCAGATTGCAGAACAATGTCCAACCACTTCAGCAATCCATTACGGGTAAATTAATTAAAAAATAAAATACGTCAGGACAGTTTTGATGATTGTTATAATATTTATTCTTGTCAAGGTGCACAGATAACATAGTACAGATGTCATTTTTACAAAAACATATGCCTAAATAATTACTTTCATCAAAATCGTGTGCTTATCTTGAGGTGCTATATTATTATATTATTATAGTATGAGGTGCTATTGAGTCATTTACAAGATTTTTCGTAATCAAGTTAAACTTCACTAACTAGGAATTATTAAGCCGTGTCACATAATGCAATATGAATTTCAAAAATAACAATAGCCTTTAAAAAAAAAATAATAAAAAAAAAACTCTTGCTACCTTTGATTTGTTTTTAAAACAAAAAAAAATATTTGTAAAAAGTTATTTTGATATAATAAAGTGCTACAGTTTTTATAATCCTAATTCAGTCTTAGACATTCAAGTCACTGTATGTCTGTAGCCAAGCAAAGCAGATGCAGCTTTTTCAGTGATTGTATTTTCGTTGTGCACTACATCCAGATGCCCCCAATTGACATGACAGAACAACCCTCTTCAAGTTTTTGTTTTCGCTGTAAACACCCTCATGTCCCGTCAGGCACCAGCTGCCCTTGGGTGCAACACAATGTCATCATCTTCTCCAGGCTGCTGCTTGGCAAAATTCACAAACACCTAGAACAGAAGAAACCAAGAGAGCAAGACAACATTAGAAGCCAGAGTGGCCTCTTTCTACTACATTTGCCACAAGCAGGCATAAAGACAAATTATAGCATTCAGAAGATGGATGGTCGATGGCATCTTTCGACGCAAATCCCCTAGCCTTAAACTAGACAGTTCTATTTAGTGTCTGGTTTGTGAAAAGAAGAGCTCCAAAGATACTGTTCCAACACCGACAATAGATCTCTCTGTTTTTGGACTGCATAAAAGGCATCATACATTTGTCTCAAGGCTTACAGCACACAAAGAATAGAGAATAAGGAGACACTGTAATATACTTCATGTAATTGTTTTTTAATTGGAATTCTAAGAGGTACTGTGTAGCAAACAGATATACTGTATGGAGGTTAATTAAGGTGAACAGGGTCGTATGAAAAGCCTGGTCAAGTCTTGTCTGGGAAACTGAGTAATCTTCAGTATTCAGCCCGTCTTTGTTGACCAATACGAGCTGAAAGATTTTGGCCAGAGAGAAGGAGGAGATCTCATAGTTTAGAGTATTATAGTGTTTCTCCCTCTGAATGCAGTCGGGAAATGTGCTCTCCATGAAGGGATTTAGATCCAGTACTGTGCCCTCGTTGGCTGCCCTGATCTTCATTGTGACAACGTACCCATCGCCAAATCTAAAGTTCATGGATTACAAAAGATTCAGACCAAAAATGAAAAAGATGAACATTTCTGTGGAGGAAATGATGGTGATGGAAATTATATTTGTACAATTTTTTAAATAAAGTGGCCAACTCTTTTGTCATGCTAAGGCTAATTTAATAACTAGCATTTTAATTATCCTAAATACACACAATCAATAATAGGTTCACACTTTTTGCAAAATTTGGCAAAATGTGAGCATTTTTGGAAATGACGCTCAATAATATTATTCTGCTCACAGGTGATTTTCAACTTGACTTTTCTTCAAACATGACTTGTCTCATATTTCATATGAAGCATATTCTTCACTGAAACTTTTGTTAAATTGGTTAAACTTATTAAGGGGCAAAATTGTTTGGTATGATGGAAATGATGCCAAAACTGAGGGACAATTGTGATTTTTGAAGAATTGAGAATTCATTTTCACTTAATAAATATTGAAATGGTTTATATTTATTTTACTCTTTGTTTAGGTTAACATAGTTTTAAACATGTAATCATTTGTATTTTTTATAATGGATTTACATGGTTTAATATTGAAAGTCTGTTTGTTTGTTTTTAAAGTACCAAAAATAAATGATGAAGGTATAGTAAAAAGTTTCTAAGTCAGTTTTAATGTGACATAAAACAAAAGGATAAATATCTGAAACAAGTTTTAATAAAAATCAACCCCTTGAATCATTTTTTTTATACCAAAGTTCAATAAAATTGGAGTATGGTGTGCTCTTACGTGTATTTGATGTGCTGGATGGTACCAAGATACTTGAATGTTCCAATTGTGTGCAGAGAGACTCACATTCCTCCATGCTGTGAATAAAAATCATAATCAACATTATTTAGACTACTCCTTTTGTTTATACAAGATGTTGTGTTGTTTGCAAATTCACAATGCATTTAAAGCTTAAGTATGTAACTTTTTCAGTGTTAAAATACTTTCTCATATCCCAGCTTAATATTAAAAGACAACTATAAGTAAGCCATTCATAATTAAAATTGTTTAAAAAAAAACATACTAAATTATGTTTTTTGTGAGGGTTAAGGGATAGAATCTATAGTTTACACAGTATTAAAATCATTGTCTATAAGGATATTCACACCAACGTGTGTGTGTGTGTGTGTGTGTGTGTGTGTGTGTGTGTGTGTGTGTGTGTGTGTGTGTGTGTGTGTGTGTGTGTGTGTGTGTGTGTGTGTGTGTGTGTGTGTGTGAGAGCATGTATTTATCACTTTGTGGGGACCAAATATCCCCATAAGGATAGTAAAACCCGAAATTTTTGACCTTGTAGGGACATTTTGTCGGTCCCCATGAGGAAAACTGCTTATAAATCATACTAAATTATGTTTTTTGAAAATTTAAAAATGCAGAATGTTTTCTGTGAGGGTTAGGTTTAGGGGTTGGGTTAGGGGATAGAATATAAAGTTTGTACAGTATAAAAACCATTATGTCTATGGAAAGTCCCCATAAAACATGGAAACCAAACATGTGTGTGTGTGTGTGTGTGTGTGTGTGTGTGTGTGTGTGTGTGTGTGTGTGTGTGTGTGTGTGTGTGTGTGTGTGTGTGTGAGAGAGAGATCTTGCCAGTGAGAGGTTAGGACCACTACCCTGCCATCTTGAATCACGCTCTTTATAAAGTTCCAGAGGAAACTGCAATTGTGGGGATCCATACCTGTGGTTGGCTCAGCTTGACACAGAAGATAACAATCTGCTGCTCTTGAGACAAATTACACAGAAAGTCCCTTACTGGGAGCAGAAGTGCTGGACATCCAATCACTGCAATAGCTGTCGAATATGTCCGCTTGTTTCCTCCACTCTAAGTGCCTGCACTACAGCCTGCATACTCAAACAAACCCAACTTCTGAACCCCCCATTCAGCTATCTTAATAAAAAAGAGATAGCGAGGTATCTGTCAAAAATGAGCAGAGAGAGAGAGAGAGAGAGAAAGAGAGAGAGAAGTAATATGAGATTAGAAAGTGTTATAGAGAAAGTCAATCGCTCACTCTGCTGATCTCAGATTCCAGAACTCCTCTGATCCGAGCGCACAGGTGCAAATGTTATCTGCCCGTCAGAAGATCTATAACATCAAACTGAGGACAGTATTCCATGTTCTGATGCACGTCCAGGATGTTGGTCAGAATGCTGGAAAACTCCAAGAAATTAAATATATACGATTATATAGTGACCCCCCAAAAAACATTTGCACACTTAAACTTATATGTAGAAATATCAGTGGATTAAATAACAAAATATATAATAAAGGTTTTCAAAGGATCCGGTCACCATTCACTTGCATTGTAAAGACCAACTGAGATGAGATATTCTTCTAAAAATCTTTGTTTGTGTTCTGCAGAAGAAAGGAAGTCATACACACCTGGGATGGCATGAGGATGAGTAAATGATGAGAGGATATTGAATTTTGGGTAAACTATCCCTTTAAGTGTCCACTGTAAGTAAATCAAGTAATCACTTTATGATTAGCTCATTAATCATATACATGTCATACCAGTCACAGCAGCTTCCACTGAAGTTACTGTGACTGTAACTTCAGTGATTAGTTTTTCCAGCACCATTTACACCCAGAGGACCAAAGCACTGTGGGACAGCAAAAAAATATTTAGTTTCTGCAAAACCCATGGTGCTTACAATAGAGAAGATCAAAAGTCTCCAATGTTTCTCCATTGTTTACCTCTCCTGGAGACACTCACACACATATGTTGTCCACTGCTGGTCTGTTTGGTCCAGAATATGTCTGAGTGAGAAAACCTACTCATGATTCCAGTTCTCTGAAGCATTACCCATTATGCACCAGTGTGGACAGATTTGCCTTTGATAGGTATTTTATCTAGAGGATGTCACTGGAACTTCTTGTATAAATCCTCTCTCTTTCTCTCTCCTTGGCCACATCCATATCTTCATTGGTTATTAGTGGCTTCTTATAATCTGGCACCTTGTTAGAAAGAGAAAGAACAGTTGAAGATGGTCCTCAAAACATGGTATACAAAAGTGAACTGTGCATTGAGCCCAACAAATAATATCTGGTCCAAATTTTGCAATGATTTCCCCTCACCAGTGATCCAGGAAGTATCAGTACTGTATCGGGAAGTTCAGTATGAAACAGACAAACCCTTCGACTGCCATGAATGTCACATTCTTCCCAAAAAAAATCCCAAAACCAAAGTCTTCACCTGAGAGAAACATTAGAGTTACACATGAATCATCTCAAGAAACCTGAATGTTCTTTGTTCCATAGTATTTAAAATCAGAATCCACTTTTGTTGCCTGGAAAAGAGCTGCTCAGACATTCTCCTTGTGTGTTTCACAACAGCATTGGGGTTAGTAAATTATGACAAAATATTAATTTTTGTATATATTTATATACTATATTTAGACTCAACGTTAAGCTAAGACAGAATAAATGGGCATGTAGAAGTTTCATTATACAAAAACATCATAGCTACAAACTGGGTCAGAAATTAAAGTGGCTCAGGGCAAAAAATGCCACTAGAAATTACAAAAATTCCCCCAAAATTAAAAATGTGTGCGCAAAAAGAACTCTTGTAATGAATTCTTCTGTTTGTTTGTTTTTATATTTGTAACATCTGCTACAGTTCTTGAAGAAATACAATGCAAGTAAATGGTGACCAAAACTTTTAAGCTCCAAAAAAGCACATAAAGGCAGCATAAAATAATCCATAATTTTAAGTGGTTTAATCCATGTCTTTAGTGATCTAATCGATTTTGGTTGAGAACAGACCAAAATATAACTCTGTTTTAACTACTCATACTTGCCATTGTAGTCTCTAGGCACAATCATGATTTCAAGCTCAATTCAAGCTAGAGGGTGCTAGGAAGGGTAATCAAGCTTGAAATCACGATTGCCAAGGAGACTGTTGATGTCAATATTTATAGTAAAAAGGAGTTATATTTTGGATAGCTTCAGAAGACATGGATACATACCAGTAGTGGCTCATGAACACAGATATAGGTGGGGCAGATCAGATTATTATTTTAGTTTTTTACTTTATTGAGCAACACATTAAACACAAACGCGCCAACACAATATGTGGTGTCCTTGCATTATTCCACCACAAGGCGGTACCCTTAGATAATACTGTTGATTCTAATATACTAAATAAGAAAGATTTATCTTAAAATGTTGATGTGTTGTAGATCAAAATCTACTGTACATCAAAATTTGATTTTATAAATGTTAATTGTTGTTGAAGAAACTCAGGGAGGAGAGGGTGAGAAACAGAATTGTCTACACGCCATTTACACGTTTTCAACAGAACTAAAACACTAAATTCTTTACAATGATAATAATTCAAGAGCCAAGGCTTTTTGACATAAAATTTGTCATCATACAAAACATACAATGTACATTTTTTTTTCCCTTTTCTCCCAATTTGGAATGCCCAATTCCCACTACTTAGTAGGTCTTCGTGGTGGCACAGTAACTCACCTCAATTCGGGTGGTGGAGGACAAGTCTCTGTTGCCTCCGCTTCTGAGACTTCAATCCGTGCTACTATCACGTGACTCATTGTGCACGACACCACAGAGACTCACAGCATGTGGAAGCTCATGCTACTCTCCACAATCCACACACAAATTAACACATGTCCCATTGATAGTGAGAACCCCTAATCGCGAACACGAGGAGGTTACCCCATGTGACTCTACCCTCCCTAGCCTACATATTTGACAGATTTCCATTGGGAAAATTGAGGGGCACTGTGGAGTTTGGGAGGGCAGCAGACTTTCTGCACCTCATGATTGAAAATCTATATCAAACACCGTGTAACGTAGCTTTTAGCTACTTTACGAATTAAAAATACTAAAAAAAATACAGCATTTTCAACACATTTAATAAATTACATTATTTGCAGTTTATAGTATGGATCTATGTTGTCAAGTGGATGAATATTAAGGCATAGCACTGCCCCTTCTGCCCATATAGACCAGACCAGAGCCATATAGAGAGAGAGTTGCGACAACGGAAGTTCTAAATGCTTGATCGTCACGTGATTCACGTAGACTTCAGATAGTTCCAGGAAGTGCTTTTGCGGTCATTCCAAACTGTTAGAGTAGAGTGACAGAACTACGATTTCTGGTAGTTAGTAGTCAATAAATGCATTTATTTTATATATTTATGTAACACACCGACATATGTATGTAGCATGAGTATGTTGTTACAGCGATGTTGTTTTTTAAAGATCAAATCAGCTAATATTTGAGGATTAGTGTTCGCTTACCGTTATTTGCCTCAACTTATTTCAGGCTATGCCTTTTTATGTTACCTCATGTTCATTGTTTTCACTAATCTCATGGTAACTAATGTCATATTTATGACTTTTCAGATAGTACAGAGACAGGCTGGTGACAGGTGATTTCCAGCTCGCACCGCACAATGGGTCAATGAACTATTAACTATTAGCAGCAGTTACGTAAATGTAAAATTTAGTGAAATGAAGCTTATTGTTTACAATTCTTACAATTCTATATATAGTAATATAATTATTTATGTATTATAAATATTATATATCTAATGTATAATTCTTACAATACTTATTCATATACACAATATATTCAGTTTTAAAACAACTTAAGCATACTCGTATATAAACTGCCGTTCAAAAGTAATGAGGCTGAAAATTCAGCTTGGCATCACAGGAGTAAATTACATTTTTAAAATACATTAAAATAGAAAACAGTTATTTTAAATTGTAATAATATATTACTGATATTACTTTTTTTGTATTTTTATTCAAATAAATGCAATAACTATTTACAGCAATTCATGAATACATTTCTAATAAATTAAATAGCATGCCAAGCATTTTGTATGTGTCCTTTCTTTCATGTTGTCGTTGCATAGTCTTCACCATGGTTTGCTGTGCTGCATGGGGATGCTCCAATCGCTCAGAGAAAGGTGTGCGAATGTATGGCTTCACCACTGACATGGAAAGGAGAAAAAAATGGTTGGCTCAAGTCAGCAGGAGCAATCTAAATATAAATAAAAATTACAACAACAACAATTAATAGGGTGTTCGTTACTAACTTTATCCAGCTCCAATCCTTGCCTAATCTGTTAGTTATCCGATAACATCCCTTATCTCCTAATTTAATGAGTAATACTCAACCATAAGGTTTTAATTTACAAGTTATTTTTATTTAGATGTACTGATAATATACAGAATAAGATAATATTATTCTTTAAACATCTCACCTTTTAAAAGTGCGTCGCAATCGGTTTGTTCTGATGCATCTCTACGGTATTTGCTGCTACTTCCGGGAACTATTGAGAGGCTCCACGAGCCGCCATTGCTGTAAAAAAAACGTTCCATTGGCGTCAATGGAGTTGTCGCAACTCTCTCTTTATATGGCTCTGGACCAGACATGCCTGATTAAAACACTGGAGTCATATGGATTACTTTTATGCTGCCTTTATGTGCTTTTGGGAGTTTAGTTTTGTTCACCATTCACTTGCATTGTATGTACCCAGAGAGCTGAGATATTCTCATAAAAAAAAATCTTAATTTTTGTTCTGCAGTATAAAATTGTAATTTTTGGGTGAACTATTGCTTTAATATTCTATTATAATCCTAGTTATATATATTATTTCCTAAAAAATGTTTATTTATTTTTTTCATTGTTTGTTGAACTGTTGTATAAAACCTATATCACAGGGCCATACAGCACGATTGCGAGTGTGATATTGCTTTATTAATCTAACATGACTTTAATTTAGTATTTGGCTTTGATTAGCTTTTATTTATTTAGTATGACAAGATTAAATAAATTCACAATCAAAACAATATGACAAAAAGACAAATTCACACCCAAGAATAACAAACAGTCACACAGAACACTATTCTAAAACTGACCACTGTAACGTTAAGCAGATGTCCTAATTGAGAAGCAGCAATCTGAATGCTTTTAGGATCCACATATAAAACAGGAAGTCGACCTTTGACCTCCTACAGAGATGCCACCATATCTGAAGAAAACAGAAACAGTCAGGCTTTTACATATTAACATACATTTAATTGCATTAAAAAAAAATCAGAAAGAGCCAAAATACTTTTAAACAATATATCTATTGTTTTTTTTATTTTTTTTATTTAAAACCACATTTTTGTTTAGGAAATATTTAGCTTCAAATGTGTGCTTGGGCTATATTTATTTCAAATAAATGCCACTTGGTTTGATGTACTATCTAATGTCAGGTAATGACATTCATACATTTCAAAATGTGGCTTAAGGATCCAAGGACTGTTCGGGGCCACTTTATTTGTTCTATACATGCCCACAAGAGGGAGCCATTGCATTTTGTACTCAAATGTTTTTTTAGACACAAATACCTTTGTTCATTCACCCAGTACTTGCTCTTCCAGCTGTGAAGCAAGAACACAAATTAGATTAGAATTCCTGGAAATGCAAGTTCTAACTATGAAATGATAACAGTCATAATAGTCACAATACCTTGTCCTTATTAAGGTTGGGTAAGACTTCAAATCCAGCAACATGTCACCAGTGGGCTGAATCCTCTGCAATAAAGGCAAATACATATACCAAATTTTAAGTTCTTATTCATTCTTCATAAGTCCATAAACAGAGCTTAAATCCATTATGGTGTCTACGTCGATAACTCCAAACCTCATTGGTTTTTGTGTGTCTTGTGACCAAACTTCACGACGTCAAGTCGCAAGAACCAATAAGGTCTCCTCTATACCTGAGAAGCAGACCTGAGGAGGAGGAAGGCCTCCAGCACCATCTGGGCATATGGCTAACATAGTGAGTTTTTCAGGAGTGCTGCACTGGCAGCTGGGAGACGGTCTTATGTCCATCCACTCCAGGTCAGCCAGCATGTCTATATGTGCTGGGTTCACCGGGGACATTTCCCACTCTGTGGTAATGTTATTACATGGGTTGTATCTTTGGGGAACAAAAATGGACACGGTAAGTAGGTAAGTAGGACACAATCTATTTCTATCTATTAATTAGCACGTGTGTACACTTACTCTAAAGGTTCATTAACCATAGTCCCAAATCCAGGTCTGTTTTGAAAGCACTTCTCCAAAATACCTCATTTCTGTACTTTACATCTGTTCATTACTGGAACAAAAGTAACAACTTTAAGGAATTCTGTCAACAAAATTCACCCTCATTTTGCTCCAAACTTTCTCCATGGAACAAAAATGGTGCATTTTTGAAGAATATCCTGTCCATATTTTTCAGTATTATTAAAGTGAATGAGGACTGGTGCTGTCAGGCTCCAAAATGACAGAAAAGCTCAGAAAATGTACCATAAATGCATTCCTAATGACTTGTGTGGTATATTTGAAGTCTTATTAGTCATACAATAGCTTTCACAGTCATTTCTTCCTCTACTAAAAGCGAGTTGATTTGGGTGGTGCTTTTTTACAATATTGGAACCTGACAGCCCCATTCCTCATTTGCTTTTCATTATATGGTTAAAGAGAGGGGATATTCTTCAAACATTCACCTTCTGTGTTTCAAAGAAGAAGGAAAGTCATGTGGGTTGGAACACCATGAACATGCTAAAAATAATTTTTTTGTGTAATCTCCCTCTAAATAAAAACTCAGCATTTAACCTCCAAGTAATGAACACGGTAAATAATTGTTCAACTTATAGAAATACTTAAACTCTCTCATCATTTACTTCCTTCATTCATCCCAGATATATATGCATGCGTCAAGTATTAGGAAGTGTAATCGAGCTTGAAATCATAATCACCAAAGAGACTGCAGATATCCAGGTTTAAAGTGAAAACTGAATTATATTTTGGTCTGTTTTTTCCCCAAAGTCGATGGGATAGCATAAAATGACGTGGATTAAACCACTGGAGTTTTATGGGTAATGTTTATGCTGCCTTTAAGTGCTTTATGGAGCTTCAAAGTTTCACCATTCACTTGCATTTTAAGGACCTATAGAGCTGAGATATTTGTTTGTGTTCTGCAGAAGCTTGAAAGCCATACACGTATAGGATGGCATGACGGTGAGTAAGAGAGAATTTTCATTCTTGGGTGAACTATTCCTTTAAATGGACCTAAAGAAGGTGAACTGTCTCCCATACATCCATGGGCTTAATGTAAGGCTGGGATATTCCCAGAATGAAGAAATGATCAGTGTAAATATCACAGAACTAGACAAAACTAGCAGGCCACACAATCGGAGGAAGAAAATTCCATTGGACACTATGGAGAAAAAAATATCAGCTTATAAAATAATCATTAAAGAATAAAGATGCACTTAAAAAGAATAAATACTACAATAAAGGTGCACTTATAAAATATAACCACCTATACAAATTAGTCAACAAAAATCCCTGGAATTCATCACTGTTTTTATTGTTAATTAAGCAACAAGTTCTGAGAATAACAAATTCTGTTATTCTGACCTGAGCCAGGAAATCCTTGCCAGAACGTGTGTTGTGATGGTACCTCTAGATGAGCAAAGCAAAAAACTGTTTCAGGCCCAGAAAGATTCCCTGCGAGAGACAGACAGATCATTGACATGAGTGCATGCCACCAAGTTGACAAGCGCAATGCACTCACGCCAATACAAGACAAGACATGGAACATGAGTGTCTGGATCCCGACACCAAAACCGAACCAGACAGAAGGGTCAGGATCCAGACACCACGCTCCAGACATGAAACAAGTCCGACTGAAGAGCGCACGGCAGGGAAATCAACCGAAACCGTGCGCTCACACCAAGACAGACAACGAAACACAAGACAGACATGGGATGATGATATCAAGGTACAGTCAGACAGAAATCAAGACTGACAGAGTGACAGGACCGTGACAGATAGTTTGATGGTAAAAACAACCCAATTAGGGATGGAGGGAGGGAGAGAGAGAGTTTCCATTAATAATCCTTGTATGTCGAATATTTGTTAACAACCAATCACAATTCAGTATGCAATTATCATGATTACATCTTCGCTGGAATACAGGTAAACAACGATATTTTATGTCTTGAAATTGATGAAAAAAACCCTATTTACATGTATTTACCCTATAAAAAATTACATTTCTGCATGGTATAAATCTACAGTGCTGTGTAGATTACTTCTGAATTGTAATCTGGTACAAATTACATGGCATAAAAATTACATCAGTAACGTAATCTCTTGATTTACATTTTTAAGGTATTCTACACTAATTGCTTTTGGATTACTTCTGACCTAATTCTTGATCATTTGATGTCACACGCATATAAGTGAATAAAATAAAACTAATTTTATCACACTAATGCTTTCGGAATAGCATTTATGTGTGGAATGCAACTCAATCCGGAATTCAAGACTTACCAAACCTATATGTAGGTTGATTTAACATTTAAATTATTTAAAAAAGATTAAACAATAAATGTACATTTCATTTAATCTGATTAAGAGTATTTTAAAATGTAATTTAATCAAATTAAAAGTACTTAATTTTGTAATCTGATTATGTAATCCAGATTACATGTAATCTATCACTACCCAGCGCTGTAAATCTCTGTAAATCATTTTAATGAATCTCTATTCCTTCCATCTGTCTTTCTGATCCTCTGATCTGCTTTTTGCTGCTCTCTTTAAATTTGCTACAGAGCAAACATTTACAGGAACAGTTCTCGATACAGTCACACTGACCATGTATAAAACTGGGAAACCATGTTAGGGCATCTGTATTTTAAAACTCTCTCTGTTAAGGGACAGTCTAAGGTTCACCTCCTTTCTGACAAAGTGTGGTCCTTCTTTAATTTGTCGCACCAGTGTGAGGTAAAAAACAGCACCCAGACAGTTCTTCAGGAAGAGAGGAGAGCCACAGTAGTGCAGCCGGCCCTGAGAGATGATCGCCACTTGGTCCCTCAGCAGGTCGGCTTCATCCATGTGGTGTGTGGATAAGATGACTGTACATCCTGTATAACACTTTTCAAGCTACTTCTCAAAAGTAGATATGGATGGATGGATGGATGGATGGATGGATGGATTGATAGGTTTCACTTGTGAGGGAGGATCTTCCAGAATCTTCCAAGATCTTCCAGAGAGTAAAACAGTATGTGTTCTGTTACTGTCATTCTGTGGGAGAGAAACAGAGTGACAGACATATAGTCAGAGAAAATTGCATTTTATCTTTATTTTCGCTTTACCGTAAACAAAATGTTTTCCACACCCTATTTATTTAGTGTATTTTCCATTTACATTCTTTAACTACTATGTAAACTTTGGTGATATTGTAGATGCAAAAAAAAAAAGAAGCTGATTCTAAAAGAGAGACCAAACAATTCAGCATTTTTAACAGATTTTACATTTAAGATTTAATTTTAGCAAGTATATAAACATCCTTCAAAATGAACCACATTAGGGGATTATGAACTGGTGAAAGATGATGTTGTGTTGGGGACACATTCCCAGGGATTTACGGTTGGCATCCATGGCCGTGTGGATATCTTTCCCATAAATGAAGGCCAGAGGTGGGAGGGAACATGCCAGTGAGAACAGACCTGTGGGATAAATTAGCAGACTTCCATCCTTGTCTGGTTTTCTCATAGGTGAACAAAGATCCATTTCATTAGGATTAAATACATACATAGTATTTGTTTTCCCTACACCATTGTGACCCAGGAAGGCCTTGATCTGCCCCTCGTAGAAGGTGATACTCAGGCCGCCCACACAAGGTCTAGAGCTGCCACTGAACATCTTATACAGATTCTCCACACACATTCCAACCACCAGACAAGACGGCTCGGGTTCGAAGAATAGCCTCCCTGGAGACAAGAATCAGAGATAGTATTTTCATTAAAACAATTTATAAGATATTACAAAATACTTTTTGAGAGCCTAATGAGATCCAGTAATGTAAAGGTGATGTTCATCCAAAAACATTCATGCCATCCCAGATGTGTATGACTTTCTTTCTTCTGCTGAACACAAAATGAAGATTTTTAGAAGAATTTTTCAGCTCTGTAGGTCAATAAAATGCAAATGAATGATGGCCAGATCTTTAAAGCTCCATAAATAACATAAAGGCAGCATAAAAGTAATCTAAATGTCTCCAGCGATTTAATTTATGTCTTCTGAAGTGATGCAATCAGTTTAGGTGAGAAACAGATCAATAATATTTATAAATATTTATCTGTTTCTCACCCACACTTATATCACTTCTAAATGGAGTCACCATTTCCATAAGGTCACCATTCACTTGCATTGTATGGAACAACAGAGCTGAGATATCCTTCTAGAAATCTTTGTCTGTGTTCTGCAGAATATAGAAAGTCATACACATCTGGGATGGCATGAGTGTGAGTAAATTATGAGATAATTTTCATTTTTGGGTAAATTATCCCTTTAATAATTCAAATTCAGACTTAAAAATCTGAAGTGCACAGAATGCTTAGATGAATGGGCCTAATAGCAAAACCTCGATAGTTACTTTCAATAAACATAGTTTATAGAGACTTAGAAAGAGGGAGGGCTCATTTGACTTGGGCTAGTATGCAAGCACCAAGCAATCACCAAGAGCTCCCTAACAACCACTTACCAACACCCAAGAAACCACCTAAAACCCTTTCATAGGAGCAAACTGGCAACCACCCAGACTACCCTATCATTGTTTTGTAGAGTTTTGCACAGGTAAACGCCATACATTTTACATGTATTATGATTTTGCAATCGTAACGGTAACTGGGTGACTTTACCATTAGTGAGATCAGACAAGAAGAATGTCATTGCTACAGTGATTAATAAACATCTCTAACACACATTAACTGGCAATGAAGGAGAACATAGAAACCAGCATTTCAACCTGCCAGCCAAGCAAACAGACACAAGGCCACCAGGTTCTCACAAAGGGCATGTATAGAGGTGTGTTTGTGCATTGTGTGTAATTATGCAAGTGTGTGCATACAGAACTGTGTGTGCTCAAGTCCAGTCTTCACTAGCCACTTGAACCCATGCCTGGCGCAACCTTGGACGGTTCACTTGACCTTAAGACAAAGTGCTGGCAAGCGGTGATGGAGCGCCAGCGAAACCAAGACTGCAGTAATTATTCCCATGGCCCTCTGTCCGTTCAAAGGCAAGAAACCTGCTAAATGCCTGCAGTCTAGTTGAGCAGATGAGCCTGGTTAGGACTTTGAATATATCTGATGGGACCTTTTCCAAGAGTAAGAAGAGAAATACCTTCCTGTTTGTTGTAATATGTTACTACACAAAATGGAATGAAATGTTTCCTTAGATGGTAAAACCCACTGGATCAGTATAGAAAATGCTTTGTATTGGAGATACACACTGTAGTATCTTGCATGGTATTCAGTTTATGGATAATACAAATAAGTAGTCATTTAAAAGATCCAAAGTCACTTATTACAGAGGCATTCCTTCTGGGGCAACCTGGGGTTAAGTGCCTTCATCAAGAGCACAATGGTGATAAAATACAATATTATATCTTCAGAAATATGATATATTTTACAAACAATGCAGTAATACATTATATTTACAATACTACATATCTAACCTTAATTAATAATTGAATATTTATTTAAATAATACTTCTTACAAACTCTATAGCAAAACACAAGGCCAATGGCCAAAAGACTAAGATAGTTAGCTAAGGATGCATCAGGCCAGACAGGTCAAATACTAAAATGCTTGCCAGAAACATGAGCAGTTTCTATTGGGAAATGTGGTCTGGGTTTGAGCACATCTGCTTTTCAAAACATCAGAACATTTACATAAAACTGCTTAAACCAGCCTAAGCTACTTTGCTGGTCTTAGCTGGTTTCCCAACCTGGTCAGACTGATCTGTTTGCTGGTTTTACAGAGGTTTGGGGCACATTTTAGCTGATCATTCAGGGAGACTAGCTGGCTGACCAGCTTAAAGAGATAGTTCACCCAAACATTAAAATTGAATCATTATTTACTCACCTTCATGCCATCCCAGATATGTATGACTTTCTTTATTCAGCTTAACACAAAGATTTTTAGAAAAATATCTCAGATAAATCAATATTTAAGTCCATTTTTACCATATATTCTCCTCCCTGCCCAGTAGGTGGCGATATGCACAAATAATGTGAATTGCCAAAAACAAAAAAAGAAGAAAGTGAAAGTGGATATTTATAGTAAAAAAGGACTGAAATATTCATCTTTTTCTCACCCACACCTTTTGCATAGTTTCTGAAGATATGGATTTAACCACTGGAGTCATATGGATCACAATTATGTGCCATTATATGCTTTCTGGACCTTCAAAGTTCTGGCCACTATTCACTAGCACTGTATGGACATTCAGAGCTGAGATAATTTTCTAAAAAAATCTTCGTTAGTGTTCTGCAGAAGAAAGAACATCATACACACCTGGTATGGCATGAGTGTGAGAAAATTATGAGAGAATTTTAATTTTTGTGTGAACTAACCTTATAACACCAGCTTGACCAAGCTTGGAGACCAACTACACAGGCTTAAGACCAACAAACCAGCTTGGAATGGTTTAAGCTGTTTGATTGTTTGTTTGTTTGTTTGTTTGTTTGTTTGTTTGTCAGCAGGGTTCTTATTTAAACTTACACCAATACTTTGTTCAGCAAAGATGATGTGACAGTTAGATCTATTTCACTGTACAGTGAAATGGAATTAGCCATCAAGGAGACTACTGGCTGAGAGGTGGGGTGGCACAACATCCTTCCTGTAAATTAATAGTATACAACACACCTTTTGAATCAGCTCATGAAAGAGCGTCTCCTCTTCATCAAGCCTCTGTTGGTCTCCCTCTTTCTCCCGTATGTCTCCATGTTTGCAGGACCCTGGCTGAGGTTTGTCTTTCTGTTCTTCGATCACTGTTGTAAAAAAAGATGATACAGCAGACACAAGGCACTTACCACCAAATATCTTTCTTTCTCACTCAACTTGTTTTAGTGGCTCAGGTTGGTTCAACCAACAAAATGGCAGAATTGGAACATAAAATTGCAGACCAATACCATACTGCCCAGATATTAAACACAGTTGAAGAACAGAGTTAATGCCACTTATGATTCTCTCACACCCTCAATTATAAAATAAAGCACCTAAGGGCCATTCCTTCCCTGTGTGGGTCACTATGATCCCATGTTCTATCATGTCCTGTAGATAGGCAAATCCCCTCCAAACATTAACCAGATCATCCATGGGGTAAGCTTTTAGCCCTGGGTCCCAATATCTGATCATTAGAGAGGAGATATTTTAATGACAAATCAAGATTTGATTAATGGTTCACCAGTGGCATCACAGGGGGTTAATGGACAGACAATTTCATCTTGTTGGTATGCACCACAACATGTGTCCATTTTTGTCCTTTGAATTTGACATGAGGAGGCATGTTGGTGGTCCAGGAGTACATGTCCACAAAGACCCAGATCTTACTCTCCCCTAGCAGGTCCAGTGCTCGATGGATCAGCTGGTCCTCATCAGAGATGCCAGAGAACTTGTCAAGGACTAGACACTGTATAAAGGAATTGTAAAAATGTACAATCCCAACATTTTACTTGATAGTTCAATGCCAGATTGCCCATGCAGCCGAACCATATCGGATCAAGTCCAGCATCCAAATATGCATTCTCCACGACTATGTAGTATCAGAATCCTCAGTATTCACAAAACAGTAGATGAGAAATACTTTACTGCATCCACCGAGATTCAGATGTGCACTTCCACTGGACACTTTCCTATCCAATTATGCTATTTGAGTTGAGAAGACATTAAAAATGCTAAATAAAAATAAATAAAAAACGGCAAAGAAAACATAACAACTGTAAGTGCTATACATACTAGGAAAGCTGTTCCTTGAGGTCAAATTTTACGTTTTTATTATATATTTATAATATATATATATATATATATATATATTTTTTTTTTTTTTTTTTTTGTAGTTGTTGTTACTACATCATATTTGGGTCATGGGAAAATGCCCATATTCCAGTATGAAGTATGTCCGAGTGTTGGGATTCCGGGCAGACTGCGTCCGATTGATGTGTGCGTGTGTGTTTCTTTTTGCTGCACAGTGCCAACATGCCAACATGCATGCATTGCCCTCATCCGGCTATCAGTGCGCCAATTATTTTGTGTGATTGTTCTAACCTGTTTGTCATTTGTCTGCATGTATTTCCTGTGTCTCCCTAGTGCGTTCACTTGTCACTGGATTTTCTCTTCGACTTCTTAGTCTCTGCCAGTTGTGCTGCTTATATTAGCAACATAGATTTTTCTCTAGGAACGGTACTCCGCACTCAATCTTTGTTTTTTCCTTCTTCAGTGATCATCTGCTCCTGTATTAATTATTTTCCCTCTCTTCTCTGCCAGCCCAGAGTCTGCCTCCTCAGTTTTCCCGATGTAGCAGTGCCCTCAGTCCAGGCATTTCTCTTGTGTTGCTGTCATATATGGCGACTGACAAGAGGGCCACTTCTTGCAGCTGGGAGATGTATTAAGGCTCAGGTGGACCGCCATCGGACAGCATCTCCCAAATACTCCATAGGTCAGAAATTCTGGTTGGTAATACCTGCATCTGAGTCCTGCGTCCAATCCATGACACCGGAAATTAATTCATACTACTTTTCTGCCCTGCATACCTAAAGAATATACTGTATTAACAGCCGAAAAGTGCAGTCTTCATGAAATGCAGTGCGTACTCTGACAGTATGCAAATTTGGACACAGCAAAGCATTTACATCTTGTTAGTCCAACATCAGAGTTTTCTACAGCTATCATGCTGGTATACAAAACTACTGAATCAAGATTCAACCCATTCCACAAACTGTAATCTTTAATTTAATTGTTTGTTGTTAATTTGTTTGGCATAAGATGGTGGCCCATTTAGGTCTTAGAGACACTGTTCTCCATGTGGCTGGTATGCATTGCTGAAAACAGGCCCTGTGAATTTTCTTTGTGTGGGGCAGCTAAACCGACAGCTCTATCTAATTGGACTCATTCGTTGGGTCTGTCTGTCACTCCTAATATGCTGCTAGCTAGGACAGAGACAAAAAGACAGACAAAAGCTTTAAGGCACATGGTTTAGACAGCAGAGATCCTGGTCTCATTGGCACAGGGTGCACTGGGCTCACCCTGATTTGTATTGAGGGCATTAAGCATTGAACTACCATTAATGAGCTCTCCCAGACACTGGCGAACTCTCAATGAGAAATCAAGTAGTTGTCTTTGTTCTTCTTGACATTAGAGACACAGAAATGTCTGAGAAAAGCATGTGAGGAGACTTCAGTATCATTATCTTCATCGAAGGTCTAAATGATGGATGAGAGTGAATCTGGAAAGCTTTGATGACCTCCCTCAGTCAATAAAAGCACTCTTTAAGATGTCAGAAGAATAAATATGGTCTCTTCAAATACTCATTTCTGATTTACTGGAATGCTTGCAGTTCAAACCGTTGAATGCACAGGTAGTTCCGGTCAGTTTTAATCACAGTTCGATATTAATGCACTGTTTGTAACCCAAGCACATAACATTACAGAACAAGCAATGTGAGCTATAGCAACTGAAATCTTTTCCTAACCTCTTTCAACAGCATAGCAAATATAATGAAATTCAGCTTGTTTTGCACGGAGGGTGAGAGATGGAAATCAGGACCTATTAAATGCGTCTTTCGCTGTCTTGCAAGTTGATGCAACAGGATTTAAACTGTAATGTGTTGTGTATGTTGTGTGCTGAAGTGCCACCTATACCCACTAGAGTACCCCACAAGTCAGGTGGTTCTTCGCCTTCATGTTGTGCATTTAAAATCATTATCGCACACTTAGCTGTGGATTATCCCTTACATAAATATTTTGTATACTACCCACTATTTTTTTTTATGTGAAACAGTATGCAATATACAACGATATACACTTAAAAAAGTTGAATGTCACATTGTTGTCAAGTGACCTCATTACACTGCATGTTAAATTCAGCAAATGACATCCAGGCATCATCTCTGAAATAAATACAGATTAGCTTTTTTTGCAGTTTTGTTTAAAATGACTTATCTAGAAGGGGAAGAAATGTTCTCTACAGGTCCCTATATTCGTCACATTGGAAATGGAAGGTCAAGTTACCTGTCCATATCAGTTTATCAGGCCAATCGCTAGGTCAGTCAGGTTGAAAATGTTCTGCCAGTCAAAGTTTGGCATGTCCTGGCTCAATCCTCCTCAGGGCTGTTGTACAGGAAGTTGAGGTTGTGTTGGCCTGTGAATGCCACATCATTAAGCACTTTGTCGATATAATCCAGGACTGTGGGTTTGCTGATGGAGTCCTGAGATATGAGGCACATGAATTTGGTGATTTAATATTTTGCTAAGAATTAAAGGATATCTTATGTATGTATAGCAATTTTTCAAAGAGTGTTGAATAAACTTGGCTTAATTAGGTTTCGATATATCTCCCTCCTTCTTACCCAAAGCATGTTCATTTGTACACTATCCTGAAAGAAGTTCAACACCTGTGGGCCCACCTCCTCCCATGCTCGACCCACGTTCCTTAACTCTTCAATGTTCCTTAATGCTCGACCCATGTTCCTTAACTCTTGTGTAACAAGGTGGCTAGGCTGTTTGCCTAGCCACCTTGTTACACAAACAGTCATAAACAATCAGTTTAGATGCATTCAAATAAAAGCAGACAGGAACAAGCTCCATAATCTGTTTGTTAAGCATTTAATGGTACAGTCACAATGAAGACAATTCCCACAAGGAGCAGTTTACACAATTCCAATGAAAGCTCTGCTGCATCAACAGAGAAACTAAAGCCTTCTAAAGCTGATCTGATGGGACAACAGCCATGGCCAATTGCTCAGAGCAAGTCCACACCATAGACTGCACTTGAGCTCTCTCCCAGGGGCAAATGCCTTACTTTCTTTCTTTCTTTCTTTCTAATTTATCTCCCTTTAAAGTTTTCTTTTCCTCATGCAACATAGTCTCATGAGAATTCATCACAATTCTACGAGGTAGCAAATTCAAACCAATTCATAAAATGTAATTCCTGCGAAAACAAAGAGTTTCTTTCTTCAGCATTACACATCAGGGATTTTAACATTGATATAATGGTTATGTTTATGCTCTGAGTAGGGTAAGGTGTTCCACTATATGGTTAGGTTTAGGAATAGGTGTTTTGGTGATTGGTTACAGTTAGGTAAACACTGTTTCGTATTAACATGGAACAAACACCACTTCAGGAACTACAATTAATCACTTTATATTTTTCTATTGTTTTTAATTTGAGTATTTCATTCCCAAAGCGTCATGGGATTGCAGTTAATATCTCTTGTGTTTTTGTACGAATTTCAAACAAGTTTTTGAAATGTTGTGTTTCACTTCAGAGCTGGTTTGTTTGGTTCATTCCTTAGAACTCTTATGTAGGATTGTTTTTTTATGAAATACTTGGGTGGGCACTGTTGCGCATTATTATAAAGTACACAACTGCAAAAACCTTCAGTTCTGCTTACATAGCAACTTGAGAGAGCAAACCCCTGTCACCTTGTTCAGTATATGCTAATGTGCTAAAGTGCTCCTGAAACACACATAGCCTCAACGGGAACCTGTATATCCTGCTCAATCTAGCTGACTCGCAGACATGTCAGCAGCTATGCGGTGATCTATCTGACAAACCCAGAGCATGACAAGCTGTTTCATTAATAAACAATAATGTTGTTATTCCAGTTGAACAGTGGTGTGTGTGTGTGTGTGTGTGTGTGTGTGTGTGTGTATTTATCACTTTGTGGGGACCAAATGTCCCCATAAGGATAGTAAAACCCGAAATTTTTGACCTTGTAGGGACATTTTGTCGGTCCCCATGAGGAAAACAGCTTATAAATCATACTAAATTATGTTTTTTGAAAATGTAAAAATGCAGAAAGTTTTCTGTGAGGGTTAGGTTTAGGGGTAGGGTTAGGTTTAGGGGATAGAATATAAAGTTTGTACAGTATAAAAACCATTATGTCTATGGAAAGTCCCCATAAAACATGGAAACACTACTGTGTGTGTGTGTGTGTGTGTGTGTGTGTGTGTGTGTGTGTGTGTGTGTGTGTGTGTGTGTGTGTGTGTGTGTGTGTGTGTGTGTGTGTGTGTGTGTGTGTGTGTGTGTGTGTGGTCAAAGAAGGCTAGTTATGGTCTTGCAGCAAGATTGGAGTGTTTTCTCTCACGTTACGTTTTAAATGATCTGTCTGACAGTGGGGGAATCGGGGGCATACAGGATTTTGCCCTTCGGGAAAGGCTTGACTGAAATCTATATGATCCTTGTGAGAACATTATCTTCCCTGCTGGAAAAACACCTTATTTGCTGGGATTAGTTTGTCTCCCTGCCTTGCTTGCTGGTTTTAATGGGGTTTTGCACACTTTTCAAATGGTCGGGCAAGGAGACCAGCTGGCCGACCAGCTAAACCGTCAGCATGTGTTGTCAACCAGCACCTGCTTCATCGTGCTGGGAGACCATCTTAAACAAGCTAAGAACAGCTAAACAACCTTAAGGCTTGTCTAGCCTTGTCCATGTGTGCTGTTGATGCCTAGAAATGCTTTGCAGTTTGTAGAGTGGAGGAGGACGGGGCCGGGCTGGAACGACACACGCCCGGTCCCCAATCAGCCTGATTGGGCACACGAGGGATAAAGGCGGCCAGTGACGACGTGTTTTTTGTGAATTAAATATGATTTATATTATTAAGCCGGTTCTCGCCTCCTCCTTTCCCTTTAACCCCCTTACATGGTTACTATCCTCATACCAGTTGAAAGAGGTGACCCTGGAGAATGCCCCTTCCATGTAGCCACAGAACAAGCTGGAGGTAGTGGCTAAGAGTTGGCTGAAAGTTTGAGTTTCGCGGGACTGAAAAAGTGGAGAGACGATCTGCAGCAGGTCTTTCGACCTATTGCTGTCAAACGAAAAAGAATTGTGTGGGGAAACATTACTCAAATTATAATTTTTTTTTTTATTAAAGTTGGTGTACTGTACCATAAATGTGCTGAGAAATAATGATGTCAACATGGGTTTCTAGTATACAGGGGCTCACAAGATATTTGGACAGATACCTTATCAAACTAAGTGACATTTATTTTTAAGAAAGATCGCACAGGCACACTTTGGAAGCAAAACATGTCACAAAAGTAGTTTTTAGGTTTTAAATGATTCATAAAATAAGTAGATATGCTGTTTAAAATGAAGACAAAAATCATTTGCACATCTGTGGTTACTATGCAAAGGCATCTGTGTGAACTTATGGGTAATTCACTATAAATATTCTAAAAATTACCTTGGGACATTGAAGTTAGTTTTCAGTTAGGCCCAATATACTTCATACGAAATCGGCAAATGAATGGGTCTGATGTAATTTACAACAAAATCTGGCCAAAAAGATGGTGATTTTGCATTTGTTTTGGTGGTTCATAGCAGCTTGCTTGGGTGAGCTTAATTTCTTACCGGCTGCTAAACACCTTCTTACTTCCATTGGTAAATGTCATCAGTAGGTGTGATCTGGAGCTCTACCTACCGTGAGGGCTGCAGCTAATTTTGTTTATGCTATTCAGTCAATCAAGATCAGTCAACATGAACACACCGGCGTGCAGTTATTAGCGAGCTGGGGCAAATTTACCTACATCTGTTCATCCGTTCACGTAGAGAAATTTTCCAATAACATGTCATGCTTTTTCTCGTTTAATTAGTCTACAAAAGGGATTAAATCTACTCAAACACTCTTAAGTGCCCATTCACTCTAATATGCTGCTTCACTCATGTGCCTTCTTCAGTGAAAGCCATTCATATATCTGCCCATAGTAAGGTATGCCTTATCATCATTCTTTTGTCTGTATTCTTTCCATTAACACTATTATACTTTATACACCAATCTTTGTATTGGTTTTAGTGGCATCATAAATTACAATTACAGAGTGTAATTGGTGCATATTATGGCTGTGTATAGTGTGTCATTAATTCAGAATGCAAACAAGACAAATTGCGCACTTTCTACTGCATATATATTACTTTAAATCATCATCGGGTGGTTAAAAAAAGCATATTTTACTGAACTAGTGTTCATTTTACTCATAGAATGAGGCACAAAGTAATTGTACCACATTCTGATGTAACATTAATTAAGGTTTTACTGAGTGACCTCATATTTAAATGTCCCTCTAAACGCCTCCCTCAGCAGTGTGGCTGGTGTCTGAATGGTACCAAACAGTATATCGTTGTCCGGCAGTTTTGAACTTATTTTTAAACCAAGAACGAAGTAGAACTTCTCCGGAAGTTTGTGGGGCCTGGCATAATTTTAAGTCCATCATGAAGTGAAGAGTAAAACCTATGGTGCTAAATAAGACTTTTTGATATAAAAACGAAATCCCCTGTGGGTGGGAAAACCCATTCTCCTCAAAATAAAACACCATCAAAGCCTTCAGATACAGGCCAGATAAAGGGACTCTCTGGTGTCCACTACACTACAGCAGGTGTGGAGAGAGAGAAAGAGCGTCCTGTTTAGAGAATGTCAGATAACAGCAGTCACAGTTCTACTGATTCATACGAACTTCAAACAAGGCCAGTCATTTCCACAAAATGACATATTTGCATAAACAAAACATAAATATTATTGGAAACAGGAGACTGTAAATTCTGGGGGAGTTTAGTACCACGTTGGTGTCCGTACATCTAGCTTCCGGCACAGAGAATATGATGGAAAAGGAATTCGGAAAATGAGTAACTGGCGTCAAGGTCCCTGTCTGCCAGGCAACAGACAAAAGACCAGCCCCGCCAACAGGAAATCTCAGTTCTCACTGAAAAAGCTACAGGCACAGTGACACTATTTAACTGTAACACACTGACGTCCACTGACCGTGAGGCATTTCCCCCTGTTTTGAGAGGGTCCAAAATGCCCTCACCTGTGCCCTCACCATGTCGGAGCTCAAATTTATTTTACAGTGAGGCCTAATGGAGATTTGAAAAAGCAGCGCTAAAATTAGCTTTCCTTAGATACACAAATTATATCTCCATATCTATGTGTTTGCGTAAAAATCCCGGGCAGAGGAAACTGTGATTTCCTGACCACTAAAAATACAGTTCATCTTTTGATGGGCCCTGGGGCCAAGTGAATGCACCACTCTCAGCCTCTCAGAGACACCAGGCAGAAGTCATGCCCAGAAGTGCAGGTCGAGTCCATTAGAGTAATTATCAAGAACTAGAGGGAGCTGAGCACGAGAAGAGAGAAGAAATAAGACCACTCAGTATTGAGAAATGGTGCAAGTTCATGAAAGTGAATACAGTACTTTATAATTTGCACCACATCAAAATGCAAATATCAAGTCAGTACATTTCAGATATTGGAGACAGAAACATGGCAACAAGTTTGGACAAATGTAACTTTTTTCACAACATTTGGCGATCCTGCGCAAAACGCATCTAAAAAAAAGGAAAATTGAAATGCGCAGCAACAGTCAAAGATGTCCATCTTGCACCTGTTTACATAGAAAATCCATCAAAAATCAATGCAGATGGAAGCAAACAGTTGCCTTGACATTTTGAAAAAGACCAAATCAATAAAGCTGAAGTTGCAAAGTTGATTTTGGAAAAACTACAGCTCACATCCTGTCTTCTCAGATGTAACACTTCCAGAAACAATCTTTCTTCCAGGGGCTGCCCCAGGAATGATAGCCAAGCTATTTTACAATGGGTCGAGTTCAGGAAATGGCGTGTGTTGTCACAGAAACAACCTCAAAAATAAGACATCCTTCCTATCAACCTTTCTATCTATCACCAACGGAGGAAAGGAGGGGACAGGAGAAGAATAAAAATATTATTTATAATGTTGCAAGTGTTTGAGTATCAGAAATCAGTCTTTGTAAATTGCATCTACTGTTTGCATTTGTGTTTGTATGTGCACAGATCTCATTGTGTATCTGTTCAGTGTTCAGATTGGTGAAAGGTAAATTCTAGTCTTCGATACATTCTCTTACTGTTATTATTTAAAGCTTTTATAGGGTTTAGTCCAGCAGAGGTGTGTTGACTCTAATCTCATTACTGAAATAGGCCAAGTCAGTCCCCTTCGCTAACACAGATGGGGTGACTCAGACACACGCCCTCTCTGTTCTCTCCCCACGCTCATCTTCCGATGAGCTCAACAGCATGTAAACATAATATAAACTACACCAGGAAGGGTGTGTGACATTGAGTTAGTAATCCTACAAATATGTGGAAAAGGTCAGAATTTCCAAAAACAAATATAATTTGAAAGCACTTAATCAGTTTTCAGCCATTTCTAATGTGTGAGTTAATACATAGAGATAAGATCTCTTGATGTTATAAAATAAAAAATTTAAAAAATTAAAAATTAAGTTGACTTATAACCAGAATAACTGGCGAGGAGTAATTCTGTAGGTCTGTAGGTGGAAGATAACCAAAATATGGCAAGATGGCAAGCTTATGAAACTCTGAATTCATTGTTGCCTCCACCCAAAACAAGAGCTGATATGACTTCCCACAGAGTCCACATATTTGTCACTCCACTTCCTCTGCACCCAAATCATTTAAAAAAATATATAGAAAGATGCAATACATATGAGTGTATTATGTGTATAAGTACACTGACCAGGCAGAATAGTTTAAAGAAGTCGATATTGGCATAGAATTTGTTTTCAAATGTCTGAAAACGCTGTGGGGTGAGGACACACATGGCACTGCATACAAGCCCTGGTGGCTGGGGAAAATGAGGAAATGCTCAATGAGCGTCTGACTGCAGGCGATGTCCTTCAGTCTCAGATCAGGGACTTCATATGCAAACTGAAGAAGGAACAAAGAAAGATAGAGAGTGACAGACAGTGAAAGAATCAAACACTGCGAGAATCAAAAGATTAGGAGTTAAGGCTAGTTAAAGCCATTGTGTTGGTCTGACCCTAACCAGTGGTGATACATCTGGCATGCCTTTACAGTAGTTGAGCAATGCACATAGTAAAGATAGACACAGTTAGGAGTGATTTCAAAAACTGTTAGTTATGCGTCAGTCTTAAATGATCACTCAGAAATAAATTTCTTTGTCCATGTCGTCTTGGACTTACAGTGACACCTAGTGGTGTGGATGCCGCATTATTCAACTGCAATAGTTTTAATTTACTGATGCCATTGTATATATTCACTATTCACAGTGATCTATTATTAATGTAATCCACGACAGAAACGCCCAATAACAGGGCGTTTACTGAGATTTACTGTAGCGAGTAATCTTCGGGCTGTTCATGTGATCCTAACATGGCATCCCCCCTGACGGGCCCTCTCCATGTCGAATAAATAATATTTTATAAGATAACTGATATAACTGATGCATTCATCTCAAGCGAGTACTCATGATTTACTAAGTTTCAAAATTTCAGATAATTTCTTAATGATCTGCACAAATTCACTGGTTAGACTGAACACTATCAGACTCAGTAACTATGAAATGGGTGGATGTAAGCTTTCGCTCCAAATCAAAGTGTATAAATCTATCTGGAAAATGTACTACTTAATTTATCTCTCTCTTTCCTGCTTTCTCTCTTTCATTTATAGTTAAGGACTTATCCCACCAGCACATTCTGTCTTCTTCTGTATGTCCCTGCTGGCTGACTGGCAGCACCTCTGAGAAAGCCTTCAAAATGCCTTGCATTCCTCTCTCTTAAATTTCCATATGAAAGTGTCCCAAACCCTTATGTCCTCATGGGTGGCTGTAGATTTTTTCAGAGCTGTTGGTGTGTCTGCATGCTCTAATTTCCTCAACACCAGCTATCCTCTTTGACCAAAGCTCTGACCTTAACATCAAAAGAGATGTGGTCTCGTGCAAATCACCATCAGTGCTTTGTTCGCATTGAAAAATTAACCCACAAAGAATCTTTGGGCTGGAAAGCAGCTATCGAACTGGGAAAGAGGGGTGCAAGGCAGTACAGAGAGCTGAGAAACCCAAACATCAAGTCTGATGCTGAACAAACAGACACTTGGAAGCAAGCCAACTTTCTCTCAGTCTCAAACTGAGACATTCAACTCCACCAACATAGTCCATTTTCATGCAGAGAAAGGAATCATCCGTCCTGATTCTGCTGGATCGTTCTGCAGCATTTGACACAATCAAACATCAGATCTTACTCTCCACCCACTCTTTGCTGGGCATCACAGAAACTGTGCTTGGCTGGTTTAATTCCTATCTCTCAGGTACATAAGCTACTTACTGTGGTACCTCAGGGTTCAGTGCTTGGGCCACTTCTCTTCTCTATATACACAACATCACTGGGACCCATCATTCTGGCATATGGATTCTCTTACCACTGCTACGTTGATGACACGCAACTCTACTTGTCATTCCAGCCCAACGACACCACAGTGACTGTTCGAATCTCTGTCTGCCAAAATTTCACAGACTACATCTCAAAGATCGCAAGATCATGTAGATTTACACTCTACAATATCAGGAAGATAAGACCCTTTACATTCTGTCTTCAAAAATCATCTAAAAACACTTCTTTTCCATGATCACTTAACCAGTAAAAAAATAAATATTAATCTTGTTGCAATTTAATCTGTTTTGAATACTACTATTCTGATGCTAGTGAAACTTTGTAATATGACTCTTTTTGTACCACTGTCTCCTTAAGATGATTCGCTTATGTTTTCCACTTTTTAAGTCACTTTGGATGTAAATGTAATGTAAATGTAAATGAAACTCTAGCATCAGAGGCACCTCCACTCCCTACTCTGATCCCAGCTCCAGTGGTCTCAGAGACCCCCTCAACAGAGGCCCCTCTGCTCCTAGTTCCGGAGGTTCTGGAGACCCCCTCGACGGAGGCCCCTCTTTTTCTAGCTCTGGTAGTTCTGGACACCACCTTGACGGAGGCCCTTCCACTTCCCACAATGCTGAGGCTCCGCCCGCTCCTCCTCCTCCTGAGGCTCCACACCCTATGCCTTTCCTCCTGCAGCTCCATCTCCTGAGCATCCATCCATGGCAGCTCTGCACTTGGACTCTCTATCTTCAGTGGCTCCACCCCCTGAGCCTCCACCTCCTGCGGTTCCACCCCCTGAGCCTTTGCCTGAATCCTCAACTTCTGAACCTTCACCTGTTCATTTTCTGAGTCCCTGCATGAGTCTCTGCCTACAGAGTCACCTCCTGAGTCTCTACATCTATCAGCTTCACTCTTAACACCATGGCATCCTGACTTTCCTTCCCTAAGGCTTTATTACTTGAATATTATGTTATGTTATATTATATTATATTATATTATTAAAGTATGCAATACTAAAATGTATCTGTCCTAATTCTACAATTTCACACTCTTTTTTTAAGGCTCTCCATTTAAATGTGTATTAAGTCCATAATACACATTAAGAAAGACCTTTGAGATTATGTGTTTGTTTATTCTATCATCTCACAGAAATAGAGTAAGTGGGCGTCTCCTCCTCTGTGTCACTGTGTGTCATTAATAATGCATGTATTAACCCCAATGACCAAGAACATTTGACATTACACAAAAGTTCAATGAAAGTGAAGCCACTTTGTGCTCACTAACAAAATCCTCATTTATATTTTTGCAAGATTTTGATGCGAACCTCCACAGACTGCACGTCCATCAGAAGAAGTTAATCTCTTCTCAGTACAGCCCATAGTGCGGATCATTGAGACCATCAAAGTTTAGTTGAATAAGACACACAAACCACTTTATAATGGCATTTATATATTCATTTAAAATGACCTTATTTAGACAGTGGAATGAGATTGGAATTTGAAGTGCACAATCGCGGTTATCTTTACAGCTTAACAAAGGGCTAAAAAGGATCAAAAGTAGTCCATGCGACTCGTGCATTATATTCCAAGTTTTCTGAAGACATACGATAGGTTTTAATGAAATACAACTTTGAAACTTAAGACCTTTTTCAGCTTTCAAGTGATAGTTTAAAGCTATCAACTGGCATTATACTGAAAAGATGACCTGGCATATTCATTAAAGTTTTTCATTTTGTGTTTTGTATAAGAAAGAAAGTCATACAGATTTAGAACAACATTTTAGTTTTTAACTATTCTTTTAAAATTTGTCAGTACTGATTGGGCATCTTGTTAATACTTTTGCAGACCTCCAATACTGTATATTCCTGTCTCATACAGTATCTGCACACTGGTGACTGCCGTTCTCCTAAATTAAACTCAAAATTCTAAACAAATAAAATCTCCTGGAGGGTTATTTCATCTGCGCTCTTGCACAAGAAAGGAAACACGGTTCTCCACTGAACACATCAACCAAACAGAGAGTTACTGTAGAATTTTCCCCTGGGGTGACTCACATTGAGTTGTTGTAGTTGGAAACAAGGCCTGGAGACTCTCCACGGATGCTGGAAATAGGGGTTGTTGGCATTGCAGAAGATCCCTTGAATCCAGGGAAGGATGCCAGTGGAGGGCATGGTTTTGTTAGGAAAATGACCTGAGGCGAAAGCAAACTGGTCATTATTGCCGACAAAGAACGGTATCTGCAACAAAAACATAAGGTCTGTAGTTCTTTGCATGTGACCAATACCCAAAAAATTGGGCACATTTATTGAAGCTTCTTATATGATCATTAGCCCTACATACATCCATGTTGGCGCTAGAGAGGATTTGCTGTTCTCAGCCAAACCAGTCGATGAATAGCACCACAGGCCACAAATCCATAAAGAGCCGCGTCTGGGGCAATAATGCAAGATCATTCATTAGAAAGGCAATAGACAAAATGGAAACACCTCTATAAAGGACATTTATCATCTCAATATACAAAGCTATTGATAAAAATATATATTAGGTAGTTTTTTTAAATAATTCCACATTCTTTTGCTTTGCACAACTTGACTGAATTGTAGCCATTTGCCCTTTTTTAATGCATGTATATTGAAGAAACAGGCAAGTCCTTTCACCTTCTGTCTCTTGCAGGCAGTCTTGTTTTTCTAAAGGAGCAGCTGCACCTGGCTGCTGGTTCCCATGACTGCTGCTCTTCACCCCTACAAAGGGTCAGATGCAGGTGGCCTACCTGGACAAAACAACCATTGAGAAGTATCACAGTCATACACATCTCTTTTAGATATGTCAAGATGGTTCTTTCAACCCATATGTGATCCCCAAGAAACATCAGACATGTTTATGTATAGCTTGATATTGAAAATGTGTTTGATAGTCCATCACCTGGAATTCCTGGAATTATGTAATGACCTGAGACACACTCCCCCTTCCCCACAACCATTGAGAATATGTGGTATAAGTGAGAAATTAGGTAGTTGTGTGCTTCCGCCTCTTAATCCATGTGTGTGTGTCTGTCTAACCGGACAGATCCCCTTTTACATCATGAGACAAATCATGAGACATAATGAGACATTGTAGGAGAAGAATAACGAGGCCTGTTAATACAGCTCAGCATATTAGAGACAAACACTGTACTGTTATGCCTGTATGCTCCTTTATGAAATACCCAATCACCATTCATTTGGAAACAGCTACGAGACACATAAAACATAATTAAAGAGAAAGAACTCACCTCAGGAGAAGAATTCTCTTTTAAGTTTACTTCTGTTGAATCTCATGGCTGAGCACATTCGACTGGCTGTAGGTTTTCTGCAGACTCAAAGCAGGTTTGTAATCTGATTGTTGTAAGGCCCTTTTCTCCAGTGTGTGAGCCAGGGCTCTGAGCCTGGTCTATATTGCAATGAACCTGTGACCTAACAACCAACCAATTAGTGGAGGGAATATGAACTATTATAAATGCACTTTCATTAATTATTGCTAACTTTGAAAATGCTATTTATATCAAACATTTATTTGATTTATTGATCATTAATGTTGGCATTAAAGAGTACTGTTGATTTGAGTTTATGCTGATGGCTTATGAAATGCACATGGAAATGTTATAATGGCCATGTACACACTGCAGCTAAAACTCCTGATTGCTTAATCCTGTACTGTATACAAAAGGTTTGTTATTAATGGCAATGACATTTAGCTGCCTTGTCAGGCAGAAAATAGCTACCAGAATGCATTGCCACTGTAAAACATTAAGCTAAAACACGCAATGATAAAAGCATTAATAATAAAGTTACAGTACATATAATATACATTGTCATTCACCAATATTTTTCTATCACTACCCCAAGAATGCATAAAGGGGGTCAAAATGATCCATATGCATTTTCTATGGAATTTGTTTATTTCACAAGTTTGTTTTGTGTGTGTTTTTTTTTTTTTTTTGTGGTTTCAACTTTTTATAACAGATACATTTTGAAGCACTGACCTTTAATTATATTTTAAATCAAATAGCTACTAGAGCTAATACTTAGGTAGCAATTTGGTAAATTTTTTCTGGAAATACTGTATTTTTTAACTTTTTAGAAAAAATATATGATTTTGAAGTATAGACATTCAAGTATTCTAAATCAGCTAGGAAGCAAACTATTAGCAATTTAACTATTGGCAAAATATGCTTGCATATACAGCAGAGGCTTTGGAAATGTTCCAAAGCACTCATAATGACACTCATAATGGCTTTGGAGTCAAAATCAGAGAACTCATGATGATGATGATCCAGAATACACACCAGGTTGTTGTGACGTTGTTTGGCAGATGAGGATTACAACATTCCAGTCGATTAAGGTGTCTGCACTACTAGATGTTTTGAATGTGTTTGTGACAAAGGATCAGAAGAAGTAAGTTCAGTAAAAGTTGAAATTATTTTAAAGAATAATGAATTTTATCTTTTAATTTTAAAACATTCAAAGTGAACAAATGAACATGAATTAGATATTTAAAACCGTTGTGAACAATATAATTCTTAAATTCTTGAAGGTAAAGATATAAACAGGATACCTTTTCTTGGAATAAATTCATTAAAAACTCTTTATGCATTTGTGTAGGTTCTTTGGGTCATGAATTCTAGGGAAATATTTTTAGGGTACCACATCCGGATTGGTAGTTTGTGATTCTGAGTACAACACACAAAAAAAGCGAAAGCATACAGTAATAGTAAAGTGTGATATCAACTCTGGTTTTAATAAGTTACAAGTGTGTATTGTCACATGTACCTGTTCATACACTTCAGAGAAGGTAAGACATCTTGAAAATTCTGTTTAGAAGAACCAAAATCACTTAAAATTCAGTTAGATACATGGGTCCCATTTACAAAAGACACTAATTAAGACTTAGTCTGGACTAGATAGCGAATTAAATAAATTCCCATTGAAATTGCTATTTACGCCAGTGCTAATTTGTGTTGGAGAACCAGCCAGTGGACTCTCATAAATGAAGGCACTTACTTAAGCTTGATTTGCATGTTATAGGTATATTGACATATCAGAAATTGGCTAACTTTATCTGGACTATCAGAAAACTTTGGACACTGTTACAATAGTATATGAAAACACATATAAATCAGAGTCAAACAGAGTGTATCTCTGAGAGCTCTCTGTTAACAAACCAATGAACAATCATTCCATAATACAAACATTTCCTGTGAAAAATTATAAACAAAACACATTAACAAAACATGTCTGCACATTTTAACAAGTGTACATTACAGCTGGTTTTTGGATGTCTTACACTCACAAACAGGTCAGATTCCATCTGTCTGTAGTTCTTGAATAACAAAAGTAACACTGTATGTAAATCAACATTTCAGTAGCAAGAAATATGTGGTTCCATTAAGTCTAATAAGTGCATTTTATGATTATAATAAAGTGACAATACTCAAAACTGTAACAGCTTGGTCGATTTGGTTTTGTTGTGTAAAACATAAAATACATAAATATAAAGAATACATTAAAAAAAAGGAAGGTGAAGTGAATATTTTCTGCACCGTAAAAAAGAATTTGTTAAAATAATGACTGTTCTCAAGCAGGTTTCACAGTCAAACAGATCTGCCCCAAACTCATGCCATTGGTTTAGCCAATGTTGCATTGTTGGACTAATCAGAATGCTCAAACAAACAGAGCAATGTTTTCATGGCAACACAGAGCCACTGTGTTTACACTTTTTAGAGGAATCAACCTATGAATGGCTTCCTTATAGTTGTCTCTACATATAAAGCTGGAATTGGATAAAAAATATAAAAACTTTTCCCCTTTAAGGAAAGCCATATACAGCATGAATGAAATTGCACAGTGGCAGTGATATTGTTTTGTCCTTGCATTGGTGCATAAGTTATGTGATAAACTAAAAAAACATTTTAATTTAAGTGCATACTGTGTAAATTCCTGTCCAAGGGTTTGCTTGATTATTACAAACAACAGATGCAGAATATATTAATATAAAGATATATCCTATATAACGCTTCCTTGGGATCTCTTCACAGTTATGGAAACATACATATCCACCTAAGCAAGTGTACAAGTCCAGATTTCAGACAAAATGTGCCTCCCTATGTTCAAGATCCTGCATACGCCGAGACCGAAGTCTCTGGTATACGGGTTTGGTCTCACTTTGCACGAGTTCGTCCGAACTGGAGCTGGGAGACTGGGGGACTGGCCATGTATTCTGGGCTTCAGGCTCTTGAGAAGGTTCTGGGACCAGATTAGGCTCATCAACTGAGACTTCCACACCAAACCCTTCCTCTTCCTCTTCCTCTTCCTCTTCCTCATCATCATCATTCTCCTCTTCCTCCTCAGTGCTGTTAGCTATTGCTCGGCTAGTCTTTAGCTCAACCTCTGCCAATGTTTTTGTTTTGCTTCCTGGAGGTTTGTAAAACGTTCCAGGAGGAGGTTGCAGAGTCCTTGGTGGCCTGAAAGCTGTGGGAACAGGGCAGTACTCACTAACATTTCCTTCCCTGCATAAAGTTCGTCCAGGCCTAACAGCAACTGTGTAGGGTTTGTTAGCATGGATGGTGTTAGTGGTTTTGGAGTGTTCCGAGAAAGACGATGAAGTAACAGAAGAAGAGAGAATGTTGGCATCACTGGCTCCGGAGTCAACGGAAGAACTGGCCGTGATCACAAAAGTCTTAGGTGTGATGTCATGATGCTTATACTGCTTGTCCCACGTTCTTCGCAGTGTCTGTGTATCGATGTAGGACTTCCTATAACGATTGGCTGCTCTGGACTTGGGTTTCTCCTCTTCAGATACCACCTCGATGACGGGATCACAACTGTGATTGTCTTCCTGCTCTACAGAGTTCTTCACGTTACACTCGTCCACCTTGGCTAGGCTAAGGAGCTGCTCAGCTGGCATGCTGATTGGTCGAGAGCCCAGCTTTGATCTCAGAGGACGCAGCTGGACTCTGGAGACATGGTTGCGGCGAGTGAGGACAGGCGAGTTCCGCATTTCAGGGACTCTTGTTGACAGGAGCCTGTTGAGGTCTTCTGCATCAACATCTCCAACTGTTGGAAAAAATGACGAGTCAGAGAAGTAGAAACTAGATGTTTTTTTTAAATTAGTATATTTATTGGCTTGATAGCCAAGGAAACCAATACTGACCTGCTCCAAAATCTTTGTCAGACCTTATTTTCCCCTCTTTCACTTCATCCACAAGGTGTATGGAAGGTATTACAGAGGAATGTCTTTTATACGCCCTAACCTTTGGCTGTTTTCAGACAGTGAAAAAAAAAACAGTATATTAGAATGTCTATTGTTCTAGAACAGCACAAATTAAACTAGTCTTATTCATTTTAGACCCAAACTAAGGACTTTTTGAATTTGTTAAATTTTTTTTATTTGTGCAATTTTAAGGATTTGGTTTGAACTGTGCCTATCCTGCTGGAAAATCCATGTCATACCAACTTAAACTAATCAAGATGGTTTTTGGAACATGTTGGCTGGTTTGTTGGTAGTCCAATGTGGTCTACCAGCTATAACCTGCTTGACCAAGATGGTCTACCTGGTCAAAAACAGGTCAACCACCTGGTAGTCAAGCTAGTCAACAATCTAGAGCAGTTTGGACCATCAAAAGGAACTAATGACCAAAAATGACCAGCTTAAACTGAATTTTCTAGCAGGTAAATCTTTAACTGACATGTCTGGCAGTGCAGAGACTTTTGTTAGATTTCACTAAGAGCATTTCCCAAAGACAGATAAAGGAAATAACAGGAAATGTTTTATTTGTAATTTCCAGGCCTGGCAATAAAGATGAGTAATTTGCTATTAATTAGTCTTTTATCGTTTTCCAGGATCATATGCATAAGATATCTGCCAGTGCAGGAAGACAAAATGCACTTATTTTCAAGATGTATTCTCTGAAAGCAAGTCTAAATAGCTTAAATATTTTTGTATTGTTTAAATAGTTTTAAAAGAAAACAAGACAAATTACTTGACTATATTGTGTTGTGTTGACTATAAATTCTCCTCCCTGCCCAGTAGGTGGCAATATGCACAAAGAATGTGACCCACCCACACCTGTTATATCTCTTCTGAAGACATCAGTTTAACCACCGGAGTAGTATGGATTACTTTTATGCTTTCTTTATATGCTTTTTGAGCTTCTAAGTTTTGGACCCTGTTGAATTGCATTTTATGGACCTACAGAGCTGAGATATTCTTTTAAAAATCATCTGTGTACAGTAGAAGAAAGAAAGTCATACGCATATAAATGAGATGATGGGTGAGTAAATTATGAGAGAATTTTCATTTTGGTGAGAAATAATCCCACCTCTTTAATGCCCACCAGGGACTTTGAATGTCGGCTAAGCATGTGTTCCTTCTCCTGAGAGGTGAAGCGTGATTTGATGGGGAGTGGCGAGCTCTCTCCAACAGGGGAGGAGGGTGGAAGAGGACTCAGTGGAGTATCAAAGATCATCTCATAATGGCGGATCAAGAGCTCCACGATCAGGGCTTGGTAAGGGTAGTCCACCAGAGAGGAGAGAGAGACCTCTGCATCAGCCTGTCGGGGTTTGATCAGCGTGGGGCCAAAAATGATACCCAGATTACTGGCGGTCATCTTGTTCTCATCAGCCCTTTCTGACACTCTGTTAGAAAGACAAAAAGTGATTACAAACCACAAAGAGGCACAAAAAATAAGTTTTCTCTGTATTATCATTATTGTTTCTCTGCTAAAGTGATCTTAGTGAGAAAATTCTGCATCATTTACACATTCTCATGTTGTTCCAAACTCATATTTGTTCTGTGTAACTCACAAGGGGATGTTAGGCAGAGTCACCATTCAATGTCATTACTTTCTTTTAACATGCAATGAAAGTGATATGAAATATTCATACTGGTTTGGTTCAACATGAAGGCATTTTTGGTAAACTATCCCTTTAAATGAACAAATCTCATAACATCATTCAATAATAGTGTTTGTTTGTATCTGTGTGAGAGCCAAACACCTATGCAAATGCTGAATGAGGAACTGCATGGTTTTGTAGTGGGCTGGAGGCATCTGACGCAGCAGGTCTTTAATTTTGAAGAGGACCCGGTTGAGCTCCACGCTGATCTGTGGGCAGTCGGAGATGGCTCTTCCTCTTGATGCCTCTACTTCATCAACAATGATACTCTGACTCTCTTTGGCCAAACCGATGAAGTCGTTATAGTAACGGAACAGAATGAGGGGCTCCGGCAGCTGAAGGGTTTAAAATTATAATTTTATCATAAAAGAAAAATACATCATTATATAATATTTAATTATATATAAAGCTTTATTTTTTTTTTTTTTTTAATAAATACAATTTCTTCACATTTCGGGGAAAGCATGGCTTATTATCAGCATTGCATTTATTTTAAATTATTAATAAATTCTTAAAATATTTCATTTATAATTAACATTACAATTATTAGTAGCAACAGCAGAGGTAGTAGTAGTAGTAATAATAATGTATTTATTTTATTTTATTTTAATTTATTCATTTTTATTTTTATATAAATGTTTAATAATGTTAATATTTAATACTATATTTAATAAATGTAATACATATTTTTACATAATAGTGTATACATTTTTTTTTTATGTATTAGAGTTTTCATTTTAACAAAAACGTTTTATCATTTTAATAATTAAATGCATTTATTAATTTATTCAGTAGCATTAAAAAAATTACTATCAAAACTTTGATAGATACCTGGCGAAGGTAGAGTTTCAGGACATTGCTGATATCATGAGGATAAAGATCTGAAAGCTCCACCAGGTCTTTGCCATTCTCAAAAGCCTGACAAAGCTTCTCTACTCTTGATTTGGCCCCATTAACACGGTAGATTCCCTAGAAGGAAAAAAAGAAAAGAAAAACTTAGTTCAGTGTTGCTCAAAACTAACGGTTTATGTCCTCCAGGAAATATCTAAGACGCAGAGAAGTACAACACACCTTGATGTTCAAAGCCCTGTTTTCAATCTCTGAGGTGCACTTTTTGATAATAAAGGGGATCCCATCAGTACTGTTCTTGGCAGCTTGAGCAAAGTCAATAGCAAACAGATGCAGTTTTCCTTGTAGCTTCTTATGCCCACACTGGATGGCTAGAGTCTCCAAACACTTCTTATGACAAGCAAGAGAACACTAAAAATAACACAGAGTTTAAGATTAGAATATAGAATTAAATAGTTAATTAAATCCCCATCATGCAAAGCCACAATTTATTATCCACCTTGAAGACAACATGAAATGGTATTCGCAACAAATTTAAATTAAATAATATGCCGAATTTCTGAGTGAAACAGAATTTTAGCAGGAAATAATGTAGGATGAGACTTTAATCTAGCACTGGCTGGATTTGAAAGGAATGAAACATGTTGAGTTGTGATACTATTGTTAATTTTATTTAACACATGCATGATTTTTAAAAACTCACCTCCTCGCATTCAGCACCGTGAAATACCACAAGACTATCACACTCCCTGCACTTTGACGGGGCGCGGAGCTTTCGTAGCTTGTGCGTCTGAGCCGCTTTAGACATCTGCGTGTTCCGGAAGGGTCCGGGAGAGCTGGCTGCCTCTGTTACCATCTCACTCAGACCTGCCGAGACAAGAAGAGCCCGAAAACAATGCATGTGTGTGCACATTTAGACCTCCCCAAAAGACTTTGAAAAATGTTTCCAGTGGACAGTCAACATGCTTATACAACATTCTACACATTTTCTACAGGTTCTAGTAAAATAAAATGTGTGCAATGTCAAACAGCTTTGGAGCATATGTTACATAATGCACAAAAGCTCACCATTATCGAAAGGAGATGGTGGTTCTCTCTCATCTAGGTCATCTGCTGAAGACATAGTGCCTGTGGATGGAGTTCTAGGAAGCCTTCTCTTAAAGTCACCTGGATCAAGGCGGAAAAGTCTTATAAGTTGACTTTAGTTTGATATCTGTTGCATATTTTTCATTTTTACAATTATTAAAACAAATTCTTACAAAACATTCAAATGATTTAGCAAAATCATCCACAACTGTACACGAGAATGAGCATAAAGTGAAAAATTACTGTTAGCAATACATTGCAATATGGTATGCAGCAGGAGCTGTGACTGGTCTGTTTACCACAACTATGCCATGCATGCTCGTGACTCAAGACCTGTCAATCATGTGTATTTGCTTGCCTCAAGGGAGTGATTATTATAGTGTCTGTAACTGTAAAAGACTATTACTCTTACTGCATGTGTTGCACTATGGCACACATGGTTTGTTGTACCTGGGCTTGCTGTTGGGGAGTCCATTGAGCGAGATTCACTGCTTCCTCCAGCACTCTCAGAGTCACTGCACATGCCTCCACCACTGCTGGTTCTCCAGGCACGGAATGGACCCTGGGCCCTAAGAGCTATCAAACACACAGATGCAAAGAGGACATTCAGAAATGCTTGGGCTCATCCATGGTGTGGATAGTCATAACATTGTCGACTTGTGTCGGAATATGGTTCACTTTTAAGCAATTTATCTACCAAGTGTATTGTACATAATACATAGTGATTTCTAACATTGTCAAATTTATGGGTGTTTCTTCAACTTTGGGCATTTTCAAGTCCCTGTGGTTGATATACTTCATTAAAACTAACAGATTTAGATCAGATCAAATTACACTTGATTTTTTTACGAGTCAGTTGAGGTGGTTTGGGCATCTGGTAAGGATGCCCCCTGGGCGCCTCCCTAGGGAGGTGTTTCAGGCACGTCCAGCTGGGAGGAGGCCTCGGTGAAGATCCAGGACTAGGTGGAGAGATTACATCTTCACACTGGCCTGGGAACGCCTTGGGGTCCCCCAGTCAGAACTGGTTAATGTGGCTTGAGATAGGGAAGTTTGGGGCCCCCTGATGGAGCTGCTGCCCCCGCGACCCGACTTCGGATAAGCGGTTGAAGATGGATGGATGGAGATTTACACATTTTTTCTTTTTGTTCTATGAAGGTAAAATTAAAACTGACTTTTTACCAGGCCATCGTCATTTATTTTTTGGTACTTTTTAAATGTCTGTTATGTAAATATTTTATTGTTTTAGCCTTGTCCTAGACCCAGACTTTCAATAAAAAACTTTGTAAATTCATTATAAATTATTACATGTTTAAATCTATAATAATAATTATTAAAAAAAGAGTGAAATAAACAAACTATTTTAATATTGAGTTTGAAAATGATTTCCATAAATTACGAATGTCTCACATTTTTGGTATAATTTACACTAAACAATTTTGTAACCCCTAATAAGGTTTTCTCAAAAAAAAAAAAAAAAATTTGTTTTCAAAGTCAACAAAAGTGTCAGTGAAGAGTATACTTCATTTGAAAAAGTTATGTTTGAAGAAAACAAATACAATTCAAGTTAAATATCACCTGGGAGCAGTGTTGGGTGTAATTGGATTACAAAGTAATTATTTACAGTTACAAAAAGTAGTGTAACTAGTGTAAATTCTTGTAATCAGATAACAGTTACTGACTTTCAATGAAAGTCATTTTAAGAACATTCCTTGGGTTACAAATATTTCTAAAAAAATTATATTTATGTTTAATATAATTTAAATGTGAATTCAAATGTTCATGTTTACATTTCTGTTGAAGTGTGTGCAACAATGAACAATTATTTTGAATTTGTTGAGAAAAACAGAAACATGTTTGTGACAAGTGCTTTGGAAAGTAAAGTAATTAGTAATGATATAAAAATATAATCTTCATAGAAAAAGTAACCAGTAAAATAATCTAATTACAATTTTAGAGAAGTAGTTAGTAATTTGTAGTGGCTTACTTCTTGTGTAATTTAACCAGCACTGCTTGTAAGCAGAATATTTCTATGGGCGTCAGGCCATAGAGTGTGAAAGTGTGAAAATAGTATTTAATTGTGTTTTTTTAGGATAAATAAAATGCTAGTTATGAAATTAGACTTATTAAGACAAAGGTGTCAGCCATTGTACAACCCCAATTCCCGAAAAGGATGGGACAGTATGAAAAATGCTAATAAAAACAAAAATGTGTGATTTGTAAATTATATTAAAACTTTGCTATATTGAAATGTTCACATCATATGATGTTTTACCTTGTGAATTTAATTATTTACAAAAAATGAACAGTAATTTCAAATCAGATGATTGCAACACACTCCAAAAAAGTTGGGACAGTCGAGTGTTTACCACTGTGAAAAATCACCATTTCTTCTAATAACACTTATTAAGCATTTGGACACTGAAGACACAAGTTTGTTAAGTTTAGAAAGTGGAATGTTCCCCCATTCATCCATTATGCAGGTCTTTAGCTGCACAATTGTACTGGGTCTTCATTGCCACATTGGGCTTCACAATGTGCCACACATTCTCAATTGGAGACAGGTCAGGACTGCGGGCTGGCCAATCTAGCACCCACACTCTCTCCTTACACTGTAATGCAATTAAAATCCAGACAGTATGTGGTTTGATGTTGTCCTGCTGGAAAATGCAAGGACGTACCTGGAAAAGATGGTGCTGAATGGCAGTATATGTTGCTCCAAAATGTGTACATATCTGTCTGCATTCATGGTGTTCACACAGATGTGTGAGTTACCCATGCAATGGGCACTGATGCGCCCCTGGCCCATACAAACAATGGCTTTTGGACCTGACGCTGATAACAGCTTGGATGGTCCTTTTCCTCTTTGGCCAGGGTAACACAACAGCTTTGTTTTTCAATAGCTTTTTGAAATGTGGACTCTTTAGACCAAAAACACAGTTCCACTGTTCTACTTTCCATCTATGATGAGACCGAGCCCAGAGAAGTCGGCAGCACTTCTGGACTGTGTTGATGTATGGCTTCTGATTTGCATAATTAAGTCTTAACTTGCATCTGTGCATGCAGCGGTGAGTGGTGTTGACAAACAAAGGTTTACTTAAGTAATCCCAAGCCCATGTTCATGATATCTATTGCAGATGAATGATGTTTAAGACAGTGATGTCTGAGGGATCAGAGATCACACGCATTCAGAAGTGGTTTTCGTCTTGCCCTTTACGCACCAAAATGTTACGAGATTCCTTGAATCTTTTAACTATATTGTGCACTGTAGAGTGTGAAATGCCCAAAATCAAAATTAGTCTTTGGGGAACACTGTTCTCAAAGTGCTGGATTATTTGCTGAGGCATCTGTTGGCAAATTGACAAGTCTTGAATGATCCATGCTCTTGAAGGTCTAGGCTGTTTTTGGAGGCTCTTTATACAGTATACAGTACTATGACAAGGGCTGGGTATCGAGTTCAATACATTTTAGGCACTGAACGAATTGCCTCTAAACTATCGTGTATCAAAAAATGTCTTGTCGTTCGGTACCAAATTTCGATACCTAAGAGGAAAATCTCATCAACGTCAGTGATAAGTATGTAGCACGCAAGATGTGCCCAAATCCAAAAGTGCCAGTGATTAGCTGTGTTTAGGCATCAAGGAAAAACACTAGTTTACACCGGTTACGCCCAGAGAAGCGGCTCACATGTGAGGCTGTAGTGTGTATGTGCCCCAACACCCATAGATGTAAAAGATGTGGAAAATATCAAAAGATTGTCTACATTTCATCAGGCTCGCGTGCGATGCAATATTTGTGACAAGATAATTGCTGCCAAGACTGGCAACACGACAAATCTGATGAAGCACTTGACAGTGCACGGAATACACTTAAGAGCAGAAAATTGCTCCTTCTTCGACTGCAAGAAGACCAAGACGGTGCAGTCTTCCTCTCAGCATCCTTCTGCAACAGAGCTTCCTTCAACATGCCCACACAAGTCCTCCTCAAACTACTGATGAATGCGGTGGCACTATGACTGGGACTAGGACAGGTAGGTTAACGTTTAGCAAACAAACCAACAAACAAAATTGGCTAACTTGTGGTACATGCTTGTGTACTTGTTAAATTAACGTTTCTGTGCATGGTGACATAGTCTTATAAACTGTGACCTACGTAACCTAAGATATTGTTTGGATGTATGGCTATAAATAGCTAGCTAAATCGATGCTAAAAATGCTTTAAGGTTGACAGTAACTGATCAAGTTTAACTCACATTAAATTAGATATCTTGTTAAACTGTATTTATCCTTAGGGTTGGCTGAATTAACAGTTTAGCTTTCTTGTTTTGTTTTTTTTCCTCTTCACATTGATGTTATAGAGTCTGCCCCTGCCGACCCTGGCACGAGGAGACCAGAAGGCTCAGGAGATGAGTCTTTGAGTCTGTAAAAAAAAGTCAACAAACTGAAAAAATAAAACCAACGTTTTTTGGTGGTAATGTTTGTAATCTCGTTGAAATGGATTTTAAAAAATTGGTACCGAAAAAGTATCGTTTAGGAACCGTGGTGGGAATTTTCATGACTTTAAAAAAGAAAATGACAAAAGTGTGGTGCATGTAAAATCACAGAGTGTGAAATAGGTTATACTGAGACTTACTTTCTTGAAGTCTACAGTGCTAAAGTGCCCTCAGTTGAAGAAGCACCCTACTGTAATGGGTCAGACTCTGCATAATTCATTGCATATATGAAGCTGATACCTATGACTGTAACAAATAATAACAATATCAGCAGAGGACGCTGGGTGCAGTGCTGCATGAAAAGCTGCAGCCTACCTCCTGTGCCCTTTCTTCAGCTGATGCTAATTCACAATCTCATAAACTTTAATGAGATGTCTTAAAACTCTAATGTGTCCAATTGATCTCTCTTAAAACCAGGTCTGACAAGTGTACCTGGACTAAAAGTATGATCTGCCATTAGTGAAAAGAACAACATTGTCCATGAAAGAGATGGATGAGGGCTCATTCTGAGAGACCGATTCACTTTTAGCATTCCAGGAGAATCAGCCAAACCAGTTGAACTGAACCTCGATGAAATGTGTCTGCACTTTCATTCTCAGCTCAGGATGTGAAGTGTGATGTTTTTGCTGTAAGCTACTATCATTGTTCAAAAAAGGTAGTTTTATGAGTTACCTTGTATATCTGTGCTACTGTTTAAGCGACCTTCCAAGATCTTTCCTGTGCGTGCTTGGACGTGACTTTCCACCTCGTCTGCGCTCAGAAAGTCACCAGGTGTGAGAGACACCTGGGATGAGTGACTGCTTTTCACTCGCTTTGAAAGGGGCAGCCTGTAGGAACATAAAAAATATTTTAGAAAAACAGTTCAAACAATTCTAAACCAGTTTAAACTAGTTGTATCCTACAATACAGTAAAACTGATAAAAGACATTGCATAAATTGTTATATGAGTTAAGGTCTTTGGTCTCCATATGTACAGTGGCCATTAAAACCTTTTATTTTGAATGGTAAAGTTGGAGCGTTGCTAAAATGGTCCTTGTCCATTGAATGCTACAGAGTAGCATTCATGAAATGTCTGGCTATTTAAAAGATGTTTATCAGTTTATCTGACAATGTTTGTACAAACGAATGCAGTACCTTCCAGATGATGCCTTTTCCACAAGCATCTCGACAATGAACAAATGCTACTGGGTTATTGTATACTATATAAACAATTTTCATACATGTGAATGAGAGAGAGATTGGTGTCATTTCATTTTCACCACTCTGCTGTCCCTTAGGGCTTTTCCAGTAAACACTTAAACAGTCACTCTCCTCTTTAAAGTTGAAAACCTAGACATTTTACTGAATAAAAAGTTGTCATATTGCATCTAAAACATGGATGTTTTTAAACAGACTGTTTTTGAGCTATGTTTTTTCAAAGTGGTTGCTCTGAAATATAGTCCAAAAAACCAGGATATCACCAACCCTGATATCAAGGTTCTGATCAGGTATGAGAATGAGTGTGTGCGGACGTGAGTGCTAGTAAAGAAAAAGAAGTAGCGATATTCCTCCCTTAATTTCTCTGCCTCGTTCCATGTAACCCTCTCTTTTCCCTGACTGCAGCCATTTCCTCAGGAAGCCCTGAGGGCGAGTACACAATTGTGTGACATTCTTACCAACACAATTCCTCGCTCTTTCTTTCTCTTTCTCCATCACTCAATGGCTTAAAAGTCACAGAACTGGTGAAAACAGGCCGGCTTTTGCCAGTTTTAAGGGGAAAAAAGCATAACTTGGCAGAGTGATTCCAAAACAGGGATTTTCCTTGATACTCACTGTGCTGGGAATATCAAAGAAGAGGGACAAATTTAAAGATTATAAACTCCAGACATACCCTGTGTTCTGTGTACCAGAGAAGTCAAAAGAGAAGGATTCCCCTCTGGTCTGGTCAGAGGGCAGGCTCTTCACAAATTCAGTGTAACATAGTCCAGGTTCATACAATTTGGAGTTCTCACACAGTGTCTGAAAGTTTACAGGGAGGGACACCACCTGGGCCTGTTGCATCTGAAACCAGTTAACCGTAACCTACACATAAAAAAAATGCATTAGTATCATCAAAAGAGTACAAATCAGGCTAGTTCCCAGTACAATATTTTTTTTTATTTGAATTTGGAGAGGAAAGATATGAGTGGAGATGGTAGTTTCTATTTCATATGTGGGTGTGCGTTTGGTTGTGATGTCAATTTATAAATTATGAAAATGAAATTTGTATGTATTTATGTGTTTTTTTGTGGTGTAATTTCATTTCATCTATACTTGTAAATCAATATTCCCTATGGGAATACAAAACTTGTAACTATAAAACTATAGAACTATAAAATGATTTATTAATTATATAACTATATAACTAACTATAAAACTATTAGAACATATAAAGTATTTAATGTTTTATATCCAGCTATGTGGTATGGGATTCTGGACCAATGAGAGTTCACTGAGATTTTACAAAGTAAATCATAAAATAAACAAAAATATTTTGCTATGTGACACTGTTGTCTGTTGACAATTGGGCAGACTAACGTGGAGTAGGTGTTATTTATTTCTGCGGTAAGGACACAGGGAAACACGTAATCTGTAGCCTGAGGTCACTTTGTTAAAATATAGGAACCCCATTATACTGGCCCAAAAGGAGACCAGGTGTGCCTATTTTGTCTGAATGACCAGTAATATGTTGGTTTTATCAAATATCGTGTGTGTGTGTGTGTGTGTGTGTGTGTGTGTGTGTGTGTGTGTGTGTGTGTGTGTGTGTGTGTGTGTGCTCACTGCTTTCAGGGTCAGGTCACACTGAAACACAAGCTCTCGTATCTGAGTAAGGATCTCACTCTTGGTGTTGGCCAGGTCCACTCTCTTTACCCCGACATCAGTGATGCAATGCTTGTAGTGTTCTCGGGCTTCCTCTGCCTAGAAACGGCCACATACATACACAGTTATATTTAGACAAGGAAATGTTCTGCTTTTCTAATTTCCTGGGCAAAAATCATCTTTGTGTAATACAGCAACAAAATATTTACAGCAGTATTGCAGAAGCTACTAATAAACTGTAACTTGACAAGTTACAAGCATAACTCATAATTTAAAAAAGATAAACTGTGGTCAAGCTACGCTTATGAAAAGTAGTTAGGGGGACATCTTACATATTATCAGATTTTATACAACAGTTAGTTGTATAAAAAACGGTCCCCGAATCTGATTGTTCAAGAGGCATTCCAACAGTGCTGATAGCTTACACCATCAGCACTGGGATGCTTTACATTAGTATCCCTCAGCTTGTGTTCATGGCATTCCAAATGTATTAGAGCAGTGCAGCTGTGTAAGAGCAGCTAGATGTTTGAATGTTCATTAATCCCTGTTATATTAAAGATTTGAACAAGCAGGTGGCGACAAGAATGTCTTGTGTGAGTCATGAGCAAGTTGAGCACAAGAGTCAGTGCACAAATTTCTTTGAAGTCAACCAGAATTGTCCCTTACGCCATGATCGCTCGGATTACTACTACACCATAGCTGAGAAATAGAATTAAACTAACAGCTTCAGTATTACTGCCGATCACATCTGAGAGTTGCAACAGACAAAGTAATCAAACACACTCCAGTTGGGAGACGTTGGGAGAAGATGTAAACTTTCAACATGGCAGAGGATAGAGCGGTGTCAAAATAAGAGTTCCTCAAGAAATATACAAGAATTAAACTGGCATCCTCCATGTTTTCTTTCCGACAACAAAACACTTGAACATGAGTGAAATACACAGGATAATTCCGATAGCACATATGGTAGCATCACTCCACACTCGCAATCATTCTGTGGTGTCCATCTAAAAGCACAGCTTTGATTACCTGTGGCCTCATGCCTACGACTGAATCACAGCCATGCTGATAGCTGGACACACAGCACTCAGCTTTTATTTCTTTCATCACATTCCCAGTGGGTCAGAAGTTCACATACAATTTGTTAGTATTTGTTAGCATTGCCTTTAATTTGTTTAACTTGGGTCAAATATTTTGGGTAAGCTTCCACAAGCTTTTCACAATAAGTTGCTGGCCATTTTGCCACAAATTAGGAGGTATGCTTGGGGTCATTATCCATTTGGACTGAGCTTTAACTTCCTGGCTGATTTCTTGAGATTTCCTTCCTCATGACGCTATTTATTTTGTGAAGTGCACCAGTCCCTCCTGAAGTAAAGCACCCACACAGCATGATGCTGCCACCCCCATGCTTCACGGTTGGGATGGTGTTCTTCAGCTTGCGAGCCTCACTCTTCTTCCTCCAAATATTTAGATGATCATTATGGCCCAAACATGTTTTACTGTGGATATAGATGCTTGTCTGCCTGTTTTCTCCAGCATCTTCACAAGTTCTTTGCTGTCGTTCTGGGATTGATTTGCACTTTTTTCACAAAACTACATTAATCTCTAGCAGAAAGAATGTGTCTCCTTCCTGAGCGGTATGATGGCTGCGTGGTCCCATGGTATTTATACTTGCGTACTATTGTTTGTATAGATGAACGTGGTACATTCAGGCATTTGGAAATTATGTCAATCAAAGAGACATTGAGTTTGATGGTAGGCCTTAAAATACATCCACAGGTACACCTCCAATTCAGTCCACCTCCTATCAGAAGCTAATTGGCTGTCCAACTGTCCAAAGGGTTGATATCGTGTTCTGGAATTTTCCAAACTGCTTAAAAGCACAATTAACTTGTAAACGTATGTAAACTTATGACCCAGTGGAATTGTGATTTTGTCAATTAAAAGTGAAACAATCTGTCTGTAAACAATTATTTGAGAATAATTTGAGAAATTATTCAAGTCAAGCACAATGTAGATGTCCTAAACGACTTGCCAAAACTATAGTTTACTAATATGAAATCTGGAGTGGTTAAAAAAAAAAATGTTTAACCTAAATGTATGTAAACTTCTGACTTCAACTGTATATGTTGGAGTTAACATTAACTAATATTTATACATTCCTATTAAGTATTGTTCATTGTTAGTTCACGTTAACTAATGTTGTTAACTAATGTTAACAAATGGAACCTGATTGTAAAGTGTTTTTAAGAAATATTTATTTTGCTTCAAAAAACACTATGTAAAATGCCACAGAGACTTTATGAACACTAACTGGGAATTAGTTTAACAGTCAATACTGAGCTTTGATTTAAAGGAATCAGTGAACTGTTTTTTTTAAATGCACATTGAAATGAACCATCTGAATATGTAGCTAAAATTAACTGGATTACCCAGTACTAAATAAGAGAGAGGTGAGCAATGTGTACACAATACAACGTGTTATTTTTTTTAATTTTTCACAATACATGGCTATTTGTTTGAAATGAAAATGGCTCATTACTGGAAAAGAAACACTATTTTGAAAACAGCTGAGATACGCTAGTAGTATTGCTACTTATATTCGGTTACGCCTCAACTCTCAATTACATAAACAGTATAGAGGCACAGTGCAAGAATGGATCAAGCCACAATCCCAAAGAGGATTGTGACATGGATGGATGAAGTGGTTGTGTTAGGAAGTGTTGTGTATGTCATGCCCGTATCAGACCTTCTGCAGAGCTTCCTCCTCCAGTTTGCGTCTCTTTTCCAGTTGTTTTGCTGCTGTTGTTCCAATGTGTTCCTCCTCGACTCGACTGGTGGAGCAACGGGCCTTCTCGTACTCCTCTTGCCTCTGCGCCTGCAGTAGCCTGGCCTTCTTCAGTGCACTATCTGCTTCATTCTGTACATACACAATACAAACAAACACAATTAGCCAATCGTAAGAGGACATTTACATCTAGTAATCTTAAAAGAACAGCAGCAAAAACAGCCTGTTTAATTCTAAGGGTCAAAAAAAGGGTTGAAATAGAAATGTATGACTATTTTTGGGCACAAGAAACCTTGACAAACATCATAAATGGACGTACAGTAAAAATAAAGTGGAGAATATGGGCTCTATTTTGCATTATAAGATGGGCAAAAATAGCAAATAATCACAATAAAGGGATAGGATATATTCCTATAGGATATAAACACTTTGCGCAAATTCATAGGGATTTGAAGAACATGAGCAATCACAATTCAGTTGTAGCAGCCTTTAAGCTCTACCCTAAGCTTTGTTTGCTCCCTTTATGCAATAATAAGTCATGCTTAGGTGCTAAATGGCCATCTACAAATACCTCACACAAAGACCTGTCTGAGCACCAACAGAAAAATCTTGCTGCAGTTGAATCTGATGTAATTAGTGTTAACACAGAGCCCCTATTAGATCAGCAGAGGAATCCGAATGACGAGCGGATGGTTGGGACAACTCTGTTTTGAGGGGGAAGCTTTTGGTAAGCTGAGTATTTCACAAGTACTTATATGGCAGATTTGCATAAGAATCCACCAACCATTTTTTTCTGCACTCTTTGCCATTGTTCCTTCACCTCCTTTCTTAATTTGTCGAGTTCATTCTTTCGAGCCTGCAAAGGCTGAAAAAAGAAGAAAAAAAGAAGCAAACACACTTTTATAGAAGTCTGTACATTTCTCATCCATCTATTAGCCAATGAAAATCAAGGATGGAATGGTAGTCATACCTGCATAAATTTGTTGGATTGGAGCGCAGCTGTGGTTTGCATAATTAACTGGCTATATTCAAGATCATTTTTGAAGGCAGAGATATAAATATCCTGGAATGGCATGTGCTCCTGGAATAAACCACACAGAATTGAACAAACAGATAGTAGCAAATAATATGTCACAGTCTTAGAAAGGAAGAGTGTACGTTTTTGCATTGTACTTATATGAAACTGCACAACTGAAGTGTGTATCATAGGAGAAAGGAGAGTTTTAAACACTGACCTGTTGAGTCGCCAATGCTTTTGCCGATTCAGCCATCTTGGTGTAGCTCTTTGCGCACTCAATGTCTGAGAATACAGGTTCCGATAAAGGATGCAAATTGTTAACGAAAAAGCTGCCCATATTGGGTCTAAAATGTCAAATTCAGGTACTCTATATAATATTTTTAGTTATAGATCTGTTGTATAAAAGCAATATCAGGCTTACAAGCTACTGAATACCAGACGTGTGACTATGAAGGTATCACAGCCATGTTGATACTCAGTATATAAAGCACTATTACTCTAGTGATAATGCTCAAATATTGGCCATCGATTAACCTGTTCTATGGCTCTTGTCACTGAAAAACCTAAACTGATTTACCACTACAATCAAAAAAAGCAATCTAATATAATTCTGCTTTAGAAAAATATATGACTATAACTTGAATAAATGATGTAATAGACAACTAACTGCATCTTCCTTTTCAAATTCAGACATAAACATGCCTTTACAGATATCCAGAATCTGTGCTGATATTCTCACCCATATTTAGACGTTTGTCTACCCAGGCCAGGAGCTCCTTGGTGTACTTTGACCAGGCTTTGGCATAGAGCAGGGCCGACTCCACCCCGCTGTCACTCCGGAGTAAAGCTCCATCCATCTCCTCCTGCCGCGCGGGCGAAGAGGGACCTGCGAGAAGGGAAGACGCACAGCCAGACACATTGGTGATGGTCAGAAGCAAGCACTGGCACATGGATCCCACCAAACTCACCCCAGACATGGGTGTTTGTTCACCAGGGGGGTGATTGCGCATGTGTGATTATGAGTGACAGATGGAATCTGTGTGCTGATCACGGGGCTTTATTAGAGTGGATTGGCACTAAGCAGCCCTGCAAAGATTTAATATGACGGTGAATGTGTGAGTGTGTGAAATCTGATCTGGGAACAGCGAGCTGTGTGTGATTAGATTATCTGCACAAGTTGAAACAAATTATTTCATGATCAGAATGTTTTTATCAATGGGGAATTTATTGGATTGTGAAAACTGACAGATGGTTGGAGTATCAGCCAAAAGGGAAAGTTGAATTCGTAGCAAGTTACTATATGTTGTATCAGGGACTATAAACTAAATGTTTTTTATTTTGGTACGTTCTGAGCAGAAACGGTACTGTTTCGTTCCAGTTCCGGCATTCCACAGCCTACTTTTCCAAATGGTAGCAGGTTAAAATGAAATAAAGGACGGTTAGTAACATTCTTTTTAAAATGACAGTACTCTGTGCTAAGAGTGGGTGATAAATCATTTGCTGTGTTGCCAGATCTCACAAGAGAATAAAGCAACCTGGTTTGAAAAAACAAGGCCAAAATAAGGGCCTTACCTCAAATAAGCAATTCGATTTTTTTCCCATGCATGTACATAGTAATTACATACAGCTGTCAAAAAGGTCTTTAGCATATCACGGAATGCTTCATCCATAACTTGCAGTAAGGCAAACAAATGTGCAATGCAGCAGTTTCCATCAGGGTCAAAGCACATGCTTATGTTCTACTAATAAGGGAGAAGCGTAATTTTTTTTGGGCAACATGAAGTGGTGTAGTTCTGAAAATTTACTGTAATAAACCTTTTGGTGTTTGTTTAGTTAAAAAAATTATCCAAATGAAATGAACCAGTTATTAACCAGTTACCAGCATTTAAAAATAACGTTTTCACTCCGAAACAATTGAAAGAGTCTTCGTTCCTTAAACCGGTTTTGGTCCTTGATTTGTAGAAAGATTTTTTTTTTCATGCACCATTGAATTGTTCACAATAAGATCAGGAACACGATTTACACAATTAAACGTTGTATAATTTCAAGGTACAGTAAACTGAATATTGATACTCACCTGGTGGGTCATCTTTTTCTGGTCCACATCCTCCAGACTCCACCGTCAGGTTTTCAAAGGACTGAAAGAAGAAAGCAATTTACACAGGCAACAGTGCAAAAAAGCACTAACAAACAATCCCAAAGATAAAATGAAAAGTTTTTATTTGGCATATCTGATTTATCTGAAGCACACATTCACAATGTCAAAGTGTCACTGTTTTTTTTTCCAGATATATCACAGGGGCGGTCCAAACAGGAAAAGCCCTCTTCTACAAAAACAAACCTTGATTCTATTTTTCTTTACTGAGGTTTGACCCCATATCAACACCAGAGAAAGAGAGGCCACATCCTTTAGCCTCTGACATGGTACACAACCACCTGCTGATTTCACTGCTTTAAAGTCTATGATGTGGAGTGGAAAGCGGGAAATCAAAAGGCCATACACACCAAGAACATTTTTGTATCTCTTTGCACTGTTTTTTTCAGTTGTTTTTCCTGTTTAAACATGTTCTAGTTGGAGATCTTTGACCATTGTGACGTTACGCTGTTTTTTCAGCGTCTTGAGCATGACCGCAAGATTTCAATGTCGGGTCAAGTTAAAGAGTACATCAGCTTTTAAAAATACATCTCGAGATACCTTCTTCCTGTCCTATTTGCTGCACTGTGTCTACCTTTTTTTAGCGTAAAGACATGTTTGGTCTTAACAGCCCCTTACCCTACTTCTGCGGGTCTGAGAAAGCCCCGAGGTCGAGCCGTTCTCTACATCTCCCATAAGGAAATCAGACACTCTGAAAAGAGAAAACCAAAACAAAAAACTCAGGATTAATTTTTTTTTAGAAAACTAAATTATTTTTTTGTCAATACTTTTTATTATGCAATTAAATATATTTATTATCAAAATTTCTCTCAGCTCATAATGGATTTATGTCCTATGATGCCATAAAATACCAACTAGATTTTAGAACAGAGCTCATGACTAACTATATCAGACACACTCCTGACATTAAAAGCAGCATGCACACCCAAATAGAATCCAAATCCAAAATAGAGCTGGTGTTATCTTATAAATCAGACTTTAGCTGAACACACATTTGTTTTGCTGACTCAGGAAAGTCACTATCCTTTTTGCAGATGTTTCTGCCTTTTAGCTACTTTTTCAAATGACTAATCAGATGCCATGCAATGACAAAACAATAAATTAATTCTAACTGATGTACTTACACATTGCCAAACGTGAAGGCCAATGTATCTATGGAAGTGTAGATCTCGGAAAAGAGCGTCTGCTTATTATCTTCATTCACTTCCTTGAAGTTCACACCTGTTTGATGATGAAAAAAATATGATTGGAAGATATAAGGAGCTCTTGCTATGGTCATGAGTATTAAGGCATAACCCAAAACCTGCTATTAGCACAGAATGGATACACACAATAAGATTGGATTACAACAATTACATTATAAATACATGTAGCAACATTACTGATTACGGTAGTTATAGATGTTGCAACATAGAGTAAAAACTTAACTTATCCTTGAAGATTTCTGATCAATAATTGTCCACAGATGCATAAGCTCTTTGATTTCACTTTTGGAATTTAAATGCATATGCTTTAGTTCCTAATAAAGTTACCAGTAAATGTCCAGCAAACATTTTATTTACTCGCCATGTCTAATTTTTTCTCACATGTGACCCTGAGTATTAATTTTGGACCCTCCAAAGAACAAACTATTAGAATGAACAGATTTAACAGCTAATTCAGTCAACTCCTACATACAAATATAAAAATGATACACAAATTAGGGTCAAATTCTACTCTAATATTATATGTAAAACTTTGGCACAGTCTGTAATCTAGAGAGAAACTTGTTTCCTGAGTCTAAACACCGGACTGTTAAAAATGGGGAGGAACTAAACAGAAATGTAAATAAGCTACAATCAGCTCCAATAAGCTCCACTGTGAAAATAAACAATTGTCAAACCACTAAAACCACTGACGCCATTCCCATTTCAACACCCTCCTCCCTGGATTCCATATCCACCCCACCGCCAATCCAACCTCCCAAATGGAGGGGAACAAAGATTTGTGAAGAGAAAAGGCCAATGGATGTTCAGGTACTCCATTCAATCTGATTTCAACTAGATTCCCTTCTATTTGCTAACAAAGGTTTGCAATCTCTCCTAAAAACTAACCATTGCTGGAAACTGTTGAAGACCTTCAATGAAAACCATTGCAGTTAACTTTTTGGTGCCATTCAAATGAAAATTAGCATTTATGCATTCAGAAAACACTTCAATCCAAAGCAGTTTACAGTATATTCAAGGTATCAACTTTATCGAACCCAGAACCTTGGTATCGCTAGCACAATGTCCTACCAGCTGAGGTACAGGAACACCTTCAGAATTCCAAGATCTCTTAAGAGGAAAACTCTAGGAGCTTTTTTTGTTTCAAGAAATATGCAGTCTTAGTGTGGGTTTCCTGTCTCAGAAGCAGATAAGCATTCACTTAATGATGCCTTCAAGACTCAATTCAACTTACCGACCACCACACTTCCCATCCAGTTAGCATGCACCGAACAACCAGGGAAGACAGACGACTATAGATGGCAAGAAAAGCCAAGATCAAATAGTTTCTGGAAGACTACTTAGGGTCTTTCTTTAAAATTTCCCAACAAGCTCTTTCCTTGAGGACAATCCTTGATTTAATGAAAAACCAAGCCAGTCAAGTTAATCTTCTAAAACCTTGAGGAGATATTTCAAAAATGGATTGGATTTCAATGCAAATGTGATGTGGACCTGCCGCTCCTTCTACTGTCGTTTACAAAGTTCTGTCTGGTCGTCACGTCCCCTCATCCCTCCACATACCCCTCCCCAACAGGACATCCTGAAGCTCACGAGAACACAATGGCAGCCCTCACCGTCCACATACAATCCAAACGTGGAAGTTGCATCATCAAGCAAAAATGACATTGTTTTTTCTAATTTTTCCCCTCTCCCTGGGAAAGCAGGCACCGGTCAGGCTTGCTAATCAATTTCTCTTCCAAATCTAAGGGGAAGAACTGATAAAACATGTACAAGAGAAAACACTGAACAGAACCCCAGGAGACTGAGTTTAGATGTTTCCCACAGAAGATACCAGATATCTGTTCAGATATGAATGACACTCACACGTCCTCACATAAGAGGTGGTTGAAATTATGTTCTAACTGGGTGAGAAGAGAAATTCGATGTGGCTGTATTCATAGACAAAAGAGCCAGGAAAGCAGAAGGGCAGCATTTAGTTAAAAAGTCAGTCAGTCATTTGAGGGAGGGGGGCTTTTGGAGGCTGTAGGTGATGAGAGGTAAAGAGATGTGAGTACCGATGAAAATTACCCCAGCTGAGAAAAAAACACCCCTGTTTTGCCCATGAGAGACGCAATACCAGAGAAAATTACTCCTGAAACCCAATATGTGCAGTATGTTGCATGAGAAAGCCTCCGTCTTGTGTAATAGCCATACAATACTTAAAGAGGAAGATGAAACATCTCATTGTGGCTCTTTTTCAAGAAAACACAGGCCGGGTTTTTATTTTCTCAGAACGGAACGGAATGCTTAGCACGAAAATTATCACAGAGAGGTCCCACAAGGTTCGTCAACATCAGCGCATAGCTTCCCATCAGGATCCAGCATTTGGAGAGCTGGTGAGTTTGTGTTCCCATGTTCACATAATGTTCTGGACCCTAGTCCTCCCTAGAGCCTCTGTGTGAAGGTTTGCCTAAACTCCTGCTGGTCCCCATCTTATCCTGAGGCCCAGCCAGTGGGGTTAGTGTCACATTTCTGCAGCGGATACATGTGCCGGGCTGAAAATGAGAGTCTGGCCTGTTCAAACGCCACAGCGGAGTGCTTATAATGCCTCTAGCTCCCCAATCTGGATATTCAACATTCTCTTATTCTAATCTCTGTGCTACAGAGCTAGAACACTGATTATTAAATCGTCACATTACAAAGGTTATAGTGTGTGTGAAAGGGACAGAGAGATTGGTATGAGAATCCATGTGTATTAAACACAAGAGGCATTTTGCCCCTCTAGTGGTGGCAGTTGCAATTTCACATTGATTTACTTCAGAAGTTTTTTGTTTGACAACCAATGATAGGAAATCAGCTGTTTAAAAGGGGTGTAAAAACTGGTCAGCTACTTGGACTGAAAAGGAATGAATTTAGATGCTACTGACACTAAAACCCTCGAGTTTTTATAGGGAACTTGCATCTCTAAATTTATCTTTAAAGAAAGTGTCAAAACTAAACAAAGAAAGAAATTGAACTAAAACTACTAGTTGACCTTACTAGTCATTAGCTGACCCATCCTTAGTTTTTAAAGGAATGTTCCAGGTTTAACATAAATTAAGCTCAATCGATAGCATTATTAGCATAATATTGATTACCACAAAAATAATTTCGTCTCACTCGTGCTTAAAAGCAAACATCGCAGTTACGGTAATGAAATTAGGAGTGAATGAGGCAAGTCCATAGTCATTATTTTTTATAATTTACCAGTGTTGCGGCATTTGCTAGATTACACGCTAAAAATCATGTTAACACATATCATTTATACATCTTTTGGCTATACTTTTGAGACAGTGTGTATTTTACTGTCTATGAATCCAATCACTTCCATTGCAATTGCTTACTGTAACCACCATTTTTGCTTCTTCTTTTTTTCATCCCTTGTACATTTTTTGTGGTAATCTACATTATGCCACAAATGCTGTCAATTTAACGTAACTTGTATTGAATCCAGAATATTACTTTAACAAATCAAATTCAAGTCAAATTAACCACATTTTCAAGTGAAATAATTTGCATTGCTATTTGATTCCAAACAGTAGTTTGCATAACAGGATTGAATTATTTAGAATGAGGAAGCCAAAAGGTTTGGAGATGTGTTTATACAGAAACATCACATGATCCACTATGAGCCCAAATGTGAAAACAAAGCTATAGGCTTTTAGGCTCAGTTCCCACTAACAATGTAGAGTGCAGGTAATGTGAGCATAAGATAAACCAAAACCTTTCATTTACCAAGTTCTACTTTCTCTTTGTTTAACAAATGGGAACCCACAGCCTTTTAACATCAAATAATGACATCTCTAATACCAGATAAGTTGAATGTTATTGCATTATATAAAAAATATCTAACCAAGCAGAATTTATTTTCAATATAGAGAGCACAAGCAGACATTTCAAGCAAAACATTTCACGCTGGAAGGTTTTAAATTATAAAAAACAAGATAACTAAATGTATTTGTTTCATTCTGGTTGTCAAACTTAGTGGCGTGTGTCCATGGTTAATGTGAGGAACTACACCTATGGTTGCTCTGCTAAGACACAATTGTGAACATACATCCATTTAAATGAGCTTGAGGCCAGTTGGTTAAAATAATTGCAAAAATTGCTCAGATAAGTGAAATTAGTTCTGAGAAAAGATAAAGCATAATTTGCTTGCAGATGCAACTTGGTTTGATTTTTTGTTATCTAATGTAGTGGCATTCTTTACATAACTAAATATGACTTAAATATCCAAACACTTTTTGAGGCCGATGTACGCAAACCCACACAACTACCTCCCCTCAAGCCAGATTGTTATTCTTTCCCTGGAAAAAAGCAAAGTGAGTCCAAACAAAAGCAAAAAATATGAAGATAACTTCTTAGATTTTTGTCTACAAGCCAATTGATTGGAGATGCTAATCTCTTACCAAGGAACTGAGCAAAATGGGATTTCTCCACTCAAAGTTTAACTGTTTGCCCACCCAGCGCACGTGCACACACACACAAACACACTTGCAGATGGACATTGTTCTGCTTTTCAAACCGCAGTGCAATTCCAGTCTTCTGAGAACCTCCTATCTTGATAAACAAAGAAGTCTCTTTTAAGGGATTTGACTTTCTTGTGTATGTTCTTTGAGAAACCTGTAATCCTGCTGGAAAATAATCTCTGAGAATTTCAGGTGTATGGTTACCAGTCCAGAGACAAGAGACTTCAGAGTGATGTTGCACTGTGCAATGCAGGACTGGGCAGCCAGTTAGAGGGAGTTTAAGGATCAACATGTCTAAAGAGAGAGTAAGCCTCTCCTTCTAATTTTTCTGTACTGTGTCATATTAAAGTTGGAGAATTTGAGTTTACCTTTGACCTTTGCGATGAGGGTCCCTGCTGCACTGAGGATTTCCACTGAATTGAGGGAGTGGTGTTTCGAAATCACGGCTTTCAGAACACGCAACAGCTCTCCCAGACGTTCGTGAACCACTTGATGTAAACAGTCCTGGTGTTCTGGAAACCCGCCCACACACAGACACACATTACAGTCATAAGCAAAACATTTTGCAACAGCATAATAGCAAAAAGCAAATAAAGATTTGACGAGTTAAGCCCAAAGTATACTTCAGTCAGATGCGAATGCTTGGCTTCTGCGTACAGGACAAAAATTTCACAAAAAAGTACACGCATGCACTTGGATTTATTTGCAGTCATTTCTGGGTCCACAAGGTGGCTGTAACTGTTACAAAGAAACTCTAGAAGAAGATGCAATCACCACTAAACAAGAGGAGACGAATATGGAAACAAACACAGTAGATGTGCTCGTCAAGAAAGCATGTGTGAGGAGGTCAGAAGATAACTGCTTTTGTATAACTTGAATCTGAAGGAATATAAAGACATTTTTGGGGGTATAAATAAACACTTGAAGATAAGTAGTCCAGTATCTCATAGCAGTTATAGCACGCATCCACCAACCACCTGTGTATGTGCGCACAGTCAAATAAAGTATAATTTGAAAGGCTAGCGTTCGAATGTATGTAGACTTTAGCATTCATGTCAAATCCAAAGTATACTTTAGGCTTTACTTGCAAGAGTTAGTGCTAAGGTTAAGTTGTTCAAATCACTAAGGCCAGAAACACACTTAAAGAAAGTATGCATATATGCAAATTGGCCAGTGCATTGCTAACGCATGGTTTGGTTGAAGATGCGAAGTGTGTGTTCTTGCATTACTGTGACATAACCCTCGGTGCTCAAGGGGGCAATAGAGTTACTATCAAATGTCTGTGTCATTAAACTGGATTTGTTATTATTTAGCTAATTTGTTATAAATATATTTACTTTAACTTGTTCTGCAATATTCTCTTCAAACTGTTGCTCCGCCATGACTCACTGTAGAAGCAGACAGTTCAAAATAATGTCCGCTCTAGCCCCCTTGCTGCAACAAATGTTTTTAATTTGACGCCTAATGCCAATGTGTTGACACTTAATGCCAATCCCAAACATTTTATTAAACACTTAACATGACTTGACAGAAGAATAGCTTACACTTACTCTGAATAAACCTTTTGTTTAGATTAGAAACCTGCAGTTTGAAAATGCAATGGAATGAACAAGTCTGATTAATACCTTGAGTCACCTCAGTTTCTTAAAACACACTTAATTCAGAGATACTCCAAGTGAATAGTTGAGATATAATTTCTCATTTATCCACTTGATTATGTAACTTTGGACATTTGATTTTGTCTGATCATTCCAATCACCAACGGCACAACCCTCAACAGTGCCATCCACTTTCCAGATTCATTCAAGCTCTTCATGATTTACACAATGTATTTTCACTGATCGGATACTAGCTATCCGATCATGAAAAGACCCAGTTGAAATGCCCTCCAAGACAAGATAGCAATCAAGGAGGTAGTTTGAGATGCAAAGAAGCCGTGACTTGGTCAAGTGTAAATGCATCTGGTTGTTCAGGCCACATTCTTTACTCCTCACAAATGGAAACTGTCTCTTTTTATCAAACGAACGCTTTAACTGATGCAAATTAAATCTTAAGTTAGCCATCCAGTGCAGACTTTCCTCTCTCTCCCGTTTAACTTTTTGGTTTTGAAAAAGTAACAAAGAAAGTAATCTGTTGCCTTCTGTACCAAAATCGTCGACTCAATTCTAACGGTCTCCTAATTTTAGTTTTTTTATGAGACACATCAAGTGCAGCTAAATTTCACTAATCTGCATCATCATCAACTCCCCTATACTTCCATATAGCATAAGGTTAGAAGATCAAATTTATTTGTTTTGCTGAAACATTATTAATGAAATGTGCATATCCAATTGGTAAGCAATCTAATCAATTAAGACGAATTGTTTGACCAAGTGTAAATAAGCCTTAAGATATCTTAAACTGGAACTAAACTTCCCTCACCGCTGCCTAAACTTTGGCCTCTTTCTACAGTTTCTTTTGACCTGTTTGCCGCATAGATTTGCAATGACACAAACACACACCCACTCACTCACTCACATAACCATAAACACATTCAGGGACACCATGTCCAGTCCCTTACTCTCCCGGCTATCAAAGCCACATTTGTGCTGACAGTGGCTTCTGGATTACCAGTCGCATGGAAAAGGGGATCAGGGAGACTTTACCCCCTCTACCCTCTTATTTCGCTCCATCTCTTTTCTGAAGAGCAACAAAAAGAGCCCGTGGTGGAACTAATGCTGCCGTGGATGGTGACTGCTTGGAAATTACAGCTACTCTCTGGCCAGAAAGACTGTCTGACCACATTAGTATTATGCAGAAGAGTTATATAGGTGAACAAATTGTTTCTATATATCGGTCTATTGAATAATCAAACTGAATGATTTATCAAAAGGAGCATTTATTAAAAATCTAGAATAATTTGCCTCAATTTATCTTGGATAGTTGATACACTAATTAGCATTTAAAAATCCAGCCCTTAATTTGATTTAATGTGTAGAGTCAAGTAGGCTTCCGAAGCAGGCTAGCTTCCAGGTGCAGTGTGGTGTAGTGGCAAAATTTTAGGGCGGATAAACGGAAGGTTGTAGATTCAAATCCCACAAAGAATCCATGAATCATCACTACTGATCCCTTGAGCAAAGGCTGTAATTTTCCTTGTAAGAGTTCTGCTAGTCACTTCAGAATAATACATCTGCTAAATGACTATTCACTTCATGAATGAGTATGCCTCACTCGTGGAGTAACATATCTACATAACGCTGAAGTTCACCCCTGCTGCCCGTAGCAACAACAACAGCAGAGTCTGCCACTGTCCTGTGGCTTTGAACCTCATTTATCTTCATCAAGTGTCATGCATATCCAATTTATGATGATAAACTTAGTACTGTCTTATGAAAACTTAACCAAGTCTTTTGTTTCAGTTTTCTACATCCAATCTTCACAAGCTGTTCGAGAGGCCAACTCTGCACTTCTGACCCCGAAACCCCTCGCTAGGAGCGCTATTACCCATCAGATGAGGTTATTTGATGTGGGAGTTCATAGGGTGTCTTTCTGTGAGTCTTTTCAACTGAATGTCTCACTCTGAGTCATGGGTGAGGGTTTTTTCGGTGATTGAGTAGTCTTAAGTCACCATCCTTTCCGAGTTAAATCATCAACAGCTATTAAGTCAAAAAAGGTCTTAAATGATTCAAATGGAATTGCAACTTCCCCATTATCACCCTTGTTCCATACACACTATGCAGATTTAATGAAAAATATGTTGTTACTCCCTGAAATTCTTGAGTGAATCCAGTTGTAGAATGAGGCTTTCACTCATGTAAACAACCAAAGTTTGTGTGTACAGAACAGGAATTAGCACTTTTTTAATGAGTTTTCAGTTTTGAAAGAGAACAGTTAGGGCAGGTTTAAGAAAACATTTCATTGGGCATGAACACACTGCAGCTGGATACTGTGTCACTCCTTTTCTGAGAGCTTATTCCTGTTCTGTACACACAAACTTTGTTTACACAAGTGAAAGCCTCATTCTACAACTGAATTCACTCCCAAGAAATTCAAGCAGTAACAAAATTCTTTTAATTAAATCTGCATAGTGTGTATAGAGCAACAAGTATTGCACTGCTAGCAAATTGGAGCGACAAAGGAGTGTGCATTGACTCATTCATGAATTTTGAAGTCATAAACAAAAAATACCATCTGTGTCAATGTAAGCGCAGCGTAGTTCTAGCGGGAAGACTAGCAGCTGTGCATCATCGCACCATTAGCTGGGTAACTCCTAGCCAATCACGTGTAAGCCATTGCTTTTTAAGTCTGCTCATACTCTATCATATTACTGTTTCAGTGTGCTAACACGGCATCCTCCATCACCCCACCGCCACCATCTGAGTCCCATCCTGAAAGGGGGGTAGGCTCCTCACCCCTGCCTCCTATCTCCGGAAGGATATGATGGTTACGAATAATTCTTCGGACCGCCAGACAGGGCTTACGCCAAAGAGAAACAGTATATTTCTGTTTTATATTCATCAAATAAATGTCATCTTAAATTTCACTCAATTCTGCAAGTCTTCCTGATAGAAATGGTGGTTTACTAAAAATTGCTTACGAAAAAAGTCTTCGTTGGAAATGTTATTGGGCTAAAAAAATTTACCAAAACCTCAATTTGATTTTCACTATGACAACCAGTGCAGAATGATGTGAATTAATTCAATTTTTCTTTTTTTTCAATTTGTTTGTTTCTGGTCAGAGCAGATCTTAAACTCAAGACCTCAGTGTAAAGTAGTGGAACCTTAATCAGATTGCAAAGTGTAATCTTAATCTTAAAATGAAGCTTAACCATTGCAAAGCCGCAACTGCGTCACTGGTCTGCTAAACCACAGGCCAAAAAAAAGCTTGCAACATTTCTCTTGAGAAACATGAGACTAAGAACATTTACAAAAGTAGAATGCAGTGCTGGGTGTCAAATTACAAAGCAATTCATCTATTACTGTAATACAATTACTTTTTAGTACAAACAATTAAATATTAAATTCTTGTAATCAGTTTAAAATGACTGACTTTCAATAAAGTTAATTAGGCCTCCTTTTAATTACTTTGGTTACACATATTTCCAAATTAATGTAGAACACTGCAAAATTGACATTAATATGTACATCTTTTAGCGTTGTGTGACATCTGAAGGGCGTGCAAGCCCTAACTAATCAATAAACAAGGAAGAAAATACAGAAATGATTTATGAATTCAAGCTCAATTAATTCAAAATAACAAATTATGAATCAGAATCTTTTTTATGAAGGAATCAGTAAAGTCAGTAATCTGATTTTGACTGTAGAGTAGTATTAGTCATTTGTAGTGAATTACTTTTTTGAAATTTTCCTTCAGTCTAGCAGCAATGATCTTTTTCACATTACTTTCAAAAGAAACAATCTGGTAAAGAGAGATAATAAGCAGGAGTAAAAGAGGATTTCACACCATTATGTGAAGACACAGAGTATAATAAGCAGGTGGGTCAAAGGTGACCGCCAGCCAGCCCGAGCCTAAATCTCTTAATTGGTGGGGGTCAAATTATAAAACCATTTTTAAAGACATTACATTTTGAATGACAATAACACACACACAAAGCATGGCCCCATCCCCACACAGCACTCCCATTCACATGCACACACAATCACGCATCCCGGGAAGGGGTTGAGTTCAGTTCTGCTCAGTATGGCAGAAAAGAAAGAGAATAAGTGCCACAAGACCCACTGCCATCAAACAATCTAAATGGCTCCCTGCTCGCTTGAGCCAATCCAAAAAACAAGCAATTAGCACAACTGAGCCCTGGACCAGCGGGAAGGATGGGACGTTTTGAATATAAAGGGATAGGTCACCTCAAATGAAAATTCTGTCATCACTTTCTCACCCTCATGTTGTTTCAAACATCTATGACTTTCTCTCTTCAGTAGAATGCAAAATATTGTTAAGTTTTTGTGTTTTACATGGGATGCGGTGGGCGGCAGGCTTTGCTTGCAATCTTGCCGCTTCTCGTTTGTACAGGCATTTTCCATTTACATGAGAGGTGGTGCGAAGCGCACTGATGCCCCCTACTGTTTCAGTTCAAACAGTTAATGAGCGATAAGATGCTGTGTCTCTGAGGCGATTACTGTAAATATTGTGTTGCACGTAAGTAATAGCAAATAAAACTAATTAAAAAGCCACTTATTTCTTCATAAAATGTTTGAAAATGCTGTTTTAATTTTGAAATGCTCTCGTCCACACTGGCATTTTCAAGTGTTTTCCAAAAGTTGTTCATCCACAATAAAACCTATGAAAACACTTACATCCCCTTACTGTGCAAGCAGAAAATCACCAGTGAATGTATGGCCTGAAACGCAATTGGCCTTGTGTTCTATTGGCAGACAGTAAACTTCCAAGTAAACTTCTCGTCACCTTTGAAGGAATGCATTGTGAAGGTTGTACAAAGTAAAATGTATCTTTACAAACACTATGAAAGTGAATAGAAGGCACAATAATGGCTGCCATCTTGATTGTTTTGAGTTGAATGGATCACAAGACAACAAATACATCATCGCTTATGGATATCTCTGTCTTCCCTGTTCACACTACAACGTGAAGACAGCATTTTCAAATTTATCCACTTGGGAGAGTGTTTTCAAAAAGATCAGTTCTCGCTGAGAACAATGCCGTCTCAGTATGGTTGGAATGCCAAAATGTAGAGAAAAAGATATGTTTTCAAACGATAACGTATTAGTGTGTACATGGCCTAAATTATGACCGAATTTTCATTTTTAGGTTGACTATCCCTTTAACCCTGCAGTTCCCTAATCGAGTTTGTTCTCGCTGGGGACCGCAGGGGCCAAACACGATCACTCATCAACAGATTGATTTAGCAAAGAAGAGACCCCCTCACTGGTGATGACGGGAAACCTTGTTGAACCAAGAGCAAGCTTTTAGCAGGACAAGAAAAGCTCTTCTGATTTTGGGAACCTTCCTTTTGTCTCTGGAGGCCATCTGCAAACATTGGGACTGTCTCCTTTGGGGCCTGCACCATGAGGCATTTATGGAACAATAAATCTGGAGCATTTCAGAAGAGATGTGACTGTGGGACTCTACATGGGATAGAGGAGCTCATGGGAAAGATTGAAGAACAAATTCTCTTGCACCATGCATGAGAATTGGCTTTTGACTGTTCTCTTATGCAGCAATACTGGTGTACTGGCCCAATTCATACAAAAGGTATATATATATATATATATATATATATATATATATATATATATATATATATATATATATATATATATATATATAATTTTTGTGAATGCAGTACATGTTTGTACTCATTGTTTGTAGAATTGTGAAATTGGGATACAGCCTTTTTACTTATTGTCATATGGGAATAAAACAAACCCAACAAAATTACTTTCCCATTATTGTTAATAACCCTTCTTTCAGAAATGAAAAAAGAATCAAATAGACTTACAGAAAATAACTTTGCAACATTCCTCTTCCTGCGACCCCAACCCTGCCCAATCATGCATTACTAACCAAGAGAACAATGTATTAATAAAGCCTCAGAATATTAAAGAGATGGCAGGCAGGGCCTCCCAGTCCACGACCAGTGTCAAATCCCTAAACATGTCACAATTGAGCTTGCTGTGGCCCAATCAAATTATCAAGAGCTTATAGTATTTCATGTGCTCCATGACACTTCAACATTTCACAGTCTGCGCGAGGTTTAACTGCACTTAACAAAGGATTATAAAAATCTGCTATTATAGTGCTCAAAAAGAATTTTTGTTAGAATCCAAGGTGGACAATAAGTTTAACACTGCCCAAAACTGGAGTTCAAACAACCACCTGTTTTAGGTTAAAACATTATGGTAATTGGCTGCGTCATCTGATCAGATGTCAACAGCATTACAATCAGCTGTAGAAGACAGTAATTAGGTGATCAACAACTTCAACTACTCAGAATACTCAGCTTTTAACATGCCCTTTTGACCACAGTTGCCAGGGTGGACAGTCTAATGCTTTCCTCTGCACTTTCGACCCCCGGCATTTTTGTTGAGGTAGATTGGCCAGGTCCTCCCATGTGACAGGGCAGCTCTTAAGACCAGAATATTACATGCACCATGGTAAAGGGGTTTTCACGTTTAGCATATCCCCCTGCTTCAATGTACCCCAATAATCTGCCATTCATCCACTCTTTCCCATTAGTGTACACAAAGGGCAAATTTTCAAATGAATGCCCTGTCTGCTCATACCCATACTCACATGCACAGACTTGCTCCGAAGGAGCTTTGGTTTGGATCAACAGGTAGAAGAAGAACATTCTTCAGAACTGAACCGTGCCTTAAAGTAAACAATAATTCGAAAGGATGGATGGATGGATGGATGGATGGATGGATGGATGGATGGATGCTTTTGGTACCCTTGAATGGCATGGTTGACATTGATTGTCAAGTGCAATAAGAAATCAGGGGACAAATGTGGTCTGATTCTTGAGGAGACACCATTGTGAGAACTCATTATTTTGAGATATACCCCAAACTAATTCTAAATCACTTGAGATTATTACTTTTCAAGTGATTGGAGGACAGCTGATTGTAAAACTGAACAACAGCATTCACTGAGACCCTCACTTTTGGCAAATCATAATGTCTAAGTCTTCACTCCAATTAAATATCTCAAAATCCTGCACTTCAGCCAACACCGTATTTATCCTGCAACATTTCCTTCTGCATATAAATCAGGCACCTCACATGAAGGCAGATTCTTAATTCTTTCATTTGACCACACAGCTGTCCATCACACAGAGAGGGGAAAAAGACAGCCACCACTCCATTCTGTTTTTCACGTTTATGAAGAGAATTGAGCCCCTGCATTATAGATATGCTTTATTCAAGAAATGAACATCTCCCACAGAGCAGCGCCTCTCTCCGCTGACCAGCACACACTTTTTGCATGTATTATCATGGCAAACATGTCTCTCTCTGGTCAGCTAGAATTGACATCTACTGTCTGCTTTCAATGCTGGAGAAGGTAGACAACAGGGAAAAAATTTACGTGGGTAAGGGTTTGTGGAATGTCAAGCAGAGCAAAATATAAAGAAACCTCATAGAGGGCATAATTATCATAACCTATAGAAATCTGTTGAATCTGGTGAAATGGAAAATTCACCTTCAAACACAGAGAGATAGATTTTGGTTTTTGGTTGCACCTTTGACAATAACACAATGAATTGAGTAATTATTGACAGTATATGTAGTGCACAATGAAAAGTCACAATGTTAATATAACATTTTTGTCTATTTCTCAAAAAGCTCAATCGTATGTCTTTAAAAAGACTTGGAATACAGCTTGAAAGTCGTATAGATTACATTTATGGTCTTTTATATATGTTTGTTTTGTTTTTTGTCCTTTTTGGAGCTTGACAATCCCTGGTTGTCAAAATCGGCAATTGGTGCACTGTAATTTTCTTTTAATAAAAATGTCTGCTAAATGACAAGTATATCAAATAAGTAATCTAATAATGTAAGCAGGTTAGGCTTAAGGTTTTGTGTAGGAAAGATTTTGTTGGTTAAAAAACTCAATAACCGTAAAAACCTCATCTGTTTTTAACTAAATTTTAGCGCCACACAGCGGACATTTCACCTCTGAACCGCAGAATCATTTTGCAAAAATGTCACTACAATTTTATGAGATGAGTCTGTTTTTTCTTGATTTTTTCCCTCCTTCTGTTTGATAATGTGTAACCTTCTTAGTACTATTTTGTAATTGGGCATAATGTCCGTGAGAAAAACCAGACAGGCCAAGGATAAGCCACGGATAGGGTTTCCACTCTCAACATGAAGCTGTGTCTCTTTGATGGGTTTTCCAGGGCCTCAAATGCTAAACGGCCAATTAATCTTTAACCACTCATCTTGTACCAGGAACCCACTGCTCGAAAACAGGATTTGAGTCAGATCAAGTGGACAGGCCTATTTGGCCTTGCAGGGCTATGTTAGTACCCCTCACCATTTGTGTGGGAGAGCTGAGGAGATAAGTCCATTCCTTATTTTATGGGGTAAAGAGTCCACGGTGACACATTAAATCTAGCTCTTTCCAGACTATTTTATTCTAGTGTTGGGGGTCAATGGGAGGGCCACTTTGATCTAATCTACAGGATACATTTGCCATCTTGGTTTCAAAACCTTAATCCTGAGGAGTGAGGTTGGATTGGGGGTTGTCTAGTATTAAGGTTAATCTGTAGACATTTGCTATGTTGAGTTCAGAGATAAAGGACAAAGCTTCTGAGGTCCTTAAGGTGTGGTATCACGTTGCCTTTGACAAACAATTTCAGATTCTCAAGATTGTTAAACATTCCTTTGTGTCCTATGTTCGACTTGGTTACAATTCTCTCCAAACCTTTCGTCCTGTTCTAAATTTTCTCATTTCAGAGTTCCTTCAGGGCCATAAACATCAAACATGTTTTTGTGTTCATCTGCACTCTTTTTGTATTGTTTTTCTATGTAACCATATGCTAGATGGACGTCTTTGACCATTAGACCATCAGGTAAAATAAGAATGTTAACTTTTAAAAGAGCGTCTCAAGACACCTACGTTCTGTTATATTCTTTGCGCTGCTTCTAGCTTTTTTTTTAGAGCAAGAACGCTAAAAGGCCCTTATGTTTGGACTTTAAGCCAAGATCTCAGAACTATCATGTAAATTAATCTGAATAGGACTGGTAAAAAATATAGTTTTCCTGATGCATTGTGATCTTCATTTGAACGATCTGCATTTGAACAATATTGATTCTTAAATCCCAAGATACATTTTTTACTATATGCACCACTCTATAATGCAGGTAAATCGCTCGCATATGAGAGCAAATTTTGCACTTTGCGACTAAAAATCCATGCAATCCATTTGTCATTGAATAATCTTTTTTATTACCCTTTCTGTTCTTTACAGTCAATTGGTGATCAAAAACAACAACAAAAAAACATTTAATTCTAATCACGAACAGCAGAGATGATGGTAAAGAAGCCATTTGAGCCCTCTCTTGTTAATACATGCTTTTTACAGATACTCTTAACAAAACTGATGTGATCTACAAATCAATGTAAATCCTTGTAAATAGTATGTATTATGAATTATACAAGATGTAACTACATATAATATATGCAATATAATATATAATATATATTTTTTTATCAAATACAGGGATTTTCACGTGTTTCAAATGCTAAAATATGAATAAAATTATGTAAAACAAATTAAATATAATTTGGAAAATGTATATTTTCATAATGTACCTAGTTAGAAGGTACCCAGAATAATTAACAGCATTCGCTTGGAGAGAATTTCTTTTATTTGTAAGCATAATGGACATTATAACTGAAATACACCAATATAAACTGATATTGAATCAAATCAATAGCTTGTGAATCGGAATTTAATCGAATCGTGAAATCTGTATCAATACCCAGCCCAAGATCTGAAAATGTTCTGCTTTGAGGAAAGACAACGTGCATACTCTAAACACTACATCTTCTGGCAGCCTGATATCTGATACCCTTGGACACTCTGTAGACTGTGCTGGCATCATCAAAGTTCACAACAATTAATTCAAATAGTGATGATGAGTACTATACTACCTGTACTACTGGGATATGGCCAAAAGCACAATCTATCAGTGTTATCAGAGACATTAGAGATGCAGGGGCAGATATCATTCCATAATTCAGATATGTGACAAGGAGCAGGGTGGGGCCGGGCTGTGACTACACTCAAAAAAATGATTCAAGCCCTTCTTAGAGGTGACACATTTAAATATAATTTGCTTTATTTAAATATATCTATTTAAGATCATATGTATATATATTTAAGTGGTTTAACTGAAAATGTATTAATAGTTCCACCTATGAGATTGATTTACGTTGGATCGGCCAAAAAAAAGTGTCATACAGGACCGCCCTTTGCGCATGTGCGGGACAGCGCGCTCTTTTCGCCCATCTCTCCATCCTCTTTGTGCAACGCCAAGGCAACGTTTGGTGGACGAGACTACATAAAAGGCGAATATCCACTACTTGGTAAGTATTCATTTGTTTTACTTAATTAGAAAGTATCTTACTGTCAATTATCGTTAATACAGTAATATTGACCGAAATGTGTGCAACAGTTAAGCGAGCCTAATTTCACTCTTCAAAGTTGAAGGGAGTTGCTGGCTAACGTTAACTTATGGTGGTTAGCTAGTGCTACTTTTGTACTTTAACGTTAGTCACGTTGACTGCTTTAAATAAATTAACCAATTATTTAATTTTAAGATTTTTTAAAGTCACAGTAGTTAAATCTGTATCTGTATTGCATGTTAAAACTTAAAAATCATTCATATTAATAGGTGCTCTACTTCAACCTACAATATTAACCAATGTATTAACGTGTTTGACTATAATTAATTGGTTAATTATTTGGTTACACTGCCTGAGTATTTCCTCCATTGCTCACACCTCTAATATATGCATCTCATCTTTTGCAGTTTAAGTTGAAAAGCAGTTTGCGGCAACCTCCTATTAATGGTAGGTATAAGACTAACATTACTTGCTCAATTCTAGCACAAACTGATTTGCATCATTGTCATGTGATATGTGCTAATTGTCTTTATTCTCCTTTTTAGGATTATGAATGTGGCAGTGCAAAGAATGCAGTTTGCAATTAGCTAGCAGGTATTTGTTGTTGCAACATTTTAGGCAGGTTCATGGGCACTTAAGGGGCAGTTATCGCTATCCATGTACATACACCTATTGCCCCTGTACCTTTAATACATGGAGTAAGCTATTAAATCACACATACAAAAGTCATGGAAAACATCAAGGTCCAAACCCAGTAGAAGGGTCTACATTCCAGTGTCACGTGTGCTCATGCAGAGAACTAGCAACTGAAAGAGCTTTTTTCCAACACATAAATGGACATCTCAGGCATGATGAAACGGTTCCTTGTATGTTTGTAGGATGCACATTTAAAAGTAATGTTTATAGTACATCCAACACATACAAAAACAGGAAACATGCAACATTCATTGAAAGATTTTAAAGCCAATGTCATCAGTACAAGTCAGTTTCGTCAATCAATCAATTGTGCAGATGAGCCTACAGAGTCTGTGGATGCAGATAATGAAAATGAAACATTAAGTTGTGATGATGCTGCAGAATTGTTCCAGCCAAATTTTATTGACGAGAAAATTGGTTGCATTTTATTAAAATTAGAAAATATTGTTCACATTCGAAAGGTGGTTATTGATGAGGTCCTTTCTGAACTGCACTACATTTTAAGTACAGCATCTTAAAATCTGTTGTTTCGGATGTATTCCAGAGTCATAAATTACAAGTTGAAGAGTCAGTAGTGGATGAGGTTTCAACTGCTCTATGCAAATCCAATCCTTTGGGAATAGCTATTGCAAAGGATAGCCCTCTTGCTACTGCGTATAAACGTGCACAGTACTATACCTCTCATTTTGGGGGTTTAGAGCCAATTGAGTATATATTAGATGCCCAGAGGAATAGGACATTTCAATACATCCCTATATTACAATCTTTGCAAAATTTGCTCTCTCATCAAGCTGTCCTTGAACACTTTAAAACTCAACAAAACCAGCTATTATCTGGTCAAAAAGAGTACAGAACCATAAGAGATGGTGAGTACTATAAACAAAATCCTTTTCTGTCTGATGAAGGTTTGAGAATAGCAGTAAATCTTTATGTGGATGATTTTGAGATTTGTAACCCTCTTGGGACATCTTGAAAGAAACACAAACTCTGTGATGTCTACTGGGTTTTAGGTAATTTGCCACCAGGTTCCCATTCAAAACTAAACTCAATCTATTTGGCTGTTTTATGCAAATCGGATGATGTGAAGGCCTATGGCTATAAAAAAGTTTTAGAGCCTCTCTTGCAAGATTTTGTTACATTAGAACAGCATGGTGTCTTTGTTTCTCAGCTTGGTCAGTTTGTTAAAGGTACCGTTCAGTGTTTAAGCGCTGACAATCTTGGAGCCCACGGAATAGGTGGATTTGTTGAGAGTTTTTCTGGTGGGTCCATATGCAGGTTTTGTTCTGGAGTCAAATCAGAGTTTCAGACTAAAGATGTCAAATCAGGTGCTTTCACACTCAGAACCAGAGACCTCCATGATGTTCATGTCCAGTCTGCTCAGGAAAATGCAACTATTTGCTGTGGTGTCAAAAAACAGTGCGTTTTAACAGACCACCTTTCTCATTTTCATGTAAGCACTGGCTATCCTCCTGATATTGTGCACGACCTCTTTGAGGGTGTTGTTCCCGTTGAACTAGCACGCTGTATCAGTTTGTTGATTTCCAAAAAATACTTTACTCTTGATGGTCTTAACAAATTGATCCAGACATTTCTGTACAAATGGGGGGACAAAACCAATCGCCCCCATCCAATATCACGCTTATTCAAAACTAGCAACACTATAGGTGGCAATGCACATGAAAATTGGGCCTTGCTCAGATTTCTTCCCTTATTGATTGGACACATTTTGCCAGAAGGTGAGCCAGCATGGCAGGTAATTATAGATCTTAAGGACATAGTTTAGTTGGTTGTGGCTCCTGTTCATACAGAGGAAACTCTTGCATATCTTGAAGCCAGAATCTATGATCACAGACTCCGCTATATTGAACTCTTTCCAGACATCAAGCGCCTACCAAAACATCACTATTTAGAGCATTAGCCACAAATGATTCGTTGCTTTGGACCTCTAATTGCTTTGTGGACTATGAGATTTGAGGCTAAACATAGCTTCTTCAAGCAGGTCGCACGTCATACGAATTGCTTTAAGAATATAACTCGTTCACTAGCTATTAAACACCAGTTTATGCTTGCCTACCACACACATTCCTCTAGTCTCAAGAAATCACTGTTAGAGGTCACAGATGTCTCAATCATGCCTGTTGATATCCTTAGTCAAGGAGTAGTGTCTACTCTGAACCAGAGATACCCAGATGTGACTGAAGTTCATATAGCAAAAAATGTGTCTTGCAGTGGTATACATTACAGTGAGGGGATGCTTATTGTACATGGATCTGTAGATGGACTGCCTAAATTTAATAAGATCATTCAGCTGTGCGTTCTGAAGGAGAAGTTGTGTTTTCTAGTGAAAGATGTATGCGCTTGGTATAGGGAGCATTATGGGGGTTTTGAGCTGTCTGACTCACCCACTAGAGAGGTTGCCCTAATTGAACTTGATGACTTGGTGGACCCTTATCCCCTTGTGGAATATATGGTTCAGGGTTTCCGTATGGTAATGTTGAAAAGATTCATCATCATTAAAGGTTAGTGTCATTGTTAAACAAAAATAGTATGAGCTCTTGATGCCAGACTTATAATCTCAAACTGTTTTTTTTTTTTTTAAATCACAAATATAACTAATTTATTGTTTCTTGTCCTCTTCCCTTTTTTCTGCTCTAGATTAAAGGTGTTCCAAAATGGCAAATCCGGCTGTCCTTCGGATCATTTTTGGTGACGCGTCTGACTCTAGAAAACTGCACCTACCTTATGGAATTCCGGCATCAGTGGAAGAACTACATGTGCTAATAAAGACATTCTTTCAATTGAAAGAGGATTTCCGGATTCAATTCATGGATTCTGATTTTAATGAGTTCATGAATCTAACTTCAGTGTCTGACATTCAAAACAAAAGCACACTGAAAATAATCTGTAATCCTATCTTGTCACCTGTGGAGCCCTGTGTCACTTTGTACACAATAGACTCTTTTGGTGAGACCTCGGCTACCACTTGCTCAGAGCCTGAAACCCCTGTTTCGTCAATAGCCTCATCCTGCAGTGACGATACGCTGTACACATCAACACCACATTCATCCCCAGAAACTCGGCCCTCACGATTGGCCTCCTGGCCAAATGTTTTTCTAGTCCCTAAATTCACCTATGAAGCTGAATTTGAACTACAACAGAAAAACACAGAGTTTGAGACCAATGGAACATACTTCAACCCTGGCCCAAAGCTAAAAGGGGTCATCCTTGATGGCCTTGCGCAAGAAATGATGAAATACACTAAGTATCCAAAAGACTACCAGTGTGAAGAGGTAGCAGCAGCTTTGACAAGGGCCCATCCATGTCTGGGGCAGCTGGGATCCAAGACAGGATTTTGGGGATGGAAACAGTCAGCTAAGTATAAAATGCAAAACTTTCGTACGAAACTTGGCCGACTTGGACATCCCGAAATCCGTTTGAACTCTTTGAAACACAAACGAGAGGGTCAAGGCAAAGCTGCAGCCAACATCAAGAAGCCTAGAAAGGCTGAAGTTAACTATATTCCTCTGCACCCAAAAGGCGAGACCACATAAAGCTTGGAGAATGAGAGAATTGCTTTATTGTCAGAGCTGAAAAAGCATGACAATGAAGTGGTGATAAAAGAAAAAATGGGAAAAACCTTCTCCCACAGACGACTAGAGATTGTGGGGCAGAGGCCCCTGATAGAAGATTTCGTAAACAGATGGCCTGCCTTATTCCAGCAGAGTGAAGTAAGTAAATGTGTACATGTATGTATGTATGTATGAGTTTAAATTTTCTGCACAATTGTATTTACTAGTGCAAAAGGTTTACATAGTCGAATCAGAATTGTCAAATCTGGCCTATACTCGATTGATCATTGAATCGTGTGTGTGTATAATCTTGAGAAGCTGCAGAGCTGCAGTCTCTATTCACTTGTCACTGTACACTGTACATTTACAGCTGAACTGAGGATTATTTTTAACCATTTTCTCTCTGCTCACCTGCCATTCACCAGTCTTGTGCTGAGTTGTGCATGTCTGCTGACAATTACGTGCATGTCACGGTTCCTCACGGGTCTATTCTAAATAGGCTTCTGTTTAAAAATGATTTAATAATCTTTGTGGTTCATCAATGGTGATAAATGATTGGAACATCCTGCAAGGTGCACACAGCCATGCACAACTCGGCACAACATGCTGCTGGTGCTCGTTTTGTTTTCTTCTTCTACCACACCCGCACATGCAGACTGTACTATGTAAAATCAAACACTAAGCTCCCCCATAGAGCCACAATGGCGGTAATTAACACATTTTAATGGCTGCATTTTGTTTATTTTTCAGGTAAATGCAGAATTTATGAGGATCACCACCAAGCCACTGCAGTCAAACTTCATGTCACAGCTGGACCACTTCTCAAACAAGCTGATGCAGATATTTAAGAGCAAAGGAGGAGTGAAGGGGCAAAGGATTAAGGAAGTCCTGTCTATCACAGATTCGGTTAGTCGAAATGCATCTAACATCCCTTTGCATGTATTGGGGTGGTTATTGTAAGGTTTTATTGTCCATAGTTGCTTATTTAAACACTTTATAAATGGCCTACTAGTATAGTGCTTTCATCCAAATATTATGTTTTTTTTTTTTTTATTTGGTTCATCCACTCACACACCAATGTAAAACATGCAAGAAAACTACCAACTTGCTTGCTGGGGGCATTTAGGGGTTAGACATCCTGTTCAGACTGAAATTACCCTCTGATCTTAATTAGACAACCTACTCCGTCCCTGTGTCATCATAACAATCACATTTGGCTAAATTGTGTCTCATTTTTCCCCCTGCTTCAGCGTGACAACATCAACACCAAGAGGGAGTGTATCCTGAGATGCCCATCATCTACCTCAATGAAGATCCAGACACCTTCTTCAAAGAATATCTGGTAAATTCATCACAATATGTTTGTCATGTAGCGTTGAACTGTTACTCCCTCTTACTTCTCCCATGACACACTATTTATATTGACAGAGCCCCACAGAGGTCTTCTTATGTACTGGTGTAGACAAGTGATCGTACATGTTTTTGAGTTGAGGGGGTGTGTGAGTGTGTCTGTGCTTGGAGTGGGGAGGTTGTTTAGAGTTCTGTTGGCCTGGGGGATGAAGTTGTGCTGTTGATAATTGACAAATGCTTTTCTAGATGTATTTTTGTGTCTGTTGCCATCACCTGTGGAGCCCTGCATCACTTTATGTCCCCTTATTTCTCGGTCCATCTTTATTAAACACTTGCTGTGTTTTCTGTGTTTGTGGTGTTCAGGCACCGGCGACCGAGGATGCAGAAAGGGACCTAGCAACCACAGTCATGGGGATTTCTGTGATCCGAAGTGATGGGGATCAGGAGCCTGAGGACGTTGGAGTTGTGATTGAAGGCATCAAAGTCCTGAGCAACTTGGGCAGTGTCATCATGGGCTTCGTAATGCTTTTTGGGCTCATTTATGCCCTTGATCTGAGTTTTCCAGACAACCTCAAATACACCTTCGAGTTTTTCCAGAAGATCATAATGAATTTGGATGGGCACAAGCTGAATGCAAAGATACAACAGTTGAAAATCAAGCTGTTTGCATAAGAGGACAAAACCATTGATGGAGGGTTTAAGACTGAGATTACTTGGGATTGGACAAGTGTTTACACCCATAAAGTTTTCCCATTTCACCTCTCCATCATAATTTCTTGACTCTACCTCAGTGCCACTTATACTTATTTGACTTCATGACTCGAGATGGATTGAAATTGATCTAAAAACAGATCAAGGCACTGTATTTTTCTTTGATTGCAAATAGCCAGAAGTCTTTTTTATTTTTTATGTTGCAAGTGACATTTACGTTAAGTTATTTTAAAATGTCTTCCTTGCTGTTTATTTTTTATTTTGCTAGTCTTAACCGTGGTCCACAATATTTGTTTTTGTTACCACCTACAACAACACACCAACCACCAAGGCTCTTTTTACTGTAAATGTACAGTAGTGTGGAATTTGCCATAGCCTATTGGTTTTTTCTTTCCCTTTATGTAAATGATAGTTCAAGGCAAGCAACTACATATACAGAGTTTTTGCAGTGCATTCTATCCAGCTATAGTGTCTTTATTGTTGATGTTTAGGATAGCTGGGCATTCATTGTTTACCAGTATACTGTTCATTCAAGTTAATATACTTGTGTTTTATCTAGTAAAAAAGTTAATGTCTTGATATTTTTATTGAAATATGCTCTCCAGACATGTATTAGGATGCATGCAAATTTGCTTGGAACAATATTTTCTCACTTATGTTGTTTGTTTGTTTTTTTACGCAGAAAAAGTATACTTTTCACATGTAAATCCTTAAAAGGGGAATTTATTCCTACCTCATTAGAGTTTCCAGAATTTATGAATATGAACACTTCTAAAGTTTCCTGCTGGACACAAGATCTCTCCTACACCCCCATGTTCAGTGTATGTGCACTTTACAGCTTCAACTTTCTACATCACATTAATATTAATTGAATATTGGATCAGACTTAAATTCCAAATTAGTTGTGATATCACAAATCATGCCAGTAAGCATGCCCGTTAAAACTGGATTTTCACTGAGTTCGGAGACAATTCCCACTTTCAGCTGATGTGTGAAAACAGCATTTCATGTTTCCAACTCTGCACATACATGTTTGATTTTCACTGTGTAGAATAATGTAGAATAGATGGCACTTCAGTGATCCCCACGGGGGAAGTTCACACATTATCGCAGCTCTGTTTCGTGAGCTGTGATAATACTTGAATTTCACCTGGGGATCAGTCAAGTTCACTCTATTTTACATCATTCAGCACGGTGAAACTCAAACATCCAACAGGAAGAAAAACATTTTTGAGTGGAGGGGCTCTAAGTAAATGAAGTTCAAATTTAAATGTATTTCAATAAAAAAAAAAAAAACAGGTTTGTCTCATGTGTATGTTAATGGATCAAATGAAAAATGATTTATATATTTAATTGATGATAATAATTTCCTTTCCAATAATTATGTAAGTTTGAGTTGGACAAATGTAAATCAATTTCATTTAGTTAATGTAATTATTTTATTTCAGCTGTATTTGGTAAAAGTTAGTTAAGCTAACTCAATTACGTACTGTTGTAAATATTTGATAAAAATAAGTTAGCCTCACTCGTTTATATTCTTTTGCATCTATTTGATACAAATGAGTTAGGCTAACTGATTTATATTCTGTTGAATGGATGTACTCAGTTTGAGTTGGGACTACATATATTTATTGGATGGAAATCCTGCCCACAACTTAATTGAGTTCATCCAATGAATCATTTTTTTGAGTGTACACACGCCAGGCCCACAATCGGGTTAATCAGCCAAGGAGAGGAATAAGTGCAACGAGATGCGGCAGCCCGAGGAGAGCGAGCTACAGGCAGCTGCCCTGTATGCATTTACATTTGTCAGTCTTTGTGTTTAAGTTTATTAAAAACATTACTTTAGATTACTCACCACAACCATCCACCCCAAAGGATCTGCCGCGGCCATCTGCCGGGGGATTGAGGAATTGCTACTGGCCGCCTGGACGCAGAGGAACTGCCGCCGTCCACGAGGGGAGGAGGGCTCACTGCAGGCCGCCTGGAGAGGTGGGGCCGCTGCCAGGTGCGGAGGAATTCCCTGCCGGCTGCCAAAACACGGGGAACAGCCGCCATCCGTGAGGGGAGGGGGGCTCACTGCCGGGCATCTGGAGCAATTGGGCCGCTGCCAGGGCTGAAAGAGTTCCCTGCCAGCTACCAAAATGCGGAAAAATAGCAAAAACATCCATGAGGGGAGAAGGGGCTCGCTGTCGACTGCCTGGAGCAGTAGAGCCGCTGCCAGGGGCAGAGGAGTGCCCTACCGGCCACCAAAATGCAGGGGGGAATTCCATCTTCCAGGGGTCGGAGGACTGGCACCAGTCCACACGGGGAGGAGAGGCAGTTGTCCATCAGAGGGTGGAGGAGTGATCGAGGACCAGGCGACGGCATGTAGAGTAAGTTTTACCTCTATTTTTCTCACCGTCACTCCGCGTTGACCTTTCCCTCTCCTCTTTTTGTTGTTTTGTTTTTTCCTGCCCCTGTCTCCCTCCCAGGTCACAGAAGGCATGGAAGGCCTGCCGGCAGGTGGGGGCAGAAGGGAAATGCCCCTCCCCCTGTAAAGGCCGGGGTTTCCATGAGTATTGGTGCTGACTGACAGTCCACCTGGAGAGGTGGGGCCGCTGCCAGGGGCGGAGGAATTCCCTGCCGGCTGCCAAAACACGGGGGAACAGCCGCCATCCGTGAGGGGAGGAGGGGCTCACTGCCGGCCGGCATTTCCATGATTATTGGTGCTGACTGCCACCCCTGGAGTCGTGAGTTCCTATCCAGGGTGTGCTGTGTGAATCCAGCCAGGTCTCCTAAGCAACCAAATTGGCACGGTTTGTAGGGAGGGTAGAGTCGCCTCCTCGTGGTCGTGATTAAGTGATTCTCACTTTCAATGGGGCTTGTGGTAAGTTGTGTGTGGATCATGGAGAGTAGCATGATTCTCCACATGCTGTGAGTCTCCACAGTGTCATGCACAGCGAGCCATGTGATAAGATGCACAGATTGACTGTCTTAGAAGCGGAGGCAACTGAGACTTGACCTCCGCCACCCAGATTGAGGTGAGTAACCGCGCCATCATGAGGACCATGTAAGTAAGTAAAAATATATTTTTTTAAATAACCTTCTCGTGGCAAATCTCACACACCCAGAGAAGAAACCACACCTGTAAATCTGAAATTCAAGTCAAAAAGAGAAGAGAAAGAGATAAAAAAAAAAAGGAGTCGGCTACAAAACCAAATTCTGGGCCAGAACACAACACAAATCTTGTTTTAGTGTGACTAACTGTAAAATTCTGCAAATCAGCAAAGACCTGCTAGTACACGGCTGTCCGCAGCCCACACATGTACAATGGTACAGCCAGCCCTATAAACTCACAGACAGTTACGCCTTATCTAATATTCTCTGTGTTTTGCTCAGTGTAGGAATCAATGTCACCTTGCCCCACACTCAGCTCTCGAAGGACTCTAATCTCTGCTCCATGCCAACCTCCTTAATGCGTTTCACTACTGACAAATGAAAAACAAAAAGAGCAAAACAGTTGGACTAATGTGTTAAAGCTTCCAAGCCTCTTACGTACAAGAGATGAACATATGTTAAGGTTTGTGAAATAGGGAGTTTGACAGGTTTACGGATTCTGGATCAGATTCTCACGCACAGTCCACAGAAAAAAAAGACATGCACTGATCATCATCACATTGGCCAAGTTAAAAATGGCTCTGATGTATGTATTGCATTTTTTATGAATATAGGAAAAAATAGTTGTGAACTGTCATGAAAAATATTTGATTGACATTTTTCTTTTTTTATGGAACTGAAGTAGGCTAATACCCGGTTCTTGATTACAAACCCTTATTCTACTTTTTCCCTTTTTTAAACAAGAAAGTGTAATTGGATCTTCAAAGATAATACAGACTTATTTAAAATGGCTTTGAATAAGAGGGTCTTTGAATAAGAATATCTTCAAAGCAGCCATACAAGTAGCTCTTTATTAGGGAACTGGTGGTGCTACTATACCAAGTATATACTATCTAAAGAGATCTGGAGTACAGCTTGAACACAGCTGCATTAAGATGCCAGAACGAGCCATCGAAACGACACATGACAGCTACATTTATTTTTGTAATTTCACAATGGATGAAATGTCAAACAAATATCTAAAACAGTACATTGATGTCTCAGAGGGCCTGGTGCACAACCATTTTCCCATAAAACTTTACAGCGGGACAAAGAGGACTTGTATTTCTCATTGCTAAATTTACGAACATAAAAATCGACACAACATAAGAGTATTATTTGAGAGACAGGCAGTATTTTCACATGGGAAAAAAGACAAAGTAATCCGCAAAACATTCCTGGCTCGACACCAGGACTTACTCACAATGGCATCTGACAAATGAGGGTGTTGTGAAACACCTGGTGAGAAGTTCTAAATGCCTAATGAGTTAAATATTGCCAGAAAGCAGGAAAAATTGTGTGAAACTAACATGTGAAACATTTTTCTCACTGTGATGAGCAGGGCGGAGCTGAGCGGTGTTTGGGCAGAGCGAGGCCGGGAAGATTAGTGGCGAATGAATTCCACCTGCATTACAGCGAGGGGAGGTGAGAGCATTTAAGGAGAATAGAAAGCAGCTGACGGGAGAGAGATGCACAAAGTTTGTCCACGTTCTTGTGTGTGTTTTATGATTTGACATTGAGCAGTGCGTGTGTTTGTCAAGCTGGTCCCAGCTTCCTCTTTTCCATAATTGTTACACTCACCTTCTACTGTTCAGCGTAAAGTCATCTAATACAAATGACTCATTGAGACTACTGAAAGATTTATTCAACAGAACACATATCATACATATGTGACTCAGTTTAGACATAAACTGCACACAAATTCTTATGACTCTTCATCTTAATGCCTTTGAGGCATAGAAACAGCTGTGCTAAAACTAATCTGCATTAACTTAGCGCTAATAAAAACACATTAGGCCTATGAACAATCCTCAAAAACATGGCATGAATGGACTAGCTATGCTTCCCAGAAGTCATTTGAACAGCAGAAAGCAACTCATGAGTACTGTTCATGTGGGCCCTCAAGTCATGCCTCTGTTTGAAGGTTGACGTTCACAGGGCAAGCGGCGAGGGTCACCAGCCCACAAATCAACTCACAATGGGGGCCAGAAAATCACGCTTAGCCAATCAAAGGAAGCCCCCCATGCAGGGCAGGCTGGAGCACAATGTGGTGCCACTGGGCATGAAGAGGGGTCTAATCCCACTCATAGCCTCGGACTGAACCCCACTGCGGGGGCAACTTGGACCCTCCACAAACACCACAGTCACAATAAGAGACCTTTCTGAACCGCACTCTTCAAATTTGTCTAGCACAGAAATAAATATACTTCATCTCATACATTACAATTAAATAAGAGGGCTTTGATCTTACAACACTCTGGCACTGATTGTATGATGATCATTTTGCTCTGGAAGCAGAAGACTGTTCCAAGCCTGTGATTGGTCAATACACTTTATGACAAGGATAAGACTCATTGGAGATCAGGCTGTACATTCATTGTATTTAAAGGGGTTTAAACAGAAGTTCTCTTTTATTTAGTCTGAACAGATGTCCCATTTTTCCCAGGATGATGCTTTATTTGTGACTCTTTTCACTAGGGATGCACCTGGATTGGCTCCGATCCTGAAGCTTTTAGATGGATCAAGTATCGGTCCGACGAGCCCGATCCAAATCCGATACTCTGTGTTAGGCTTGTTCATTACTGTCAAGCTCCAAAAATGGCATAAAAGAACCATTAAAACACAATTAAAGCAGTTCATATGACTCATGCATTTTATTCAAAGCCAATTGAAGACGTGTGATAGCTCTGTGAATCACAAAAGGCTGTGTTTTAAATAAGTAGATATATAAAATGCATGCGCAGCTCCAGTGCATCAGTGAATGGCGCTGCTCTGTTTTCACACACACTCGCGGCTATATTTATCCTTCATTTAGCCTTCACACGCTGAACAATATTTGAGCACTACTCAAGAACAGCAAAGATGTAGATGCTAAACAGTTCAGTTCACTTATAATATGCATTTAGAACGGCACCGGAGGTGCATTTTACCACAATTTGAATAAGAATGAATTAAACTACTGTGACCTTGCCTACAAACAGACTCCTGGAGAGATTAGAATGTCAAAATAAAAGCGTGAGTGGTTAAAAAGTGCACGGTTTAAATATATTACTGTTGTGTTTCAAATTAAATGTTGATAATAATAATATTAATAACAATTTATTATTATTATTATTATTATTATTATTGTCATCATCAAAGAATTTGTTTACAATTTATAACAATATTTCAGTTGAATGGGTTCCAATAAATAACTGTGTAAATGAAAATTGGACTGATGTCTTACAACTAAATTGAACAAAAAAGAGATCTGAATCCATCAAAGTCAAGATGCAAGTTGAAACATTTAAAAAAATATATAATACTAAATAAATAAAACATAATAAAAAATAAAACACTGGTTTCTTTTCTACTGAAGACTTGAAGACTGGAATAACTGTTAATTGTGCTGCTACATTATCCAGTATACTAGTTAATAATAAAGTGTTTCTTAATAAGCAATACATTTATATTGAAATAATGTGTAATTAGAGGTTTGTGTTTCTTTACATATTAAAGAGAACTACCAATTAGTTCCACACAATAATGTAAATATATTCTAAACTGATTATGCAAAAAACCACACTAGTATCGGATCGGGATCTGTTGATACTAAGATTTACGGTATCGGAATCGGATTGGAAGACAAAAAGTGGTATCGGTGCAACCCCAACTTATTTTCAACCAATTTATTTAAATTAAAATACAACTGTCTAAAATTTAGATTTGAAGATTTTGTGACGATAATGTTCGTAACACTTTACAATAAGGTTGTATTTATTGACTTTAGTTAACACAATAGTTAACATGAACTAAAAATAAACAATACTTTGGGAGCATTTATTAAATTAGTTTACTGTTAATTTCTACCCACACATTTTGTACATTATAAGGTGTGTTAACATTAGTATGCCAAATGTAATACTAAGGGTTAGTGTTTTGTTCAAATGTCTAATGCTAAACTATGTGCAAAGTTCACAAACCTCATCAAACATTCAATCATATTACCTAATTATCATATAGATGATCATTATGACTAATTTTATTCATTTTAACTCCATACATTCCTCACTGTACTAGGACAGGACAGTAGCACTGACAATAGTTTATGCAGGGTCTTTTTTGTCCAAAGTGTCCAACATTCAGCAACTGTTGATCTAAGGTACTAAAGCAACAAGTGAGCGTTTGTTCTGGTGGAATGCAGAGTATGTATGTGTGTGTGTGTGTGTGTGTGTGTGTGGGGGGGGGGGGGTGATGGGAGAGTACTGCTTTTCCCACCCCTATCAAAATGTTGAGCCCAGACTGTGGTAATGGTCGAACAGGAGAGGGTCAATATTGATTTAACAGTTAGAAAATACACCCAGGTTGGTTATCTCAAGGTTACACCAGCACTAAACAAATAGAAACCTGTAAAGTGAACAATACTGTACTGATATGTGGGGACCAATTGCAAGAAACCCCTTAAGTTTAGTTATAATTGTAAGGGGTTTCTTGCAACCTGTTGCTTTTGTGTGATGTTGCATATACAACATAAGGTGTCTGTATAAGGCCATGTCCACATTCAGAGTTTACAGTTTCAGCATTCCACTGTGGATGAGAGGCATAAGTGTAGCAAAATCAATGCTTTTCAAACTAATTAGGCCACATGCCTTACTAATTGATCTTCGTTTTATAACTCTGTTTTCAGTTTCCTTACATCATTGATTTGAAAAGTATGCAATAATGGCAATGCTCAGTTTTCGGTGGAGGAACACGCCATTCCACACGCCGTGTGGATGAGAGGTGTAAACGTAGGGCTGGGCGATATGGCCAAAATTATTATCACGATAATCTTTTTCATACTGTTCGATATCGATATTTATCACAATATACTGTACATTTACACATTACACTTTCTTTTTTTTATTTCAAAGTTGACAGAAAAAAAGAAGAAAAAATGTTTCCTAAACAGTCAAAATAGTCTCTACAAAACTGCACAGGGGTTCCAGAGACGGCCAAAGCAGTGGGGTCTGCGGGATATTTTACCAATTTTACCGTCTTTTACCATTTATCAATTGAAAATGAATGTTAAAAGATCATCTGTTTGTTCTGAAGCATAGTGACGGCAGTCTAGTATTTGTTGGAATATTTTTAAATTAAAATAAAATATTTAGTATATTTCTTTAGATTCAGATACCCAAGTATGGGGCATAGAAGCCCTTGTGACTGTGGAATGATGCTGAATGTGGGTTCAGGGGTGTCGCGATAGAAAATGTAAAAAAAAAAAAAACATTTGTATATTTTCATTAAAGTGAGAGACTAGTCTACCAACTAGTAATTATTGTCTTTCCTTATCCATTCCAGACATCTAATTAATTTTCACAAAATTAGAACAGAAATGTATTTGTTTATTATTAAAGGCTTGTAACATGCTGATTAATAAAGATACATTTAGAATGGAACAACATTTTGGTCTAAAAGGTGCTTTGAAACCACGTTAACTCATGCGGAGCTTCATGTCTACACACATGCAGGGAAAAGAGGCAACATGTGCAGGACAGGGCAGATATGATGCAAGTTTGGTGCTAGAGAACAATATTGAATATTGAAACGATGTGTGTTGTGAAAGGCGCTATACAAATAAAATTGACTTGACTTGACTTGATTACAGCACAGAAAGATCAGAGCTGTAGTCCACATCACTGTTGTTCTGTCGCGCTCTTCACTAGAAACGATGAGAGGGCGCAACCGTTGTCATGAAGTTTTGCGGTGCGGATGGAATCAATCGTGTCCGATGTAGCCTAATCATTAGCAAGGCAGCTAGAATTAGCAAGTTCATCCAGTCTGACCCTACGTTACAACTGGCGCTTTGTGAGCGAAGCTGAGAGCGTTTTCAATTCATTCCTATGAAAGCCGAGCGTCATGCTCGCAAGGTGGATCGCAAGATTGGCAGCGTTGCGGAGAAGCTCTCTCCTAGCGCTGTGAGCGCCATTGAGTGGATTTTGTTCACCCCAGTGGAAACACAGCCTGAGAAAGCCGAACTACTTGTGTTTTAGCGACACACAGTAAATATCGAAAATTCCTCAAAAGCTTATCGTGGATTTTCTTTATTGTGATATATATCGATATCGTTTTATCGTCCAGCCCTATGTAAACGTAGTGAAATTCATGCTTTTTCAAATGAAGATGCATTTGTGTGGAAGTGGTCTTGGTGTGGATGTGGCAATAGTCCATGACCACTTGGCATATCGGCCAGTGCAGCATAAAGAAAATACTGAATGCACCTTTTAGATTTCTGGAATTGGTCTTTGTTGATGGGAAAGAACAGCTTTCCAGGGAACAATTTAGTGACCCATACAATATGGGAGCTACAGGGCAACCCAACCATTAGAAATATGAGGTAATTTATATAAACAATAATCTGGTTATTTACCCATCCTGCACTTAGGGAAAATTGAAACTACATGTATTTACTGTCCCTTGAGAATGCTACTCAACAAATCTCAGAAAAGCCCAGAGTTCACACAGAATGCAGGGCAACCAAAGCAGGTGTCACGCTTCAGAATACAGCAACAGGTTTCACTCGTCAGCCAGTCACATGTTTCTGGCCTATATGAGGGTAGTTGTCAATTTCTTAGTATGCTGGACAGTTGTGTATAATTTCAACAAAGACGAAGTGTCTCTAGAACTGCTGCCTTATAAAACAACTCAGGCTCTAAGAAATAACACAAAAATTGTGTATTCATTCGCACAGCATTCTGAGAGGCAAAATAATCGCTGTGGCTCCTGTCAAAAATGAGCATCGTGAATAAAGAGTCTCCAAAACATCATAAAGAGAGCAGTGAACCTTACACACTTTATTTCAATCACTGAATAGAGCCAGTATTCATTACAGCCCATCTTGATTTTCATTATCAAAATAGCTGACACATGCCCACCCTACTGCTTGAGTGAATTGCCCATGGGACAAAAACAACACCTTACAGCTCAGCAAATCAAAAACATCACAACCTGGCTTAAAATATCAGTCAAGAGATGAATCCAACAATGCATACTCTGTAAATGCCACCTGTCATGCTTCATTGTATTTTATACCACGGGTCTGTTGAATGCATGATTATGATTGGTTGACAGACTAGGGCTGGGCGATATGACGATATATAACGTGTCAATCGATAGAGATTTTGCTATATTGTGTAGATCGCTAAATGTAAATATCCATGTGCACAGCGTGGGCAGGGCTTCACGTGAGACAGAGAATTTTATGGCATTAAAAAAAAGTGGCACAAAGCAAATTCAATGACATTAATCTTGTGTTTGGCACTTCATAAATACTTAATATGCTTCTCATCTGACATGCGTATCTGTGTTTCGTGTTCGTGTCGAGCATGCAAATAATTTCTGACCCGAACTGAGAAAGACATCTCCACAGAATGGGATGACTCCTAAACAAGAAAAGAAAATGAAGAGGAACTTGTTAAAACAGGTGTGACATCTGTGGAGTGGCTTCCCCAAAGCCAACACAGAGCAGAAAAATTGAATCTGCAAACTGTGTCACACGATGATAATCACTCCTAATACAAGCAATCTGTTTTTCCTCCTCAAATGAAGCACGCAAAAAAATAATAAAATATTATGATAGCCAAAAGATGCACTTTGCAGGCTGCTAAGAATGTTTCCATATTTTGAAAGTCGCTTTGGATAAAAGCAGCCTTTGCTCAATACTTTGTTGAAGCACCTTTGGCACTAATTACAGCCTCAAGTCTAATGCTACAAGCTTGGCACACCTATTTTTGGGCAGTTTCTCCCATTCTTCTTTGCAGGACCTCTCAAGCTCCATCAGGTTGGATGGGGAGCGTTGGTGCACAGCCAGTTTCAGATCTCTCCAGAGATGTTCAATCAGGTTCAAGTCTGGGCTCTGGTTGGGCCACTCAAGGACATTCACAGAGTTGTCCCGTAGCCACTCCTTTGTTATCTTGGCTGTGTGCTTAGGCTCATTGTCCTGTTGGAAGATGAACCTTCACCCCAGTCTGAGGTCCAGAGTGCTCTGGAGCAGATTTTCATCAGGTATGTCTCTGTACATTGCTGCACTCATCTTTCCCTCTATCCTGACTAGTCTCCCAGTTCCTGCTGCTGAAAAACATCCCCACAGCATGATGCTGCCACCACCATGCTTCACTCTATGGATGGTATTGGCCAGGTAATGAGCGGTACCTGGTTTCCTCCAGACATGACGCTTGCCATTCAGGTCAAAGAGTTCAATCTTTGTTTCATCAGACTAGAGAATTTTGTTTCTCATGGTCTGAGAGTCCTTCAGGTGCCTTTTGGCAAACTCCAGGCGGGCTGTCATGTGCCTTTTACTGAGGAGTGGCTTCCGTCTGGCCACTCTACCATACAGGCCTGATTGGTGGAGTGCTGCAGAGCACTTTGGTTGTTCTTCTGGAAGGTTCTCCTCTCTCCACAGAGAAATGCTGGAGCTCTGTCAGAGTGACCATCGGGTTCTTGGTCACCTCCCTGACTAAGGCCCTTCTCTCCTGATCGCTCAGTTTGGCTGGGCGGCCAGCTCTAGGAAGAGTCCTGGTGGTTCCAAACTTCTTCTGGATGCACAGTATATAGAGAGAGAGAGAGACTCTGCCATGACCAACACACAGAGCCTTGTTTGGTTTCAAAGCACCCCGTGACTTGATCAATACAACAGTTTCTATATTATCTGAAATAACTTCTAATATGCGCAAGTGTTTCAATGTATTTCACCCAAATTAGCCTCCCAAAGTGGAAAGCATCCTTGCACTTCTCTCTTTCACTCTCACGCGAACTCTCACTTTGTAACAAATTCTAGTGAAGAATTGAAATTATGCACACCCCAGTTGTAACAGCCACTCCGGTGTGCATTGTGTCCGCATTACCACCTTGGGGTGAGCATTATTTTTCAATCATTTAACAGTCCATTCTCAATTATTCCTTACATCTTTACAAAGTTTGTTACAAAGTTATGAAAATTAGGATTATCAAATATAAATTAGAGTAAAGTGACTATTTTTAACAACTTCCCGAAAGACTAGTTGTGCTACGGCTGGTTTACACACACACACACACACACACACACACACACACACACACACACACACACACACACACACACACACACTGCTTCTGTTTTAAGATGTTTAAATTAATTTAAATTAATTTCTATTTAAATTAATTGAAATTTATTGATAATAACCCATACGAAAATTCACAAAGGAGATTTCTTTACTATATCAATTGTTTTTCCAAGGCAGCAATGAGAATAGATTGAGACCAAATGAAGTTTTCTGCTTCTCATATTTTTCTCCTGAGAAAAAGACTAAAAGACTAAAAGACTTCTTCTGAAACTAGAATTTCAGAAGAAATCTCAACTAGTCTCAATCTCAATTAGTGCTCAGATTTGTCAAGATAACAACATAGTCCCAATCAAATTACAGACACAAATCAAGGCATTCTCCACCCTATCAACAGTAAACATGTAGTAGAGTTATGGTCTCTTTGTCTTACAGAGCAAAGTAAAGGAAACCTAACTGTCTTCCCCAGCATTTAACTAAATACTTCAATACTGACCTTAAAGTTCAGAGCCAAAACTGCCAGTTACATCCCAAGCAAAGACCCCAAAATAATCCAATCCAATTACTAACATGTCCATCAAGAGTGGCCCCTGGGCAAGGTCTTGACCTCTCAAGATATTCAAAAATACTTTTCATTGTGAAGACATCTTTATGGAAGCTGTCTAGACCTCATAACTGGGAAGTGGGTCAAAACAAGCCAACAAGAAAGATTCTATTCCTTTAATCAAATTCATAAAAAAACTGTATTAAAAGTAGATCAATGAAATATAGCGGTCTCCCTCAGTCATTTAACTGCACAATCTATAAGAGCTGCTGTCCAATAATTGCCTTTTAAGGTGACAGGCTTCAGATAGAAAAAAAAAGAGGGAAAATAAATTCCTACTATAGCGGACCACTACTCCCTTAGGACGAATCTCATGATTCTAGCTATTCTTGCATGGGAAAGTCGACTTCTTGCCAGAAGCTGCTAGTTTGCTCGAAGAACAAATCTAGAGACATGAGACAAAGAACTTCACCCTAACATCATTGCATGTGAAAAAAGTAGCTGTTTTTAACAGAGCAAAATATTGCTCTACATTTACAGCTGTGAAAAAAAGGCTTGCATTTTCTCTTTTTCTCACCCTGAAAGGTTTGGGTCTCTTTCTGTCGCAACGCACTATAGAGACAATACAGCCATAAACTGAAAGGGTTATAAATTACTTTAAATCACACCAGAGCCAGTGATTCCAAACAACCCCTTTTATGCTCTGATTCAGCCCCACCCATTTCACTACCAACAATTACGCCTTTGAAGATGTACGCTCATCCAAAACACTAATCACCCAGATACAGGTCACATAATGTTAATTTCCTACTCATGTCAGATTAAACAAGTCACTTGAGCAGTTTTTGAAAAGAAACTTGGGAGTATTTCCTGATTTAAATTAGGGATGGCACTGATCAATACCTGGTTTGGTATCAGGTCCGATACTGACGTTTTTACACGGATTGCGTATCGGTCCGACGAGCCCGATCCAAATCCAATACTGCATGATGGTCATTGACATTGACGTTACTGTCAAGCTCAAATAATGGCATAAATAACCTTCAAATCAACATTAAAGTAGTCCATATAACTAGTGCATTTTATTCAGACCCTTACAGTCATCCAAAAGCTTTGTGAATTGCAAAAGGCTGTGTTTAATAATAAATATGAAGTCAGCATGCAGAGCTAAGTCTCTGGCACCACACTTTACTGAACGAACGATGCTCTGTCGACACACACACACACATACAATATGCGCAGAGGCCTGTGATGCACTGCTCAGCACAATATGCAGTCGCTAGGGATACCCAAGTATTGATACTTCCGATACTGATGTTGCATCAAAAATATCGATTCACACACAAAAATATGGATTGTAGAATGATTATTAATTTTTATTCATTTTTATTAATTGATTATTAAAGCTTCAAAGTTAGATAAAGTTAAATAAAAAAAGATTAGACTATATTAACAGATACTTGTGCAGGATGGGAACAATTTCTTCTTCTGCTCATCTTAACATGCATGTTAAAAGACACAGACATGCACCTGCACCATCACAAGGCTCGTTCAAACCAGGCGCGGGGCCACATAAGGGCCAGAGTGGCACTAGTCCACCCAAATTGATGGCAGGTCAACCCATTCATAACTTCAGGAATATAAGATCAGTTTGCAAATAAAAAGAAACTGCATTTTGTTGCATGCAAAATAGCTCACATGCAAGATAATCATCATATTCCTGTTGTAAATATAGTCATAAACATAGATTTGTCTCACTTAATTTATTATTATTATTTTATGTGGGAGAATGGTAGATGTTTCAGTAGATGACATGGCAGGAAATTAAAGAGTTATCTTGCTCGTCATTTATCCGAAACTGAGTGGCAGGCTACCTTTAAAACTTATTGGAGTGTAAAATGACAAGAAACGCTGTTAGACACAAAAAAAAGCACACTTGATTATATTTTGGAAAACAGACGAAAGAGAAGCGGTCGATGCACGTCTCTAATTCGCTGTGTATTTAGAGGTTTATTGCTTGGGGAACACGCACATATGACATCCTGTTCGTAATCTGGGAAACATTTGCAAGAATAGTGTCGTCTATGAGAACGCTGAATATGATCTCAGACCATCTCAGGATGCAAGGACATTGGTACGACAGGTGAATTGTCATATGTGTTATAATTCAGTAGCTACAACCTCAGAAATGGTTCTGTATTTCTTTTAATTTTATTTAATCCTTTTTCTCCCAATATGGAATGCCCAATTCCCAGTGTGCTGGAGGCGTAGTGACTCGCCTCAATCCGGGGGGGCAGAGGATGAACCTCAGCTACCTCCGTGTCTTATTACGTGACTTGTTGAGCACGTTTCCATGGAGATATAGTGCGTGTAGAGGCTTCACGCCATCCACGCACAACTCACCATGTGCTACATATTGCGTTCAAGAGGAGGTTACCCCATGTGACTCTACCCTACCTTGCAACCGGGCCAATTTGGTTGCTTAGGAGACCAGGCTGGAGTCACTCAGCACACCCTGGGATTCGAACTAGCGAACTCCAGGAGTGGTAGCCAGCATCTTTACCACTGAGCTACCCAGGCCTCCTCAGAAATGGCTCTTGAACTGTTTTCCCCAATTAACATGATTCCCCAACTGTTGTTAAATGTAACATTTCCCAACAGCTGTTAAATAGAACATCTGATTCACTCGCGTTTTTCACCAGACCTCTAATTTTACATAGACTACTAATCAAAATAATTATTTTGCGACATTGCAGCAGCTCCATGAAGCCCAAAACGTAAGACAAAGGAGGGTTGTCAGATATTTAAAAATATTTTATCTTTGTGGAAATAGCCAATGCTGGGTTTCCCGATAACATTGCAAGTCAAGTCAAGTGGTTTTTATTGTCGTTCAACCATATACAGTTAGTACAGTACACAGTGAAACGAGACAACGTTCCTCCAGGACCATGGTGCTACATAAAACAACATAGGACAAACACAGAACCACATGAGACTACACAGACTAAATAGCATACCTATATAAAGTGCATGTGCAAACGTGTGCAAAAAGGTACGGGACAGTACAATAAATTACAAAAAATGAACAGAACAATAGGCACAGTGAGAGAGAGAGCAGCACTGACCATTACACAGTAGTGCAAAATAGTGTTGTCACGATACTAGAATTTCTAACTTCGATACGATACCTTGAAAAATATCGATATTCGATACCATTTTCGATACCACAGAGAAAAAAACTGCCACAATATTAAGAGGGTAGAACTGTCTAGAACATGACAATGAGGTATATTTTACATGAACAAAATGTCCTGAGGTATTGCACTTGTTCAAAAGCCTCTCAGATTGCCATACATTCAAAAACCAATAAAGTGCAAGTAAATAAAAAGTGCAATCTTTTGTATTTCCAAGTCAAATCAAATCCAATCTCAATGTCAACAAAAGATACTTAAACGTCAAGGGGGGTTGGGGTTGACTAGCTTTCATAAGGTCTCTCGCTCTCTCCCTCTCTGCCGTGCACGCGCTATGTATGTTGTGTCGCGCTATCTATGTTATGCGTGCAGTATGTTCTGTCTCGCATGTGCTTATAGATTCCAGGAGATTTGAACTAAATTGAGGGCATCAGGGAGAAGCTATCAATATGCGGGAGACTCCGGAACTTCCGGGAGACTTGGGATGTCTGGCTTCATATCAAAAATATTTCCAGATAGCACTCCTGCTGTGTTCTTTATCAAACAAAACTGGTCGCGGGGGCGCCGCATGCACTCGCCATCTTTACATTCACTTCACTTTTGCTATTTAACCAGAGCTGAATGAGAGGAGTGCGAGTGTGTGTGGTGTTTGTCAAGCGCCTTTGGAGAGAAGTGAAAGTGACAGCTCGGCTAGTATCGATACTTAGAGAAATTAGTATTGGTACCGTTCAGATATTTCAGTATCGATATTTATCGAAATAGCGATATTTTTGACAACACTAGTGCAAAAAGATGACAGTTTCTAAAATTGCCGAATGTAAACATAACATACTATGAGATAGTGTTCTATGCACATAGCAGTTATTGAGGTAGCAGCCAGGTATAAAGCCATTACAATCATCTTAACTGACGTTGTTCATTATTTTACGATGGAGTAACGCCTGTTTCCCAAACCAGCAGATATATCGCTCGTTATAAAGTTGAACGCAAGATCTTTGTTACGGATGCTGTCTGGTCCAAAGTTGTTGATCACTTTGGCAAATATGTTCAGGTGTTTGTCTTCTCAAAATGAAAATAATGTTTAAATACTAACATGGAAGTTGTTTGTAACCTTTTAAAGGTGCCGAAATGCATTAACTATTACTATTAATTCGATTAAATAAATAATTAGGGCTTTGGTAAGACAGGGTTTCAGATGTTTGCTTATAGAGATGAATAAAATTGACACAAGGCATGCATGTAAAGTGAATGTACCGGGTGAGTATCAGATCATAATAAGGGGATCTCAGGTAGCCTGTGTAGTTTCTTTGGCTGGAAACTGAACAGATGCACAAAAACATTCTTGCATTCCAAGAATTTCACCTACTGTTGCACTTGTGTAAATGGTAGTGTGACAATAAAGTGAGTTGATTTTGATCATTACTGAACTACTAATAGACCTTTCTAAACAGATTGAAGGGAATCTCTCACTCTAACCTCATTTGATCCTTTGATGTGAGAGGAAAAACGCAATACTTTAATGAGCATAATTACACATAGCACACACATTTTGGGTAATATAGTCAGTTTTCTATCATATTAAACCATTTTGATCAGTATTTAAAATATTATAAGTATATTTATATTCAAAATTTCTCTCGCTTCATCCGCCATCTTGGATTTATTTTTCCACAAGCTCATCACCATACATTCTGAGATCACCTAACCGGGTAAGGATACATACGATGATATCCTAGAATTTTGCAAACAATAATTAAAACACCTACCTTTTCAGGAGTGCGTCTATGATGGGGTCGGCAACCTTTTTGACATGGAGTGCCATTTTTTACTTTTAGTTAATGGCTGAGCCAACACCCTTAAAAATGTCTTATATTATGTCAGACTATATTTTCAAAATCACACAGAGGGGTAATTACTAGCATGCAATCAACAGCGAGAGTGAAGCAGACTATTTTACTTGTATGAATGCACCTGAATTCAATCTACATCTTGATGTAATCCTTCCTCGTGATCACGCAGCATGTTTTTACATTTACATTTACATTTATGCATTTGGCAGACGCTTTTATCCAAAGGGACTTACAGAGCCCTTATTACAGGGATAATCCCCCCAGAGCAACCTGGAGTTAAGTGCTTGCTCAAGGACACAATGGTGGTGGCTGTGGGGATCGAACCAGCATCCTTCTGATTACCAGATTACCAGTTATGTGCTTAGACCACCACCACTCAACCATCTAAAATATTTAATTTGTGAGTTTATCTTTAGAATTTTCTGTGGAATTCTGCAAGCACAGATTCCATATAAGCCTGATAAGAGTAGATCAAATCTCATAGTGAGCGTCCTTCCTTGTCATAGACCAGGGGTCGGCAACCTACGGCATGCGTCCGTGCCATAGGTTGCTGAATCTGAATCGGAGCTGAATCAGAGACTAAACACTATTAAAGTGCGAGGAGACTTGCACTGCGTGCAAGCCATTCGCACATCACAAGCTGATCAACTATTCAGCCATTTTCGGTGAATCACACCTACAAAATCCTAAAACTTAATTTCCATTTTGATTAGACTCAGATTTTTATGTTTCTCTTATAATCTTTTAATGTAATTTTGAGTGTGACTGGTTAAAGGAGGGTGTACCTGTTGCTGGGTTGTAAATCTCAAGAATTCATAGTGATTGTGGCAGGGTATGTTTGTCTTTTGTTTAAGTTTTTCATTCAAATATTATTTATATTGCCAAGCCGGTTCTCGCCTCCTCCTTTCTATTGAACTGCGTTACAGTGGTGTTTTCCTTATTACATCACGTGTTGTTCTGAAAGCATTAAGAAACAAATGAAACATGGAATGTAGTGCCAATGCTGGCACGCATGCCGTAGGTTGCCGACCCCTGGTCTATGACAAGGAATGAAGCTCACTATGAGATTTGATCTACTCTTATCAGGCTCATAGGGAATCTGTGCTCGCAGAATTCCACAGAAAACTCTAAAGATAAACTCACAAATTTCCACACATCCTCGACCATAGTGTGTTTGTTATTTAAATATTTTAGATGATCTGATAAGGTTCCAGTAGTCATTACAAGTATGTCGTACTCACAACTCAGTTTAAAATATTTTACCTTGTTTAAATCCATTCCAAAGAATTTACAACAACAATCTTCCCAATAAAAGCAAGCTTTTTCTGGGCCTGCATATAAATAATTTAAAGTAGGGCTGGGTGATGTTTTGTACTGTATATTTACAATAGATATTCAGTATTATTTTGCTGCTAATATAAAATGAACCAGTATTTGATTTTTTTAACCATATTAAAATAGTAATAGAATAGAAAAATGCTGATAGAGTTTAGAAGTTTGATACATTTTTAACTATATGATTTAATGAATTGGTTTAAAACACTGATTTAAAAGTTTATAGCATAATTAACCAAATATGTTCTCGAAGGTCCAGCAGGGCTTGACAATAAGGACTGCCGATGGCCCGGGGCCAGTGTGAGACAGATTCGGACCAGTAGCTAGAACTGTCACTTGCCCGATCGGGCCAGTGCTGCATTTATAGCATTAGTGCAAGCAAAAAACAAGCGAGAGAGAACAAAAATTACACGGAGCGAACAAAGTCTTCTAACCGAGGAGCAAGCGTGAGTATATTTATCTTGCAATGATGCACAAACACACAATATACTGGATGCGCCAATGCACAGCCATGTGCACGCACAAGATCTAGACTCTGAGTGCACTCTCCTAGCACTGTCCTCGCTCTTTTCCAAGTGTCTTAGCAGCAGCTATATACCAATGTGTAGAAAATAGCAGGAAAAAAACCCACTTAATAAATTTCGTAGTGAGATTTAACATGTTTTGCAACATTTTAAGTATCCCCGCACATTCCGTGTTCACAGTGACTCCAGCCAGGAGCCAGCCAGCACACCCTGGATTCAAACTCGGGACTTCAGGGGTGGTAGTCAGTGTCTTTACTCGCTAAGCTACCAAGGCCCCTGGAGGACATTGTATTAAAAACATAAGGTATGTAAAAAATATTTATCTTCAGACATATTTTTTAAAGCCAAGATAGTAAAAACAGCTATTTATCATTTTTGTGTTGGGGCAAGTGAAAATTTTGCCAGGGCCAGTAAAAATCTCAAGCACTGGCCCAATCGGGCCAGTAGAAAAAATCCTTAGCATTGAGCCCTGTCCAGTGTGGCCTGTCACAAGTTTTAAAATGTTTTAGTTAAAAATATGTTAAAAAATGTAAGTAAATATTGCTTTAAACAACAATGCAGCAATGGCTGATTGGTCAAAATAATGAAATCAGTCATCCTTATAAACCCATTTCAGAGCAAATTCATATTGTAAATATCAAGATACATATCCAAAATTGTGAAAGCAGGCTTTAAAATTCAAGATAATTTCATTTTAGCTATATCACCCAGTTTAAACTAGATGAAAGTAAAAAAAAATCATACCTAGATGTGCTGCATCATTGCCAGTCTACACTGTAGGTCACTGTTTGTTTGTATTTTAAAACTTTTACACATAGAGGAGGATATTTGCCCAAGTTTTCAGGACTCTCTCAAATGTGTGTGTATTTTTCTCATAGGCTAATAAGCCTGCTTTCCTAAATTCGCCCTTTCCTGCACTTTGTTGAATTTCAGTAGATTACGACAAAGTCCTTTGCTGTGACATACATGTTAGTATGTTACTAAGCCTATTTACATAATTCCTCCTGATATGTGCCACCAAGGCAGAAACACAAAGGGATCTTTAAAAAATGCTACATGTGTAGATTAACCATTAACGTTTCCTATGTAAAAGTGCAACTGTTTTGGCACTCTTCGTTTGCAGATCTTTAATAAGGTCATTCTGCAGAAAGATTTCATGCCAAACACGGATTTGTAAAGTGCCACAGTTTCAGAGCTATGAAAACAATGTAAGACTGACAAATAGTTTGTAAGTGTTCAATGACTGGGAGACTAACAGCCCCGTTCATATCTGGTGTTATACTGTTCAAGGTCCAAAGCTGCAAGCTGGGAAGACCTGGAGGCCAAAAGCAGCAGTCACACACTGGTAACTCTAAGAGTTACTCTGCTACCCAGCTGGGGTCAAGGACCCTTTATCAACCCGGTGAACAAAAGGAGAGATTCCTGCAGACCCTGGACAACATGGGAAAGACACAATGGAAAGCTGGAAACACCCCCAACCACATACACCCCCATCCCCTCATTATTAAGGAACTCTCAAGCAAAGTCAAGGATTAGTGCACTGGATCTGATCCAAACGTACCCAAACGGCACTGCCATGGGAATGCCGTAATCACACATGCAAGAGCAATTATCCTGTTAATTGTCCTTCACTCCTCTATTATAAAAACCTTTCTTACTGTTTTAAAAACACTTCACTTAAGATCACGAAGTATTGAAGAAAGACTGTTTAATTACATTGGAGTGTATCTTTCAAATAAATGGTCCCCACAATCACAGATTTCCATTTAAACGTCATGATTTGATGGGTTTTGTATTGTTTTACATATAAACATTTTATATTTTAGCATAATTGCAAGGTTGTTAATAAAGAAAAGAAATTTGAAAAAGTCACTATTTTCACAATTTTGTTTGGCAGCACTTAGTAGCGCAGAAATGACACACTTCACCTTTAAATATGCAAGTTAAAAATGGTCCAAATGTCCAGTTTTAGCAGTTGAAAAAACACAAACTACTAACATCTCAGACTAAAAACAAAGTAGCTTCTGACTTCTACTTTATCTTTGTTTAAGATTGCTGGAATTGTTGAATGAACTCAATGTTGATGGCAAATAAAACTTCCCTTTCGGAGATAAAGAGATGTTAGTGACTGTGAAACCAAGGACAAATGCCAGGTTTATACAACACATCAACAAAAACTTCATTCACCAACCCCAAGCACTCACACTCTTACCTTTGTTGTTAAAAGCCTCCTTGAGGTGGAACAGCCCATCTGCGAATCTCCGCACATCACTGACCAACTGCATGATGTAATCGGGATCGGCCCCTGCCGTCTCCAAACTGTCTGACTCAGAGCTGACGGAGCTCAGAGAGCCACTCTTCACCGATCGGCCCAAACCCCATGACCCTGAGACCGAGGAGAGGGGGAAAAATTGGGAGTTGGGTAGCCGTGCCATTCCCAGCAATCGTTTGTTCGGTCCACCAATGCTTTGCTGCAGCATCCCAGCAGCAAACATCCCAGCTGCAGACAGCTTGAAAGGATCCCTGTGCAACGTTCCCCAGAGACGCTCAGATTCCTCACCATTGACAGGGAACAGTTTCCTCACCACTGACAGTAGGTCCTGTGAGCACAAGGGAGTCAACATATGGTTAAACCTCTAATGTTTAAAGACAAGACCACTTTTACCCGATTACACCAGAACCTCTTCTACTTGGTGGACATTATTCATATACACAGGGGAGAAAACTGAGCTCCGCACTTATAGGGATGTCTAACACATCAAATTGGTATATCCCTCACTGAGCCTCATAAGTGATTTAAATCTCAAATAAAGAAACCTTCAAACAGACTTGAAAAAAGTGATATGGTAGAATGCATTTCAAGAGGGGAAAATTGTTAAAAGGAAACCAGGAATTTAAAAGGCATGCTATGACAGTGACCTGAGGCTAAGGAAAAGCTAAGGAAAATTTTAATCGTCTTTTTAGGAAAGCAGACAGGAGAAAAAGAGGATAATTTTGAGAAATCTAAGCCTATCATATCTCCATCAGACTTTGGAATGGATTTCCAATGTATCTCTTTTCCACCAAAACCACAAGATCAACCATTATGACATAACCTTAAAGGTCATTCTGCAAGAAATGAACTAATAATTGTCCAACATCAAGTAAACTCAGCAAATCTAGTAATTACCAGTATGATACACAGTATGTTTATTTAAAAGATTTTTTTAAAAATAAAGAAACTTAAAGAACATTTTATCACCATAAAATAATGTAACTACCTTGCAACTGTAGCTTATAAGCTAATAATAATCAAGCATAACAATAACACAGTAAAACAGTTATCAGGCTGTAAAAAGAATGTCCCTGACTGTATTCTTGGGAGCTTTATAACAGGTTAGTAACTAACTATAAAATATAATATACCATAAATATAACAGTGAAAAGGTGAAACTATGAAAGAATAAGAAATCAAAACAAATACGTGAATTCATGCATAGATTGCGTTTAATGTTAGAGAACACACTACATGGTTTCACGTCCCAAAGAAAACCAAAGCAAAGGCAACGACCGTGAATCAGACCTCTACTGTCTGTATGTTTGGAAATAAAGTTTATAAAACTACCGCCTAGGTATAACTTTTCCGGGAAGTGCTGTTTATAAACGTGACACCGAAACGAGCGAGAACTGACCGCAGTTGTCTCGAGAAGCTCCTGCGCGGTCAAACACACTTGTCCAGCGCATATTTACAAAGAATAACAACAGTAAAACAGCGCAGACGGACGCAAAAATCATTCGGTGACCCCTTAGTATACTTCATAAATACACAAAGTCACGGAATTCAGTTTCATACCAAATATAATATCAGAAAATGAATACTCGCCTGAGGAGCATATCAGGTACATTGTACACAACGGGATGCACACTGGAAACCCAAATATACAATATCCAAAATACCGTTAATTCTTCAGCCTGCCACCGTAACAATCTCGTACATCGAAATAATGCTTCTAAGTGCGCTTCAAATTCCGCTTGCCATCTCCCCGCCCACTAAACATAGTCTAACATTTGATTGGACCTGGTGGGTGATGAGGAGGGGCCTCAGTCTCCATCCTCTAACAACAGGTGTATGCGCACACTGTCGATCGATATATTGAATATGACATAATCAGCTTCTGTTCTTTTACTAAAACATACTTTGAGGCATGCTGACTGTAACCATGATTTGATTTGAAGGTGCTGTAAGCGTTTTTTTTTTTTTAATGGAAAAAAAAACGTCCTACTTCCTTAAAGATATTAATGAAATAAGTGTCCTGAGATGTCTCACCGGTCTCCGTGACAGCTGTAGACTTTGTAAACATCAAACAAAAATGTGTCTGAACATTGATGCTTGTCACCTGTCAATCATTTTGCTCGTTATCATTTGAAGAGTTTCATTGAGGCTATGATTCATAATATTTGTCAGTTGAGGGCGCTATTGAGACACTGTTGAATATGACATCAATCGGAACACACAATGCTGCTGTTTTGCTCGGTTTTTGCAAGTAGATATAGCTGCAATAGGCCGGAGACCTCCCCAGCAGTTATACTCTTCTCCGTATCTGTCTCAAAATAATGTCTGGAGGGCTGGGTTTTGGAATTGTGGGCGTGGCTAATTCAACGGATCAGTCACGTGAAAGCTTCAGAACGCTAAACTGGCATACAGCACCTTTAACTACAGTCCAAAGAAGTTAATTTGTAGTTTGGCTATCATACAGATTATTAGGTTGGGCCTATTTTATTTAAAATAGTCTGAGACCAGAATGGAATATACACCGATTAGCCACAACATTAAAACCACCTGCCTAATATTGTGTGGGTCCTCCTCGTGCCAACAAAACAGTTCCAACCCCGCATCTTAGAATAGATGATATTCTTCTCACCACAATTGTACAGAGTGGTTATCTGAGTTACCACAGACTTTGTCAGTTAAAATTAGTCTGTCCATTCTCTGATGACCTGTCTCATAAACAAGGCATTTCCGTCCTCAGAACTGCTGCTCACTAGATGTTTTATGTTTTTGACACCATTATGAGTAAATTCTAGAGACTGTTGTGCGTGAAAATCCCAGGAGATCAGCAGTTACAGAAATAGTCAAACCAGACCATCTGGCACCAACCATGCAATTAACTATGCATTCAATCCTATAGCATCACTGCATAAAATCATGCGGGTCAGGAGCTTCAGTTACTTTTCACATCAACCAATATAATAAGGAACAAATGTGATCTCTGTGATTTGGACCATGACATGATTGCTGGTGCAAGATGGGCTGGTGTCAGTATTTCTGTAACTGATGATCTCTTTGGATTTTCACACACAACAGTCTCTAAAATTTACTCAGAATGGAGCCAAGGTTCAAATTAGTTAACATTAGTTATCAGTCTTAGTTCATGTTCATTTACTTAGTTAATGTTAAGATATACTAATACACCTTTTTAAATTAGAAGTTGTTTGTCAACATTAGTCAATATATTATGAACATGAGCAAACAATGAACTAGCTATTTTTATGAATTAATAGTAACCAAGATTAATAAAATTTTGTAAAATGATGTTACTGTTTGTTAGTTCATTATACTTAATAAATAAATTGACTAACGTTAACAAATATAACCGTATGCTATTTATTTTTCAATTGAAGAACTGTAAATGATAGAGAGTGATTAATCTTGGTCGCCCCCGAGTGGACATTCCTATTACCCCGCCTTCCGCCCTTTACATACGTAATGCCGTCAATATCCAGGTCCTTAAAGAAATGTAAAATAAAAAAAGAGCTAGAGTGACACGTTTACGCCTCTGCATTTTTTTATGTTCAATGCGTGGATGTATATGCATTATAAAATAAAATAAAACGATCTGATACAGTTTCAAACTCGTACATTTCCTTACGATTGTTGACCTTGAATTTGCACAACTCCCCTCGTCAAGGACCTGTGCTGTAGTCACATAGCTTAGATTTGATCAATTTGGCAGCAACTGCGATAACGCTGCGAAATGTGTCCGAGCGCGTTTCCCGGCCCGTGACGGGTTTCTGACCCGTCCCGCCGTCCATGCTGTTGAATCCCGGCTAAGCGGTTTTAAAAGCGATTGCTTTCAGCGGAGCAGTTTGACATGTCTTGCGCGGTCGGTGGAGGGGCGCAGTCTGCATGGCTGGGAGCTGCCGCGGGCTGCTGCTCCTCGTCAGCGGGCTCAGCTTCTGCGGCACTATTTAGCGCAGGATCGGCCATCGCGGGTCGGCTACCCAGCCGAGTACTCGAGCATGTGTTCTCTTATTTGGATCTGTCGGATCTCATGAACTGTTCCCTGGTAAGTTGGCATTGGAACAATTGTCTGACGGATGAAAACAGTGAGGTGTGGCGGAGCCTGTGTGCCCGTGTGCTGACTGATGAAGCGCTTCGCTCGGATGTCCTCTGCAATCTGCCTTCTTATAAAGGAAAAGTAAGAGTATTATTAATATTATGCATGTATTAGACAAAAGACAAGGCAAAAATTAAACCATGAATGTAATTTGTTGTGACTGGTTTTTAAAATTAAAAAATAATGTTCATTATTTAGGCTAGATATTGTTTATTGCATTAGAGTGTGTTCTTATTTTATTATTATATGCTTTGATATTACATATTACATAGAACTTGAACACAACCAGGAATGGAAGGTGACAGGCAGCAATAATGGTCTTTTAATAGATGACGTCATTTGTAAATATTGGACACACACTGCAGTCTTTAAATAGGTTGTCTGCAGTGGATGTTTTGAAATTCTCATGTATTGGAACTATCATAGTTAGATTTCTCTTCACACTAACAAAAAGTACCATGGTTTTTTGGACATGTACTAAAGTAGTACCATAATATTCTTTGAAGAGCCTTAGAGCACCATGTAAATACTATGATACATGAATTTGACAATCATTATGTACCGTGGAATATTTCTAAGCACACTTTTATTTTATTTTATTTTATTTTATGCAGAACACAAACAAAGATTTGTATAATAATATTTCCAGCTCTGTAGGTCCATAAAAGGCAAGTGAATGGGTACCAAAGATTTGAAACTCCTAAAAGTACATAAAGACAGCATAAAAGTAACTATTTTACTATAAATTCTCCTCCCTGCCCAGTAGGTGCCGATATGCACGAAGAATGCAAATAGGCAAAAACTAAAGAAGTGTGTGAAAGTGGAGATTGACAGTAAAAAGTTACTACCACTAGTTATGACAATATTAATAATAACAACAATTTTATACTTTATATAGCACTTTCAGCCAATGCTCAAAGATAAAAGTACATGTAAACAATAATAAGCTAACCAAGTAATAAACAACAAATACAATATACATACTACAGACAACATCGGAGCCCAAGTCAACAGTATAGTTCAGACTGATATAGATTAGCAGGAGTGTGATGCACCAGACAGTCCAAACAGAATGAGTAAAAGTGGAAAGATAAAATGTCCAAACAAAAGGTCCCTGCTGGAGTAATGAAACAAACCTGCTACCCAGATCACGGATAAATGGTTTGACATCAAACGGCAAGTGCTATCACCCGGCAGTGTTCAGCCGTCAGAGAGTTCGCAAGTCGCGGTTGCCTGGTCACAGTCCAAAGCGCAACAACGCATGAAAATTAGTTTGGATTGAATTCAAGAATGTCGATAATAGTGATGTGTGTAGTATGAGACAGAAAAACACAAAGACCAAAAGTAACATAACAGAAGATAAACAAACGTCCAGTATTCAGGACTATAGGTGTTAGTATAGGGTCCAAAACCACAAGTACTACTGAGACCGATGGGACAGCTAAAAACGTACTGAGTGCCCTTTTAATGCATCACACTGCATGCTAATGGTCTTTAATGGATGAGGTCAACTATATGAGGCACCAATACAGTAGATGTGCTAAAATATACTGAGAATGGGTCACTTTTCAATGCTGAAGGGTTTGCGTAAATCTCATTAAATTTTTTTAATCAAGATTCAGTGTTGTGAATTTACAAAAAAATTCGACCTTCATTTTCATTCTCTATCCTCAGCTGAAGTCTTTCCAGCACGCTCTGAGCTCCCATGATTGCTCCAGGAATGTCTATATCAAGAAAAACGGGTTCACTCTGCACCGTAACCCCATCGCCCAAAGCACCGATGGTGCCCGTGGGAAGATCGGCTTCTCAGAGGGACGGCATGCCTGGGAGATCTGGTGGGAGGGGCCCCTGGGCACAGTGGCGATGATTGGCATCGCCACCAAGAGGGCTCCTATGCAGTGCCAGGGCTATGTGGCTCTACTAGGCAGTGATGACCAGAGCTGGGGATGGAATCTTGTAGACAATAACCTACTTCACAATGGAGAGGTCAACGGCAACTTTCCGCAGTGCAACAACGCACCAAAGTACCAGGTAGCTTGTGCTATGTGACATTACAAAATACCTAATATATACCTATACCACAGGAGGCTTAGTCCATGACCTGCTGTGCAGAAAATACTGAATATTGAAATACAGTACTGGGCAAAAGTTTAAGATACTTGTGAAAAATGTTGCATAGTGAGGATTTCTTAAAAAATAATGGCATAAATAGTTTTTATTTATCAATTATCATCATAATTAACATCATTAAACATAAAAAAAAAAAAAAAAAGCTAAATCAATATTTGGTGTGACCACCTTTGCCTTTAAAACAGCCCCAATTCTCATAGGTACACCTAGATGCAGTTTTTCTTGGTTGTTGGCAGATAGGATGTTCCAAGCATTTTGGAAAATTTGCCACAGTTCTTCTATCTACAGTAATTAGGCTGTCCCAATTGCTTCTGTCTCTTCATGTAATCCCAGACTAACTCGATGTTCTGTGGGGGGGCTCTGTGGGGGGCATGCCATCTCTTGCAGGGCTCCCTGTTCTTCTATTCTATTCTGTTAGCAAAACTGGGAGTTGGGAGTCTAAAATGTATTTGTTCCTATTGACTCACTAAAGCTGTAGATATAAATAACCATCTTAAACAGGGGTGCAAAAATGTGGTATGCAACAAAATCATGCATTTTATATCTCCTATAATACCTTACTAGTGCGACCGGATGTAGGCATGGGCAGAACGTGAGTCTTGCCCACACATTCAAATGTTTGGCAAACACAGCATTAAATAAACTATTAGATTTTTAACAATTTGTGTATTGGTTAAAAGCAATTTAGGGGTGGGCTATGTTGTAAAAATTGAGGGTGGGCTGTACCGCCCCAACCAATCACATAATAGCACTAGAAATTTGTAGTATTTTTCTATTTTTGTCTCTGGCCGAAAGCAACGACATAATCAAGAAGTGGCTGCTGCAAACAAGAGTCAGAGACCTAACTCGAGCGAGAATGGTAATATGAGATATTTTTGTGCAATGCATAGGTTTTTAGTGCCCATAAAGAAGCCTGGTGGTGTCTCTAGCAGTGACTGTGTGGCTTCAGTTAATGTACCACAGACTTCTTCCCACTCATCAAAAATCTCCCTCCACCTCCACTCCCCAAAATCACGCTGCGGGTGTTCACAAAATACTGGACCTGAATTGTGAAGCACCTTACTCGGGTTATATTATGAAGGGAATATAGTGCCTATATGATTTGCATGCGCAGAGTAAGATTTGTAAAAGCATAAATGAAGATACAAGCATGATAGAAAAATTAGCATGCACATAGTAAGCTTTGTGAAAGTTTAAATCAAATTGCAAGTGTAAAAATAAATTGCACGTGCACAGAATGTTTTGTAAAGGTGTAAATCAGGTTGCAAGCATAAGAAAAAAATACTAGCAATACTTTAATGCTTTGCTTAAAGGTGCAATATGCATAAATATTTCCCAGAAATAATCCGATATACACTGTTCCATCTTCCCTTTGTTGCGCTCAAACATTTGGCACAAATTTCTCACTGAAAAGAGTTTTGCAAGTGCGAGGGGTAAGGCGGGTCTGCCTGCTTCTAGTAACCAATCAAATGAGGTTTTCCTTGGCTAGTTTACTCTGACCTGATTGGTTTAATAATGTGACAGAAAGCTTGTTCTTCATAAGGCTTAGCGTCGTTCCTCTGGGTATCTCTCCTCTCTTAAATATTATACTGAAATATTAATATCATAAATATAAATACAAAAACATAAATATCAGTTCATTTTCGATTACCTTTTCTGTCACAGTTATGCAAAAAGTTGCCGTTTGTTTTGGAATGGGTGTACAATCGCTTCACATTTAGAGACAAATGCTTGTTAAAAAAGTTGTTAACTGACCCTCTACGATTGTCCAGCCTATATGGACTCCTCTCTTACTAACCTTAACTAATGTTGCTGTGTTTTCCTACACCTGTTGTTATCTCACTGTAAAATGAGTAAATTAGCTCAGGAATGATTAAACAACACCTGAATCAATTATTGACTAATTGGCAAATAAATATCTGATGGAGAGTCTTGCTTCAGAATCAATCATGTTGAACAATTAAGCCTCTTCTTTATTTTGGATGGAAAATAAAAATGCAGATAAAATTAAATTAATAACTTTTCTTTTGCTATTTACATGACTGTTCATATAAAATTCTAAATATAAAATTATTTTAAATAATTGGCATCACATAAAGTTGTGCCTTTATTTATTGAATTCTTGATTATATTTTTTTTTATATTCTGTATAAAATCTTATTTTAAAGCTACACTATGTAACTTTTTTAAATAACAAAATGTTATTAATGAGAGAGTGCTACAAAAATCCATCTTCCAAACCATGTCTTTACACAAAGTTTTAGAGCTGTTGGGACGAATTTCACAGGAAATTGCATACATATGTCATTCGCTCGTGTGTGTTCACGTCATATCCGTACATAGAGAAAATAAAATCCGGCTTCTGTAGTGCGTGTGTGGGAGTAGCCTGAAGCTTAAAGTTTGTTGTCACAACGAACGAGAAAAAATTACCATGGATCATTCAAAATGGCAAACCTCCAGGGAATCACTCTGTAAAAACGAAGAAACCCTGAACAGAGCAGAGGCTACATGCAAAAAGGGAAAGCGACAGGTTCCGTAATAAAACCCGAATCAATATCGGCTTGGCTTTTCAGAGGTGGCGACAACTCTGAGATCTGAAAGGATTTAAAAGCGACCCAGGGATTTGTTTTTCTTACGGTGGGAAAGGTAAGATATTTTATTTATATAGTTTATATATAGTTGTGTAATAACACAAACACACACTTTTGTGAGTGTGTGGTGAAATACAATAATTATACTGTAATCGGTGTAGAACATTTCACTTGCAAGCACACGTGTGTATTTTTCTTTATTACAGCAATAATTTATATAAATAAATCCTTTAATCCTAAACTTGCCAAAGACATGTGAGTCTTGAAATGATGTTGACCACTGGTTGTGGTCAATGACAATCTATAAATTAGTTCCTACCGTGGTCTATTTGGATAGAATATCCTGCAGTTCTAAAAACTTTACAAAGTTTGACCTTATCAGACATTGCCTAACTTTTGTAACGCCATTTATTTCAAAACATCAATGTTTCCAATAATTCAAACAACAGCATAAGATATGTCACTTATCCGCTCATACAACATGTTTTTGAATATCCATCTTTTCCTTTCTTTCATTATTTATTTGTCAATTCGCTCTGATAAGATGTCCTGTATTCATGTGTACACCGGTGACTCAAACCACATTGATCCGTGCAGAGGAGCGGAGCCGAAGCACAGCCAAAATAATGTCATTCAGCAAGATGCATGCAGTTTTATTTTTGAACTGCTAGAGGGCCAAAAGTTACATAGTGTAGCCTTTAATATAAATGCTAATATAAAGTTAAAAGGGCTCCAAAGGCCACATAATTTGCCTATAGATTTTTGTGTGTGTGTTGGGGCGGCCCCAACATTGATGTCACATACCCCTCAACAAAAGTTTAGTTGCGCCCCTGATCAAGACAAATGTTTTTGTGAAACACCTTATGTGCCTAAGACTTTTGCACAGTACTGTATGTGTGGTTTAACTTTCATTTGTAAGAAACCGAGAGAAGATTGTGTCATAGTTATGTTTTTTTTTTTTGTTTGTTTTTTCAGATCGGGGAGAGAATACGCGTAATCCTAGACATGGATGATAAAACACTAGCCTTTGAGCGAGGGTTTGAGTTCCTCGGAGTGGCGTTCCGAGGGTTACCCAAAACATGCCTCTTTCCAGCTGTTTCAGCTGTCTATGGGAACACTGAAGTGACAATGGTGTACCTGGGAAGACCCCTGGATGGTTAAGGAGGATGTCAGTGCCACCATTAAAAGCTGAGAGCAAAATTTGGGAACTACTTCTTGACATAAACATGACTCTTAGCTATTCACATCCTGACTGAGAAATGGATTGTTACTGGTGGAAATTGGTGGTGGATGGGTGGGACTTATTGATGGTGAGGATCTCCGACACATCTGCTGATTTCTGTTGAATCTCTTTTAATCTGTTTGATGGCCTGGACATTTGTTTTTAAAAAATAATTTTAATCTAATTTGTGAAATTGCACAAGAGGCAGCTGTTCTATTTTATGAAATAGATTAAACAATTATGCCAAACTAGATAAGACAAGTGGCAAAGTTTTATAATGAATTCAAAACCTTTTACACACACATTGTGACGAGATGATACTGCAAATGGGACTGCATTAAGAGAGTACAAGGCTCAAGCTTTCACACAAAACACAAAATTACATGTAGGTAAATGCCATGAAGTAAACATGCCAAAACAATGTACCAATATCTTACTGTTTTTCATTCAGAGCAGTTATCTGCATGCAGTATACTCATCCCTCCCTGCGATTTTGATTTTTTAAGGACAGGCAAAGGTAGTGTGTGGTTATTCTGTTTGTTACTGTACATCTTAACTGTGATGTAGAAGTGTATAGTATTTATTTATTGAGGCCCATATTTGCCATAACTCAGGTTATGGAGACTGCAAATAAACTCTGAATGGTGCCAGTCTGTGAAGGTATCTCAGCCTGTTCTGTTTTTGTGACACAGTGAAATTTGTTGTATTTTGGCCTATATAAAAGCAAAGATCTGTATTTATTTGATCAAAAAAGGTAATCGCAATTAAACTAAGGAATCAACTAAATAAACCCCTGCTTAACCCATGGCTGTTCCTTTATCACCACAAGGTGGCATTCATAATCACCTTAAAAAGGCAAACAATCTTGCTTTGACACGGTTTTGTCTGCTTTTTGGACAGCAACGTAATTCATACTGTGTACGGCAGTTTGTTTAACCCTTAAATGCATGAATATTTCACCAAACATTAAATACTCTGGTCTTTTCAAAGCATTTTCAAGACAATTCTAAAATAATAGAATGCAATATGTTGTAATATATTTTAATGTTGTATTTTTCATATATCGAAGAGATGATGCAACAAATCAGGACAAATCTAGAACAGGATTCATTACTTTCAACACTGAAATTTCCTGAGACGCAGCTGGCTGTTGAACACAGCTTAAGAAACATAATCTGTAAGATACACATATGCAATACATGTACGTTCTCAGGCAATTTTTGAGTCAAAATAGATGCACAACTTGCATAATTTCAGTATTACACACAAATGCTAATAGTCATATCATAATGTTCATGTGTTACACTTGCTATAGTTTACTTCCACATTGCTTCATCAAATATCAGTGTCAAATGTAAATCAAGTCAATCACTGAAATAAAAGCGTCACTTTGAGTAACAAATAGCATGTAAAATATGTATGTGTACACGTATACGGGATACTGATACAGGGTTCCCACGCATCCTGGAAAACCTGCAGTCATGGAAAATTAGAAAAATACCTAAATGTCCTGGAAAATAATATAACGACTGTGTTGCTAACAAGTTACATGTACAAAAACATGGTAATGATCGAGACTTGAAATAGGAGTCAAATACACAAATTTGTATCATTTTGTCACTGCTGGCAGCTGCGCATTGTGAAACAACTTCAAAGGTTAAATGTCATAAAACAAATCCCTATCACATACTTTCTCTGCTCAAAGTTTAAATATTGATATAGTACAAAATACGTTTTTTATTCCAACATTGCTGTTATGTTAACCACAAAAACATGGAGTTGGAAGCGTGGCGATTCGGACTTCACACCTTGAGATATGAATTAATGTTAAATCCGCACTATGTAACATTAACAAATTGCCATTGCTAATTGAGTATATTAACAATCAGTGTTCAAAACAATGTCCTTACCTTACCCCGATTCACTACGGTAAACATATATATTTTGATGATTTGTATTTTGAGCTGTCGGGTAGGATTTGGCATGAAATCGCTGGCTTATGACGTACATCCTTGCGTCATTACGACATGTCCTTAAACACAAGAAAGAAGTACCGCTGTCTCTTTTCCATGTTACAGCAGCTGGCGGCAATGCACTTTTTTTTTTGCGAGTCGCCGTTAGAAAGAAACTATGTTCAGTTCAGTCACATTCACTCCGTTCAGAACAGCATCGCAGCAATCTGGATGAATTTGTATCTGTTCTCCATTTGGTTAAGTTGTTTACCTGCTATAATGCTTGGATATGTTGTCTGGTAGGGTTGTTTTAGCTAAAATTGTTTGTCGTGCTTGAATCGAACATCATTCGTGTGTTGACCGATCGCAATGTATTTACGTTGTCCGGTGAAGTTACTGTGACACGTTTACTAATATGTATGACTTCTGAAGTTGGTTACTTGTAACTGTTATATTGCATATTTAAGATAATTATTTTCATGTTTAATAAATAATATTTTATCCCCATCATTTTTGAATCCTCGTTTTCTGTTTTTAGTTTACGGTGTTATTGTGTTTATTGCATAGACATACTATTGTAGAATTACAGCGCAATTGCATTATTGACTGAGGCTTTACAAAATAATACAAAAATAATAAAGTCTTTCATTGAACTCATGTCAGCCATATCACGAGTATCACCTCTAAAATTGCCATGTGTAGTACAGTACAAACATATTTTAAGATAAAACATTTGAATAATCAAATTAAAATAGAAAATTAGCCTAGAAAATGTCCTGGAAAATAGCAGAGGTTGTACTTCCTTCCAGAGTGAGGAAAAGGACTGGAAAAATCACTCTGGACTTCACTCAACCAGCCCACTACCTTTTTTGTACTGTTGCCTTCTGGCCGGCACTACAGAGCACTGAGCACCAGAACTGTCAGGCACAAGAACAGGTGTTTAAATCTGATGAACAGTTCAAACTGTCCCACTGAGCAATAATTATGTGCAATACACAGCGTAGTCTATTTATATTTAATGTGACTTTCAGTGACTTTCGTGGTATTCAGCACTAAATATGTATCTCTGGACCGAAGCCGTGTTCGTCCATTTGCCTGAGGAGCCTGGCTTGAAATTCCTGGAGCATCGCCATTGTATTGAGTGCTGATAAAGCTTGTACTCCTGCTGAGTAAGCTTTTCCCGCCAGTGCGGACGTTTGTCGACACGGTTTGGAAGGATGTACCTGTTACTTGCTGTGCTGCTGTACCACCTCCTCCACAGGGGGTAATTGGGCATAACCGTTTTCTTCCCCTTGATCCACATTAAAGAGGATGGCGTCACTGCGCGAGTGCGCCATATATGGTCGCACTCCAGGACTTGAATATCTCGTTTTGAACTTCGGGGAAGAATTGGTCAGATTTGGGGAAGCTGCCATTTGACGGCGTCTGGACTACCGGAACCATTCATCAAGTCGAGACTGTTCAGGTTCCTCTGGGGGAGACCACTCAGAATGAAGCTCTTCGACCACCCTTGTATGGATGCAGAGCATCTCCCTGTCAGTGGCGCGTGCACGTTCCTCGCCCTCGCTAGGGGTAGGGGTGGCAGCATCATCCATTGACCACTCGCCTGATGTAGCGAGAGATATAATGACATCGTCATTATTATCCCCAGCGTCAGAACCGCTGCTCGAGACGAGGCCACCCGCTCTTTCAGAAGGCCAGAGCTTGTCTCGTACGTAGCGTATCAGAAAACATGCGCTTTGGAGAGATCGAGGGGCTTGTGGGGCTTGTGCCGCCACAAGGACCATCTCAAAGTCATCCTGCTCGAACTCACAGCCCCGCCGTGCCTCCTTGTGTGAATCCTCAAGTATCACAGAAGAGGCGTGTGGGAGGAGGCGTGAGGCTGAATCATCCCTCAGAACGAGGGTGATTCATGAGCGAAGTGTCTTGAGACTCATGCCCTCAAAGTAAGGACAGTCCGTTTCCATGAGAGGTGTCTATGTGTGGGCCCGTCCCAGACAGTAAACGCAGCTCTCATGCTGATCTGACGGCGCACACGGAAAGTTTTCCCACTAAAATTTCGCCCGCTGAGTCGTGTATATCGACTGCAAAGGTAGAGGGCTTTTAGACAAGAGATGATCACTGTATTGAAGGAAGAAATGGTGTTTGTGCACCTGTTTTTATAGCGGACAGTTTTGTGCCAAAACAGACGGGGCTCAAACACCATAGCCAATATTAGAATATTGTCGTTATTGTAGATGTTTCAACTAGGTCGTTTATGAAGGCACTCCCAATATGTGTAACTATGCAATGTCTCGTTCCCTTCTTCTCAGGGAACCGAGGTTATGTATGTAACTGAGACGTTTTCTTTGAATATGAACACCACCACTCACTGTCTGTCTGTGGTGCCCACCTACGACTCCGGAGGCCCAAATCATTATCAAAAGACGTGGATTTTTTACTCTAGCATTGTTGATTCGTGAAGAAAGGAAAAATTGCGTGTGCACTGTCTGCCACCTGAACCACATCGACGTACCCTGTTATTAGTAAACACTGTTTACCGTGAAAGAGCTCCAACTGTAGATCAAATTTTTCAATGTTTCGTCAGTGGAACGACGTCATACTATTTCATGTTGATTTTTCCATGCAACAATGGTGAATTATAAAAGGGTTCACCCTCTTTTCAAGGCACAATTTCAAATCGTTGTTTTTACGGTTGTATTAGCTTTACGTCATCATGCCATCAAAGTTGTCAAATTGGATATAACTTAACACAGAAAAGGTTTGGAGGTGATTTTATCACACTACAATTATGTTAATATGCATATTGTTTACGTCTTGTGGCATTTTGTGAGTATTTAAAAGTTTACGGATTGACCCTATTCACTTTCAGTATATGTGCCTTACTGTAACCCAGTTTTTTTTTTTAAGGGACAAGTCAAAATAAATTTGTGTGGTAATCAACATTATGCCACAAATGCTGACGATTGATTTTAATTTGTATTCCACCCGGAATATTCCTTTAATGACCTAATTCGTCCCATACCGTCACGAATGATACCTAAAATCCTGCAGCCTGTTTTTTTAAAACATACATAGATGTACATTGAATGAGGTATCATAATAATATGATGAGACTTGGAGATAGGGCCTTTGTCACATAAAACACCTTGGCAACTGCGTAGCAATGCCCATCATGCCAATTTTGCACAGGTAAATGCCACTCACATAATGTTAGCTATGTTAGCCTTTGTCACCATTCACTTTCATTGTATGGAAAAAAAGATGTAATGGAAGTAAATAGTGACTGAGCCTGACAAGATGCCTAACATGTCATTTGTGTTCCACAGAAGAAAGAAAACCACAGAGCAGTGGTTCACAACCCGGTTTCTGGAGCCCCCACCTACACTACACAATTTGGATATCTCTATAATCAAATACACCTGATTCAACTCAATTGCTTGTTAGTTGAGACTCCAAGACCTGAATTGGGTGTGTCAGAAAAGGAAGATATACAAATTGTGCAGTGTTGGGGGGCCTCCAGGAACAGGGTTGAGAACCAGTGTCATAGAGGATTCAGTCGACATGAGGGAGACTGAGTAAATTATGACAACATTTAAATTTTTGGTTGAATTACACCTTTAAGTGGACCTGCTTTTTAATCGACTTTATACTTGGGTTCCACAGGGGAAACATCTGCACCTAGTCTGAGACCAACCATGTAGCTTTTACAGTCTGTTATTCACTGAATATGGATTTAGACCATACCATTTCTTTTGTTACCAAATATTAAAACAGGTTGTAGTCGGGTACATTTCTGTCATGAAAATCATTGTGTTTGCACACGCAAACACTTGATCCCCCTTAGGGAGATTACTATCAGCAGATGCATTTAAAGAAATAAGCAATGTGGTATGTGAAAGTTTTCACAATAACACAACTTGTTGTCATGCTGAGAGGCTGTGACAGTTTCAACGAGCAGAAGTGTTGGGCCAGCATCTTTTTGGCAGGAAGGGTGTTAGCGCTCTGTGGTTTCCTCTTTAGTAGTACCTGATGAGTGAAACCAGTAGTGGGTGCTTGGGGTGTGTTGCTTGGTAGGTTTTGTGGTCTACTGAACTGAATGCACTGAAATAAAGTTGACATGTTTGTCCATCAGCTTTGAGCATTTTAGGTGCATTTTGTCCACCACATACCCCTCAATTATCCAATCAGTTATAATAAAAAAAAGAAAAGAAAAAGAAAATCATAATTTTAATGTAAGGAAAGTGTGGATGTCTGTCTTTTTTGCGCCTAGTTGAACTGATACACTGAAACTGAGATACTTTTGCTATTGTGGGTTGTGGTAGGTTTTTACAAATTTAACGTGCACATTTCTGACCCTGCAGTGTGTGGGTGTGTGGGTGTGCGTGTATGTGTGTGTGTGTGTGAGTGACTGTGAGAAATTTATGATCTTGGCTTCATGTGACTGCGTTTCCGTTGCTTGCTTGCTTCCGCAATTACTAAAGACAGAGCAGAGATGCAGATGTCAAGCACTTTGCATCTTCGTAGAGACCAAGCCAACGGAACCTCCCCACAAACTGATGTAATGGTCTGCTGTAAATTTGGCAGAAGAGCGGCGGGCGCGATCCTTGCCACTGGGGTAAGGGTGCACTTTATACCTATGTGTGCGTGCATGTGTTTCTATATTGTGATATATATATATATATATATATATATATATATATATATATATATATATATATTAAACAGAGAAGCTTTGACTAAATGTTAATTGCTTAATGTTTTTCCAACACGACTTACATTACATAATGTAAGGGCATAGTGGTGATCGTTCATGTATCATTCTTTGTGAGGATTGAGTCTACAGTGCTTCGGTTACTAGCCCAGAACTTTAACCACCAGGCTACAATATGCTAAATTAGGCTTATTTAAGATGTCCAGTGAAATGCCACAGGTTAATGGTGCTTAGCGGGTTAATGTCTTAACTTCTCATTTAGACATACAGTCTAAAAGACCCAAAAAGACAGTTAGCGACACTTAAAATGTTAAAAATCTCTTTCCATTATATAATGTAATATCGAGCTAAGCAGAATCAGCAAACAAATGATGACCTTTTAGATGGTATCAAGATAACTTTTAGTGGATGTACTGTAGAAGTCAGCACCCCTCAGAGTAACTGCATATGTATGGATATGGTCCACTAAAAATGACAAAAAGAAAGTGTCGGAATACTTTTTGTCTTAAATTTGAACATTATATCTCTAGTTTTAACATTTAAAAATGACTTTTTGTGAAATATTTTGCTTGAGATGTGTTTGTGCTGTAATTATTTTAGATGAATACCACTTGGTTTGATGTTTAGTTATAAAAAGCAATGACATTCATACATTTTTATGTGTGACTTACGTTTTGGGGCCACTGTACATATATCCATCCAGCCATTATACAATGACTTCAGCCTTACTGATTTATAACCTACAGTATTATCAGACTGTTCATGCTTCAATCTAAAGTGAAAGGCATTACCTTTGGCTTTACATTTTTGTCAACTGTAGCCACAAATTGCCACTGACTGTGCCACATGTGAACCGCTTGGTATCAAAGTATTTCTTAGTTATGATTTGGAATTTAAAAAAAGGGGATCTTAAGAGACAAATTTCATAGGAGCTAAAAGATTGGCAGTGTCACTTTATATTACAGTATCCGTGTTACTAATATTATATGTTGCTAAAATGTAATAGCAATGTGTAATTTCAAGCACACATCCACAAAATAAAAAGGCACCCTTGTCTAATTAGTATTAACTAGTAAAGTAATTATGTAATATACTTAAAATGGACACTGTATTGCAACATCTAACCTGAAAAAAATGTGTGTCTAAGCACTAAAAGTTATAGAAACCTCTTTAGGTTTTTCATGTAAAACATGTTACTGTATCTGTGTGCATCAAGTGCACACATTTTCAGCATTATTATCATAATATTAGTATATTTTTATATATCGTATCGTTGCTGTCCGATGAAAAACACGCATCTCCACTTTTAGAAATGTTTACTTTTTACCATTCGGAATGCGCCGTATAACCTCTTACTACTGTTTGAATTGTGCATCAAAGTGACCAAAGAAACTATGTTTAATCAGTCTGTTTCAACAATCAAGATTGTTTATGAGAAAAATTGTTTTTCCATGCTCTTGAGATATATATATATATATATATATATATATATATATATATATATATATATATATATATATATATATATTTTTTTTTTTTTTTTTTTTTTTGGAGATACGTGTTTTTCATCCGACAGCGACAATATGTAAAAACAAATATCAAATGCAAAATAAATGCCCCCCACTGCAAAATTTACCTCTCAATGAATTATTTACCCTAAATGAATAAATATTGAACAGTTGTGTACATTTGTTTAGTGGGCATAGTGATCTAATACTCTTTTCCACCGTCATCACAGTGATCATGTTAAGATGCCAGTCTTTGATCGTCTGTCCATTCTGCTCTCGCATGCCGTGGTTCCGGTACTTGTGGTCCTGCTTTCAGTCTCTGGACATCCACAGGCCTTCCCCTGTAGACTGGTATGTTATAAAATGGCTTCTTAACAAAAAAGCAAAGACTGATTAAACTCTCAATAAATATAGACACACATAGTGATTCACAAGGACAGAAATAGCTTTAAAATGAAAAATACTTAAGAGAATCAAAATCCTGGTGTGACGTTACTTTGCAACAATATATTGAGACTGTAATGAAGTAAAATAAGCTAGCCGTGGGTTATTTGACTTATTTATTTGCTTGACTTGACAACTTAATTACAAAGTATTATCAAAACAGAACACAGCAAGGTTAAAAATTAATTTTCCATTTGAACTTTAGTGGAAATTCTGATCTGTCACATCAGAATGCTGCTATTTTATTTTTTCCCACTGTATCTAAAAAGAGTATCTAAATCTGTAACAAACTATAATTGTCCTGGTCTCTCCTTCTCTTTTTCTTCCTCTCTCTTCGTCTCTCCCTGTCTCTGCAGATGCAAAGTACGGCTCTGTGCAACAATTGCCAGCTCTCTGCTGTACCGAACAACTTACCACCACAAATTGAGGAGATATATTTAGATAAGAACCTTCTCATTAATTTGCAGGATGGTTGTCTCTCAAGATATCCTATTCTTAGTACCTGCAGCTTTGCAAACAATCATCTAAGGACTGTGGAAGAGAATGTATTCTCTGAGTCGCCTCTTATAGAAAACCTCAATTTTGCTGACAACGAGCTTCATAATGGACACAAGCAGGTGGCGCAGTCATTCAGATCTTTGTCCCAACTAAAGACTCTTGATCTTTCAGGTAACGGTCTCACCGAGGACATGGTGTCTGTGCTGTTACAGAATCTGACCTCTATTGAGTCCCTTTACTTGTCTCGGAATGTGATGCTGAGGTTGGATGAGACAACATTCAGAGACCTACATCAGCTTAAGGAGCTGACCGTAGAGAGGAACCTGTTGTTTGAGATTGATGGGGCATTTTATCATATGAAAAAACTCCAGAGGTTGAACTTGGCCTACAACTGCCTTCCATGTTTGGTCAATTTTGAGATGACTCAACTGCTGGTCTTAAATGCCAGCCACAATTCCATTGAATGGTTCATAACCAATCAGAATTTGTCTGAGACTTTTCAGCTGGAGACACTAGATCTGTCCGATAATCATTTGCTGTTCTTTCCGTTCCTTCCAACACACAACCATATAAGGACTTTGATTTTGTCCAATAATTGGTTGAGCTTTTACCAAGACTTTGCAAATGCCACATCTTCAAACTGGACCACTAATGTTGAGTTCTACAATCTTGGACAAAATGTGGGCAATGTCACAATGGAGCTTTGGAATGAGAGCCTTCATGGTGACATTTCGTCTGTGGAGCTCCTGGACCTGAGTGAGAACAAGGTGAACAACTTCCCTCAGGGATTCATTCAACAAATGCCACGTCTGAATTGGCTGAGGCTGAGGAGTAACTGTTTACAGTCCTTCAGTTTGACGCCTGAAGAGCTCCCAGTCACCCTCTATGAACTGGATGTCAGCAAAAACAGGCTTACAGAGCTCAAAGCGAGCCAAAGCTCCATCAGCAAGCTAAATAACCTCACATATCTGAACCTGAGCACAAATGACATTCAAAAACTTCCACCCACGATATTTGCCAATCTACCAAGTCTGAGCACAGTAGACCTTAGTTATAACCCAGTGGATGTTTGTTCTTCTGAAGAGTCAAACTACAGTTCCTCAACTTGTGTTTTGTGGTCAAACATTGTTACCCTGAAAAAGCTCTATCTTGAAGGCTGTGGTATACAAAATATGCCGCCTTCGTCATTCAAGGGCACACCATTAACACACCTTGAACTATCAAACAATCTAGACCTACACATCAAACAGGAATCTTTGGCAGGTCTCACTAACACTTTGGAGCATTTGGGACTTGGCAATACAGGTCTACAAGACTTTGACTTCTCTCCGTACAGCCACTTGAGGTCTTTAAACATCTCTAGAAACTCAATGTCAGAGCTTCCTGAATCTCTGGTGGCATTAAACCTGAGACTTCTGGACTTGAGGGATAACTTGTTGACCACCATACCATCCAAACATGCCACTATTTTAGCTCAGAGACTGCAGGTTGTGTATCTGAATGGGAATGCCTTCAACTGCTGCCATTTAGACTGGTACAGGACGTTTGTGGAGAAAAACGGCATTAGTGTCGTTGATCTCTCAGAAATTACATGTTTGGACTTTAACCTCAGGCATCATAAGGTGATGCTTTTTGACGCAGTCCACTGTGGTGGCATCAGCAATGAGGAAGTGTGGTACATCCTCCTCTTCGTAACAGTCAGTATTTCCATCATAGGCATCTCTGTCATTTACCTGCTCACCTTCAGGCCAAAAATGTTGCCTCGTGCTATTAAGAAGAGGTGGAGACCAACTCCTTATTAACATACATGTTATTGTAAAATTAATCTATGTCTGTGTAAAAGTTACTACTCTCAGAAAATGTCAATCAGTATTATAGGAATATGATATTGACACAGGAAAGATTTAGGCCATATTGGTCTGTAAGTGACATTTGAGTGTATTGCATATTGTCCTCATTTAAGTTCACGTTGTATTTGGCTACTGTAATGTTTTGGGGGGGTGGGGTTCTAGAAAGGTTATATACACTTAATTAAAATGAACTAAAGCTACACAATTCTAGAAAATGTTGTCTTAACTTAAATTCATTACATTAAATGTGAAAACATTTGTATTAAGTTTACTTAATACATTTGAGTAAGGTCTACATGCATGTAGCATTGATGAAACAGGCCAGGGGATTTCAGTTTCCCAGCATGCTTTGCAGGGGACTGGAACATGTGAACAAATATTGAAACTTAGTGTTATTTTATGTATTTTTGAGCAAGATAAGAACAGGATGAGTTTGGCTCATGTTTACTGTAGGGTTTGTTTGGATCACCATTGTGGTGAAGACTTGCGCTTTAGTTAAGGATGGACTTGTATTATTAAATTATGTTTGATTTGAGTGCTGCTTAGCTTTATAAACATTTGCTATCTAAGTTACAATGTAACCGTTTCAATGTCCTTACACATACTCACCTGGCATAATGGTTAGTTACATCAGTGTTCAAGATGACAGAAAGATAAAAGTTACTGAGTGCCCCTTTAATTTCAACCAACATATAGCAATTAATTAAAGGATCCTTAGTAAATTAATAAAATTATTTTGGATGAACATTAGTTTGATGAATCTGATAAAGTTGCGTTAAATCAACTTTATTACACTGATTTGACCTAATCCAACGAAATCATGTTGGCTCGATTAAACTGATTTAATTTGAATGAAATAGATTAAATTACATGTAAAAGCTTACTAAAATTCAATTAAGAAAGGGTAACGACTTAATTTTTTGAGTGAACTGTATATGTTTCCGTTTCAAGCAAAGATCTAAGTCTTTAATGTTCAATTAAAATTTCAGTCAGTATGAGTTATATTTACATTATTCATTTGGCAGATGCTTTTATCTAAAGCTTATATAAGGCATATCTAAAGCAACTTACAGTCCATTCAAAGTATACTTATTATTAGTATTTGTTCCATGGGAATTGAACCCATGACCTTGCGTTTCTAGCGCCCAGGTTGCTTGTGCCAGAACCTTGATATGAAGCATGTTATTTGACAATTAGTTATGAATATGTCCTTATCTAATATTAATGTTAAATCTGAAGATGACACTAAATAATATTTTACAAGTACATAAACCTTGCACAAACATTTCTAAAAAAATGGCCTCATAATGACACTACTGATATGAATCTAACACCTGTTATGGTCACATTTTTAAGTTAGAGCTTGTATTGTCTTTGATTTCTTCCCCTTTTGTATTCTGGGTATTTTTCTTAAAGGAATATGCCAGGTTCAATACAAGTTAAGCTCAATCAACAGCATTTGAGGCATAATGTTGACTAGCAAAAAAAAAAGGGTGTCATGGCAACAAAGTTGTAAAATTGGATATAACATTACACAGAAAAGGATATTAAGTGATTGTATCACACTCAAATCATGTTTCCACACATATGTTTACATTTTGATGCTATACTTTTGAAACAGTGAATATTTTAATGTTTACAGATTGGCCCCATTCACTTCAACTGTAAGTGCCTCACTGTCCCTTGCTTTTTTAAAGAAATAATTCAATCAAAATACATTTTTGTTGTAATCAACATTATGGCACACATGCTGTCAATGGAGCTTAACTCATATTGAACCCGGAATATTCATTTAAATAATCAACATTATGAACCTAATGCCTAACTTGAACCTAACTTGCACTTTTTCATTGTGCTTATTGCAAAGAGCAGACATGTTTAAAGCTATTTATGGCATGATATGATTGAAGTCTGCTTAATGTTTGGCACTTTTTGGATTGACTCAGGGGGTCACCTAGTATAAGGGTGGTCTTTCTACCTACAGCTATTCATCTTACATTTGCCTGAGTGCATTTATGTAGGGTTGCAGAAGTTGTGCGATAAGAGCAGTCGCTATAAGTAGCAAAGGAAACATGAAATTTCCTGTTTTGCTAAGACCTGTAGCAACTGCCCAGCTGCCTGTCTCATATGGGGGGGTGGTGTGGTGTAGTGTGTTGTTTTCTCCATGCCAAGTTCTCAAAGCCAGTTGCAGCAGGATGTAAAGGATCTCTGTCATATTTATCTAAAATATTGCCCAAGCTGTGCACAGTCATTTGCAAATAGCGTTGTTGAGAAGATTGCTTAAAACGATTGCATTACTCTAATCCAACTGACACGCATACTGAGGATTACAATTTTTTTTAAATTCCAATATTGTTTAACATTACATGTATTTAAAACAGTGATAAAACAGTGGTTCTCAACTGGTGGGTAGCAGGTCTATTCAGATAGTGTCACAGACAGCAGGGCAAAAACAAATGCAAATAATCAAATGCAGCTAACCATATGATCATGCATAGATAGGATTAGTGGCTGAACGATAACGGGTTTTAATGACCGATGCAGATACTGATAAATTATTTCAAGCTGAAGTATTTAACTTTTTCAGTGTTAAAATACTTTCTTCTATCCGATGTAGAGAGAACTAAGCCACTCATAGGTTAATTTTCTCAAAAAATGTAAACACTGTGTCTCTGTTGCAATATTAAACTTCCTGTATGTTTTGAGGGACCAGTTTAGACCCGACCCAACAACATTATTCAATCAATGGTGTTAGTTGGGGACGAGCCTATTTATTCATTTGATTAATGACAGATTAGTAACATACAGTAAGCATAAAGCTGTTTTAAAAACATTGTTACATTTTGCAATTCCATTCAGTGGCAATAGTGTTGCAGAACGTCTTCAGCTTTAAAGAAAATTGTGGCATCACTTATAATGAGTGATGGTGGTGTAGTGGGCTAAAGCACATAACTGTTAATCAGAAGGTTGCAGGTTCGATCCCCACAGCCACCACCATTGTGTCCTTGAGTACGGCATTTAACTCCATGTTGCTCTGGGGGATTGTCCCTGTAATAAGTGCACTGTAAGTCGCTTTGGATAAAAGCGTCTGCCAAATGCATCAATGTAAATGGCTGATGGCAGATATAATGACAATATTTATATAATTTCATTTAATTTAATTATAGCAAATATGATGTTCACAAAATGGCTGGATTTAAATGAACACTTAATTTACACAACATTTACTTCACAGAAAAATCTTTGAAAATAGAAAAGATACATTATCTGTTGACAAGACTGTGTAGATTTTTGGAACTGATTCTAGGTAGACTGACCTATTCTTTTAATCAGCACAGTTAAAATACTCAATCTCAAAATGGCCAAAGATTGGTTAATTAATCAGCCTGGCCGATAAATAGACTTATTAACTTTTAAAAGCCATGACAAAAATGCTTCCAATATCTTTTGTTGTTGACATTAAAGGCAGTGCATTAAGCTATTTATTGATATACCACAGTTAGTTCCGGTCTTCGAATCTGATTGGACGAGAGACGTTCCATGAGCACTGATGGTGTGACAGCATCAGCACTCAGACGCTTCACTGTTTGTATCACTCCGCTTGTGTTCATGCCGTTCTACACTAAGGTGTGAGAGCAGTACATATGTCTTAGGAGTTACTGTCTTTATTTTTGAAATGACATATGTTAGTCAGCAGGTGGTGGCAAAAGATCATTTTTATGTGTAATATGAGCCAGTTGAAGACATAAAATGAATCAGTTAGTCATTGTTTACATAGAACAGCTCTCTGTGAGTTTCCACATTGGATATATACTGTTTCTATAGTGAATGACATTTGCGCACCGGCTACCCTGAGAAAACTGACCTTCAGAAAGCTGTAAGCATCTCTGATTGGGTGTGGCAACACCCAATGTGGCACACGCTCCATCTCTCTGTCTCTCTCTCTCTCTCACACATACACACAGACAAACACACACATCCATCCGTCTATCCTTGTTTATCCAATGACTTGTTAGAAACAGCACAAGCTGTGATACTATTTCTAAAGTGAACATTTTGAATTACTAATGGAAGCTTGGACGCATCATTTGTATTGAACCAGAAAAATAGTAAAGTAGCTCCATGCACAAATGTGTTTTTATGACCGTACTCAGTTTTTCCAAATTTTTTTAAATGTACTTGTTCATTGAACTGTTGTATATAAGCCGAATCACAGCAGTGCTGATGTAGGGCCATATCGCACTCTTGGACATGTGATATTGCTTAAGTAATAAGGCTAATACAAATACATTTGGCCCTAACATTTGTTCCATGTGTTAGGCTGTTTAATCACACTTCTGCTGTTTTTTTATGTATTTACAAAATTATTCTTTAAGTTGTCCTATTTAGCCTATACCATGTTAAAATGTTGCATATTGTTGCCCCTATGCAGTTCATGGTAATATATATACATTTCAATGTGTGATTTTAAGGCCATTTTTTGTTTACTCTAGCACAATAAACATAATTTTGGTTCTGTGTTGGGTTGCCAAAAATGGGCAGCAAAACCAGTGGACAACTGCTGTGCCACTGAAATCATGTCTACAAATGAAAACTAAAGTAGTTTGTGACAGAAGTATGCATAGTGGGATATATGTGCAGAATACAATAGTCATACTGTACAACTGAAAGAAATGATACCAATGTTTCAATTGTTACACACAAGATAATTATGTGACCGCATCTAGCATCCACATTGACCAATGTGAGGATTCATTGTCAGACTTCTCATTGCTGAGAGCATTAAGGTTAGACCACTAAACCTAGTGTAAGCCCTGTTGCCTCAACCCTACACCTCAGCATACGTGGGATCTCCACATGGTGATTTTGTAGGTCAAGTGATAAAAACAAAAAGTAGAGGCAAATGTCAGTGAGGAAGCAAGCATGGGAATCTGGCAGAGTGTGGTGGCGTGTGTGCGTGTGTTGTATTTGCCGAGAGCAGCGTGTTCATTTTAAACCAGAGTGCAACCAGAATACCGCTGTGGTGATGCTCTAGGTCATGGTGGTTTGAACAGAGAAAAAAGAGAAACTAGGAAGCGTACAAGTCCCAGATGGGCTAATAGTAACAGCTACCATGCCTAGGGTTAAATCCAGTCCTGAAAACTCTGGTTTTAAAAAGTGTCAGGGAGAAGATGGGGTCTTATTGGTATGTCTTCAGATATCTGCTAGTATTCCGTTTTTAAATTTGAGATCTAATCTATAGTGGATCGCAATGAAATATGAGTATTTAGTTACTTATGAGTATTTAGAATACTTTTATAAGGCAAAAGTTGAGATGTTTTCACAACCTTTCTAGAAAGAGGAAATGTGCTTTTATAATCCCTTGCAAAAGTCCATACAACAATACAGACTTTTGAATCACACATTAAAATGACTGCTGATGCTGTAGAATGTTTATCTGAAATGTATTTTTTAATAAATAAAGTAATTGTGCATTCTTAGCGAAACCGCAACTATTTAGGTTGAAGATCGGCAAGTTTGGTATGAGAAAGCAAACATGAGTGTTGTAATGTAAAAGGACTTTACTGCTTCGTTTTACATTGTCAGCATTTCAAATCAATGGCATAGTATTTTATTTTCATTATGAATCGTTTTAATTTACCAGAGGGAAATCTTGTGATGTGGTTGAATGTGGTATGGTGACATGCCAATTAGAGCCAATGACTTTATGTGATATTTGAGAGAGGAACCTAAAGATTGCGTATGAGCAAATTGCATCAAAGAGCACAGTCAGCCAAAAAAAAAAAAGCATATGAAATGTTATATCTTTTACAAAAAAACAATGGTACAACTGTGGTTAACATGGCTCCATGGTAGTGTGGTTTTTCAGCATGTGGCTACCATGGCATTACCGTGTGTTTTGGACATATTACTTTAGGTACCTTGGAGTACCACCTAAATACATTGGTACAGAGTATATCAAAGTATCACGGAATAGTATCATGTGCTACCATCACTAAAGTATATATATTTTTTTACTACAACAGCTTTATACAGTCCTAAGACTCTAAATACTGAATTGTAATAAATAAAGCTCAAGTCTCTCTGGCAATCAGGCATAAGCTCTATGAGGAAGCATAAAGAAGAGATTTGCAGGTCTGCTTTCATATTGCTGTTTTCGGGAAGGAACTGAGCATGCCCTTTCTGCATGTGAGCCTCAGTAACGGACATCAAGAAAAAAACGCAAGCAGAGCCACAGCACAGGAAGTAAACAGCCTGCTTGGCACCACTTCCTCTTAACCCTCCTCTCACTGACCCTCCCCATGCTGTTAACACAAGAGTTCACAGCTATACTAACACATGAGCCTGGAATCTGCCCATGTGTAAGAAATAAACAACAGCATGTTGTATATAAAGAGACATGATCTTTATTAAATCTAAATAAAAAAGGGACCTTTTTTACTCAAGACAGACGATGAAAAAGCAAAAGCCTTTATAAAAACATATACATTTAAAAATATGACTGTATGAACTATGATGTTATGAATATTATGGATTTATGATAGGTACTTTGTATTGAAATTCATTTAGAGACCAATAATGATTCCAAAATAAAAAGCCTGACCTCTAATGGCCTTTGAGAGTACAGTCTGTAGAAAGTTGAGTTCAAGTTTTTTGTCATTCCTGCATGTACAAGTATACAGTGGAACGAAATGTCATTTCATCGGGTCTGTAGTGCAATTCTTCAAACGATGACAATAAACAAATATTAATACACTGTGAACAATACACATAAACAATCGGATAATAATAAGAACCAAACAGTTGGGGTCGGGGAATGGGGAAACATTTAGTGTACACATGGTGTACAATACAATACAATAATAATAGTACAAAGTGACATCAAAAGTGACAGGTGATTATCATTGCAGCAGAGCAATATGAGATACATGAGGTATTAAAGTGCTGGTAATATTTATTGATATAGAATAATTTACTGATACATTCTTGGTGTTAATGAGAACTTGTTGTTGTCAAATATCTCAGTTCAACAGTCCAGTCGTTCCTCTTGTGATGGAGGTGTCAAGGCACTGAGGAGTCATAGCTTGAGGAAAGAAACTGTTGTACAGTCTTTATGTATTGGCCTGTGTGCTACGGAACCTCCTATGAGACGGCAGCAGAGCAGAGAGTTTGTAGGATGGGTGGATGGGGTCTTTTGTGATGCTGAGGGCCTTGTTCACACAGCATGTTTGATAGATGTCTGATATGGGAGGGAAAGATGTTCCAATAATTCTCTATTCAGTTTTTACAATTCTTTGCAGCTGCCAAACCAGACAGTGATGCATGAGGTTAGGATGCTCTCAATGCATGGTTCCTCTACAAAACATGTTGAAGATGAAAGGGGAGAGGTTCGCCCTTCTTAGTCGCTGCAGAAAGTGGAGACGCTGATGTGCTTTTTTGGCCAGTGAGGTGGTACTGAGGGACAAAGTGAGGTCGTTTGTGATGTGCAGACCCAGAAACTTGGTGCTCCTGACTGACTCTACAGGGAACCCATTGATGTGAAGTGGTGGTGCGGGACTTTATGAAATCAATGATTATCTCTTTGGTTTGTCAACATTCCAGTCCACTGGAAGCTCTACCTCCTCTCTGTATGATGGCACATCATTGTTGCTGATAAGTCCCACCACCGTGGTGTCTTCTGCAAACTTGATGACGTGGTTTGTACCGTTTTTGGCAGTACAGTCATGACGTCAATATTGTTTTTTGTTTTATGTAAGCTTCGGGTGAGTGAAAATGGTATTTATTTTTTTACAGTTGTATATATATATATATATATATATATATATATATATATATATATATATATATACACACACACAACAGTTAGTTCCGGTCCTCGAATCTGATTGGACGAGAGACGTTCCATGAGCACTGATGGTGTGACAGCATCAGCACTCAGACGCTTCACTGTTTGTATCACTCCACTTGTGTTCGTGCCGTTCTAAATTAACGTGTAAGTGTAGTGCATATGTGTTAGGAGTTACTGTCTTTATTTTTGAAATGACATATGTTAGCCAGCAGGTGGTGGCAAAAGATCATTTTTGTGTGTAATATGAGCCAGTTGAAGACATAAAATGAATCAGTTAGTCATTGTTTACATAGAACAGCTCTCTGTGAGTTTCCACATTGGATACATACTGTTTCTATAGTGAATTACATTTGCGCACCGGCTACCCCAAAATAGAGAGAAATACTCTGCTTGGATGTCTATATTCCACTGAGAAAACTGACCTTCAGAAAGCTGTAAGCATCTCTGATTGGGAGTGGCAACAGGTGATCGCACATGCTCCATCTCTCTGTCTCTCTCTCACACATACACACACAGACAAACACACACATCCATCCGTCTATCCTTGTTTATCCAATAACTTGTTAGAAACAGCACAAGCTGTGATACTATTTCTGAAGTGAACATTTTGAATTACTAATGGAGGCTTGGACGCATCATTTGTTTTGAACCAGCAACAGCAGATTCTGATCGGTCACGTAATAAAGTAGCTCCATGCACAAATGCGTTTTTATGACCGTACTTTTAATTTTGTTCTTAATTATTAATTGTTCATTGAACTGTTGTATATAAGCAATATCACACTCGCTATCGTGCTATAAGGCCCTACATCAGCACTGCTGTAATTACCTACGGCACTCGGCCTGCGGCTGAATCACATCAGTGCTGATGTAGGGCCACGTTGCACTCTTGCTCGCGTGATATTACTAGCGCGAGGCACGGTCTATAAAAAAACTGTCATCTCGACTCTGTGAAGTATCTGCATGTTTTTTTTTTGACAATTTTTACAAATTTAATACTTTAAACATTACATAACCCGCTAAGAATATACACTGATGCAAGTGAAAACACTGCAGACTGGAAATTGAAAACAGTCGAATCATGGAACAATTCCATGTTCAGGAAATTTTGTATCACAATTGTTTATATTCACGTGGTACTCCTGTTATTTCAGTAATGTGACAGGGAATCCGAGAGAGAGAGTTTGAGGAGTCGTCATGTATTTTACCCCTCCACCATTTTGAATCGGATGCCTCCGACTGAAGAGAGAGATCTCAGCAAAACAGTAGTCAAGTGACACCTGTGGCCAAAATAGAGTTGTTTGGAGTCTGCTAGCGTGATGCCATCTTAATGTATTTGCGTGTTCTATAGTTAACTGTTCCAATGACACTATTCATTTTAATACAAGTGTTCTGTCTCAGGCTAAACAGTCTGTGGCATTAGTAAGGTAGTGCTATCCCCAATCAGACAAGACAAAATTAGAATAATTTTGAATTAAAAACACAGAAGGCTAAAAGTGTAAAACCTTTTTTTATTATTGTATAATAAAACCATTGTATATAAATCTATGGTAGTAACTCATCACAGACATGAAGCAGTTATTGTTTTTTGTTTTTGTGGTTATAAACAAGAGTAAACAAAAAATGTCTTATATTATATAGAGAGGCACTTTGACATGTGTAAAATGAGCACTTATCTCTTAACTATGTTTTCTTTCAGTACACAATTTAAAAATGAATCAACCTCAACATGAGTGTAAGGCACAAAGGTATGTTTTCAGTTAACAGATTTTTTTTCATATCATGAAATGTAGTCTTATCTTAAACAACTGGCTCCACGATTATGCAGAAAATAATACTTACAAATGAGTGTGCTTTTTAAAGTGTAATATCGCTGCTCTGTATATCTTTGTCAATACAAAAAGGTCAGTTTCATAATGTGTAACAGGAAAGGCTGTCTGCGTGCAAATAAGCATTTTTGTGTTCTAACCTTTAATGCAATAAAGAGAAATGTAAACAGCAGAAGATAATATAGGCACATACTGCATCAACTAAACTGGAACTATAACCCAGAAAATAAATTATGGCATATTCAGTTTCCACCATAGTCTGCTAAAAGAATTCCTTTGAAATGTTCCAGAACCAGAAATATAGTTTGTGCACATTATGGAAGCTACTTAAAGATTCAAACACATGTGCTACTGACTATTGCTATGCTATTGCTATTGTATCAGCCTTAATACATTCTTGTTGTAAAAACTCTTGTAATACTCAAAAGAAGTCACTTTTGCAGTTTTTGCATATAACAAGGCAAGTTGGCAGTTATAACAACACATCAAGTTAATTAAAAACGTCCTGCAATTATTCATTTGTAAACAGCTCTGCTGTTAGGACCTCTTCCCATACTGAGAATGCAAGATGTGATGTTCCATAAAATACTGTAGCATTTGAGCAGCACAAGACGTCATAGTTGCATATATATATATGGCATTTCTTAAATATGTACACAGCACTGCTGGATTACACTTTTTTGTGTTTTGGTTCCAACAATACTTTTTTTTTTAATTTAGTAGCTCCAGATAGGTAATGGGCACTTTTCCCTTTTGTTTCCCACGCTCCCCCATCAGCCAATCAGAGTCCATGCCTGGCACACTACTCACCATGATCACCTGAAAGAAGAGGGGTGCACATGCACTCAACATAATGTAAGATATGTTACTAGGAATGCTAAACATTCTCAAAAGAGTAAAGGATAGAATCAGAGGCATTAAGAAATGGGGCGCCCACCTCATCAGCCAATAAGGAGAGTTCGTTGCTGCCCGCGGCGTCATAATCATAGAGCACTCTTGCTTTACGGCTCCCGCTGAAGTTCTGCAGCTCAGTGAAATCTGAAGAGGTGTTACCTGTAGCAGAAGGTAGAGGGTCTGATAGTGGCAGAATGGGTAATGAGACACTGGCCCCTCCACTAACTGAAGACTGGTTGTTGTTAGAAGAGAAAGCTGAAGGGAAGCTGGAGGTGACAAGAAAGCCCAAAATAATTGTTCATGATTACAGGACATAATGAATGATAAAACAAATCTCATTTATTAAATGTATTAGAAACGTGCTAATATATACAGTATGCCTTACTTTCCCAACTGCTTTTGGAGATCTACCATATACTGGTAACACTGGGCGTAATATGTCATCTGAGCCTCCACAAAGTCATTAAGACAGTGAAGGTGATGGGCCTGTGATAAAAAGAACGTTTTGAGAAATTATGGCTATTATTGTTTCTACAGTATATACCACGTATACCGTGCACAATATGCATAGAATACCCAGTTGGCCAACTACATTTGCCAAATGTGCGGTATACAACAGAGCACAATACACAGGATACTATATTCCAAAATGCAATGCACTTGACTTCACCTTCCATTGCCAGTGAATTAACTGGATGTAAATTTCAGCCAAAAGTTTTAACATCTCTGATTTCACTCATTATTTGATTAGATTACAAACAACGGGATGACAAATGTGACAACAATATGACATACTAGTGTTTGAAATGTTCATATAATAATAATAATAATAATGCCTACTGTTTCACATACTATTTAAAAAAAAATATAGGCAGTATAAAGTGTGTACTAGTGGTCGACTGATATGCAAAGGCATAGGAATGGGTGTGCTGACACACCCTCTAGTGAGCAAGACTGTAAAACAGTTTTCAACAAAATTTAATATATTTCATTGTATTTATGCAGTATATATAATTACATTTTCTCTTTCAGTATATGATTTATGTTAAGAAAAATGTCATCCTGTTTCGGAGAGATTTGTCATGCTTGTGTGTCCAAAAAATAAATAAAAAATAAAAAGTGTTATTGTATCATTACTGTTGTTAAATAATACATATTGTAGTGTAATATTACATTTATGAATAAAAACAATTAACCAATCCTCAATATGAAGTGTTTTTCTTCAGAAGAATATAGTGATTTACTCATGTATAAGCTAATATAGTAATTTTGCAAAACAAAACACAAACAAAAAAAAAAGTACAGGTTAGAGCTTCTGCGTTCTCGTGATCCGTCGCCCTGCGGAAGGTGCTAAAACCTTAGCTGAGCAAAATCGTTATCTTCTGGTGTTTGCTTGTGTTTAACATGAATCGCTTGGATATTGAAAATCTCATGAAGACATTTATTAGCAACACCCCTGAGCGCAAGGCCACATTTGGGGTCTTCAAGTAACAGGTAGGACATTTCTTAATAGCTTAATATTTTAGCATATGGGTTCATTTTAATAGCTGTTTTTTCTGAACAATTATATTGTGTTTTAAGGTTATTTCTCATTCACACATACACAACAACAGTTTAAGGTGGTACAATATAATTAATGCATTGGCTGGCTTATTTAATGACTTAATTGCTGGTGAAAATGTTCCACTGCATTCTGTTTATGTGTGTATAGTGATCGCGGTGGAAGATAGGTGACTCTGGTTGTTCCTTGCAGGGCACTCAGCCTTACATTGGGGGTGGGGTTAAAGGAATATTCTGGGTTCAATACAAGTTAAGGTCAATCAACTGCATTTGTGGCATAATATAGATTACCACAAAAATCCGAAAATCACAAAAATCTGGGTTCCAGTGAGGCACTTTGAATGGAAGTGATTGGTGCCAATCCGTAAACATTAAAATGCTCACTATTTCATAACTATAGCCACAAGACATAAACAATATGTGTGTTAACATGAATTTAGTGTGATAAAATCGCTTACCTTTTCTGTGTTAAGTTATAGGCAATTTTACAATTTAGTTGCCATGATGATGTAATGTCAACAAATCCTAAAACTACTGTCAAAATTATGATTTATACAACTTTACATCTCAAATAAAACATGATTTTGTAGAAGTGCTTTTATAAAATTATAAACTTCACATTTTGCCTATAAACCCCAAAAAACAAAAATCTACCTCATTAGGCTACTACCATTTACATAATGTAATCTTGACTTTTGGAAAGGCAAAATAATTTTGTTTTGTAATCATCATTATGCCACAAATGCTGTAAATTGAGCTAAACTTGCATTTAGCCCAGAAAATTCCTTTAACCGTTTACTGGCCAAGCCAACATGGTTATTGGCTGATGTTGATAATCCCCCCCAAAAAAGGCCAAATTTTGCCCGCTTATTCGGCCTAACCGATATATCGGTCTATCACTAGTGTGTATTTAGCAATATTCAGTAAGTAGTTTGTATTTGGGATGCATTTGATTTTGAATAAAACCTATATTACTTGTTATAGTTTGGCTATATTGTACAGGTTTTGCTTGTAGAAAGAGAGTGGGAGGTTTTGAGATTGGCAGTAGGCCCAGTAGGTGGCAGGTTTGCATACAAGCTCTTACATGTGTACTGCTGACCCCCTCTAGGAGAAGCCTGGTGATCTCTGCCTGTCTGTCAAACTCACTCTGTGTCATTTTCAGATCCTGCTCTGCCTGAGGGAGAGAGAGAGAGCAAGAGGGTGAGAGAGAGAGAGAGAGAGAGAGAGAGAGAGTGGTGGGGTGGGGTTTAATAAGAACTGGTGCATTAAAAAGCCTTTCTTCTAAGATAACTTAGCAACTGGAAACTGAAAGATTAACCACTTGTTTGTGATTATCGTTTATTGTTTAACCACAATTGTTCATAGTATTTTACATTATTGTTTTTATGCAGAAATCAAAATGTTCAGGAACAAACTACATAACATAAAAATACAAAAGTACTTATTTTTCCGATACTATATATCTATAAATATAGTTAAACAACAACCTCATTAAAAATTAAAAAGTCTGTTGTTATAATGTATGGTTGACTATCTAAACCTCTCCGTAAGCCTGCAACAAAATCATTATGTTGGAAATTTCAAATGCAGACAAAGCCTTAGCAATGGTATCTAGCTGGTCTGCTATTTCCAGCTTTTCAATGATGATTGAGAAAAAAGACCTTCATCAGCACAGATTGCAGTAGATGAGAAAACAACACAATAGCCAAGATGAGAAACAAAATGTCAAAACATTCTCTTTACCATTGTCACTTCCTCTGCCCACATCTGAACAGCATTTGAAAATACAGATACAATATTTAGAGATGGGACTTTGTGTTAACTCTAAAACATCAAGACACAGAGTACATTCACACAGACTACACTGGCCTGCAAAGGTAAAACACAGTGACTACCCATTTTGTCAAATTTGAATTAGGATCAAAATTGTGTCTCTTAGACTATGATCAGTTCTGTGACTGATGGGTTTGACTCATCTATTCTCAGATTCAGGGAAAACAGAGTGAGACTATAATATAGTATATATATTATATTTGCTTGCCATTTTTCTCAGTTTCAGTGTTGGTGTAGTCTTTGCATTATGCCTTCTGTTGGGCAGTACAGTCATAACACTAGAAGCTAACAGCCCTGAACATGTACCACTTCCAACAAAATATCATAGATTGTCCAGTTTGTGTTACAACTGTGAAACATAACATTACTGTGCAATGCAAACAGTGCAAAAAGGTGTCATTTTAAAATGAAAATACTTTTGAGTGTTAGCCAATACTAAGTTACCACAGTGTTATACTAGTGCAATAACTGTAGTAACAGTAGTAGTAGTAATTTGTGCTACATTTATGGCTGTCATGGTAATATTTTGTAAAGGATGCAACATGAGCAGTAGCGGTTCTAGCTTGTTTGGCACCCTGAGCGAAAGCCCGCTTCAACACGTCCCCAAAGTTGTTGACCGTGGACTGGCGGTGGGTAGGTGATTCTAAATGAGAACGCCCCCAACGTTGTTGACCTGGACTGCCCATGTCACCCATGCCTAAATCCGCCACTGAACATGAATAGCTTTTGCTGCAGTGAACATGGGCTATTTGCAGGAATTCACTAAGAATTACTCGGCTAATTCTCTGGGAATCATAGGAAAGTAAATACTTCCAATTTTAGAGTAGGCAGCTGATTGTTTGGGTACTGCTGAGTTCATGTGGGAGTATATGTGTGTATGAGTGTTAAGGCTGAGCTCTGGTCATGTGGTGATCATATTTAAGCACTGCTCTACTTCTCTTGTGAAACTGGGCTCAAAGGCAACATGCAGTTTTGAAATACCATCATTGGGTACGAGCCTTAAATGCACACAAAAAAAAAAAGGAACATGGAATAACACACACTGCTAATATCCGGGACAAATAGCTTAATCAACAGCTTGAAGAGGAACTAGAACATCTTAGATGTGGAACATCCAAAGAAGGAGAGTGAAGCTTGAAACTAGGGTGAAAGAGAGGCATGACCAACCTTCAACCACTTCACATGAAGAAAGTTCACCATGTAGGAGAAATTGGCAACATAGCCAGCGTCCCCTGGTGGAGGGGTGTTTCTGAGTGGCTACCATGTGCCAGCACACGAAAAGAGATACAGCAGAGCGTAACAGTCAAGAGCTACATTTAAGGACACCATGTGCACTGAGGCCATGGAAGGCAAAATACTTTCGTAAAATGTAGGGCTGCCACCCGACCAAAGATTTTCCTAGTTGACTAATTTAGTCACGTTAATTTAAGCCATTAGTCGACTAGTCGCACGTTTATGATATTAATTTAATTAAATATATATATATATATATGAAAATAGTTTAAGTTCCAGGGCTGAGAAATAATGCTATAAGTAACATTGCTAACACTGTTCTACATTACAGAGAAATAGTAAATAATAATGAATCTTTAAAATCTAAATGTTACAAGCGGACGCATGAAGTGAGCCACAGCGATACCGGCAAAAGCGGTAATGATTCTGAATGTGTCGGAAAGACCAGCAAGAAGACTGTCTGGACATTTTGTTTATTTATAGAGAGAAATGCACATTAGACAATGATCTCGGGGATCAACATTAGTCTGAGTGATCTCCAATAGCTGATGCCTTTGATTATGTCAAGACGATATTTGGCTCATTTTTCCATTAATTAAATTATTATTATTATTATTATTATTAGTGTGCATGTATGATGCACTGATACGGAGGTATGCAGTCTCGTGGAGCACGCGCATGTAAAAGGTAATCACTCTTTGTTTCCGTCTTCTGAATTTCCGAGAGTGCTGTAAAAATGACCTCAGACATCTCAGCTCAGGAGGTATTTTGAGTTCAGTTCACTATATTTCCACAGAACAGTTCATTTTGACCATAAATCTGCATCCTATACATCTGTGATTAAAACATAAAATAATATAAAAACACGTTCACCTCGAACCGTGATAATCATCATCATCATAATTATTATTTTTACATTTATATTTGTTTTTATGTATTCATAAAATATACATAAAATATATAGCCTATATATTTTATTCTTTTATCACTTTATTATTTGCTTTTTCATTTAGTTTGGAGTGTAATTTGAATTTAGAAATGTATTTGATTTAAGTTTTTCGTTTTTTAAATAAATTAATAAACTTTTAATGCAAAATCAGTAGAGCAAGAATATTCACGATCCCTCAGCCCAGGGGCTGCCAATGTAATTGGATATTGCGATATATATCCTGAAGGAGGGAAAAAAACAAATGTATTCACACACATGATGTATTTTCCCAGACAACGAAATGCACAGATGAAGTAGGTTCTTTGCCAGAGAAATGGTAACATCTGTTGTAAAGCTATCTTTCAAATAGTTGAACTACACACATTTTAAATGCCCATTTTCCCCAGTTTCATTTGAACTTTTAGTTAAAATAAATAAAATTAAAATTAAAAGTTTGAAATCAAGGTGTCTTGCTTTATTGTGTAGGCTTAACCCTAACCCTGCATAACGAAAAGGACCCCATTGTACCACCTAGCGTCCAACCAGCGGTAATATCGGTGTTCATTGTTCTACTGTGGAGTTTTTTTTTTTTTCTGCGACCAACCAACCAATCAAAACTTGGTCGACCAAGACTCTTCTCATCAACTAATGTTTGGTCGACTATCAGGGGGCAGCCCTAGTAAAATGTGAGAACTAATGCTTAAAATGAAGCCAGTAACAACTTGTAGCTGGATTACGTAAAAAAAGAAAATAATTAATAATTAAGTAAAATGGCATCGTATTTGACAGGAACAAACTTAACAGCTTATTTAGAAATAATGATAACTCACCAGAGCTCTGGCGTCAGACATTTTGGCTTTCTTTAACTTAGTCTTTGCAGCATCCAGGTCCAGTCGTTTGTTCTGAAGCAGTTTGCGCTCTTTCTGTAATGGAACAAAACATTTGGTTTGTTAGAGTTACATGGAAAAATTGTAACAAAACAGGATGAGGAATATCAGAAGAAACTATGATTTAATTTTGAAGAATTTAAACCACATTTGAACGGTTTTAGATCTGGTGCATTTTTGGGCTGTCACCTGCAATTTTTCACACTCAAATTTAAAAGCTTACCATTCACAAACACTGTGGACCAATTGCTAAAAAATTTTCAGGTAATTTTATTTGATATAAATACTATTGTATATGTTTACAGTCTTGTCTTAACTTTGAAAGCATGTAATTCTGGTTCTGCTTGCTTTGTTCTTCCAGCAAAAAGTCTTATTTCATTCCACTAGATGGCAGCAAGCATCACCTTCCATCACAAAATGTAGATCTGGAATATAGATGATGCTCCTCACAGATGTGCTCATCCATAGACATTTAGTCCTATTTTCAGTTCTCCCATTACATCAGGGCTCCAGATAGTGACAAAAATGGTCGCAACATTTTTTTGATTTTTTGATTAAAATCTAGCGTAGAGCAGAGGAGGGCGGGGCCGTGTTGGAACGAGGCACGCCTGGTCTCCAATCAGCCTGAATGGGGCGTGCGAGGGATAAAGGCGGCCGGTGATGACAGTTCAAGAGAGAGAGAATTACAGGCAGCTGCCCTGTGTGCGGTTATGTTAGTGTGTTTTTGGTTAAGTTGATCATTAAAATAGAATTTATATGAGCTGCTACCAGGGGCGGAGGAGTGCCCTACCATCTCCCAGAAATGCGGAGGGGTCGAAAGAAGACCGCCATCCGCGAGGGGAGGAGGGAAGCGACTCCCCGACCACCTGGATCGGTAGGGACGCTGCCAGGGGAGGAGGATGAGATACAGCAGAGCTGTAGGAGGAGATGTTTTATGAAAAATTAAGTTTCTAAGCTGTCAAATAATTCCCCAAATCCATTACTTACTTGTCCGGGGACTCTAACATTTTAAGCGTAAACTCAGTTCACAATATAGCTCTATAGAGTTTAATGGGTTAATGCCTTGATTTCAAGGTGAGGGAAAAAGGCACAAAATTCTTTTACATATTCCAATTTTTCATACATCCTAGACTCTCTATTCTTTTTGTAATTTTGTTGGGTTGCCAGATCTTACCAATATAGTCTTGAAGTCTCCTTCCAGAAAGTTGCGGAAAGGCGTGAGAAAATGAATGGCTGAGCTTTGAATTAACTCTCTCTCTGCTCCTCCAATTTGATTCTCTGTCTCACCACACTTAATCAGAGCATTTCCTGTGGACAAAAACATACTGGATCAACTCTATGTTATACAAATGTATTATCAAAATTGTGTTAACTGGATCAAATGAATTAGGAAATACAGTGAAGAAGCTTTCTCACCTAGCTTACAGAATACCATCTCTTTAGAAGGAGCTATTCAATTGGTTCTATTACCACTAACTGGTGACATAGAGCAAGGGTAAATGAGTGGAGCTCTATTAAGGGACAGATGAATGGCATTGTGAGGAACAAGGACACTATCGTGGATTTGCTTTGCTTGTGTTTATTGCTTACCGTAGGCTGTTCCAGGCCCAAATTCAGTTCCGGAGTCGATCATGGACTGACCCAGAAGTTCATGGTTGTTCATGCGTGTTGGAAACTTCTTGTCCAGTTTTTCATAAAATAATTCTTCTATTCTGACATCTGAAATTGCAGATGATACACTAAGGATATGAAGGTTAATCAACCCTGTTTTACTGTATGTTAGTTCTATAAAACTATGGATTAATTTAAAATGCATAAAAAAATCATAACTTTTTTTTTATATATGAGATTTGAGAAGATCTAAAAATGTTCAAACATTTAGGAGCATGACATGACTAATTCCACTGCTTTAAAGGAAATCTAATATACAGTGCTATAAAGTAATCATTCTGTGTACAAAATCAAACACAAAAAGCATAATTGTTTCATCCGCTGGCAGAAAATCTCTAAACAAAAATGAAAGAGCCATTTTCTTTGGCTGTTCATTCCCTCCTGTTGCGTGATTGTTTTTTCTCTATTGCTCATTATCTAACTAGTGTGGCACCATGGTGAGGCTTTGAACAGGGTGAGCAGCTGTACACAAAACCTTACAGTGATATTTTCACACTATGGAGTAAGAATAAACATGGATGCTTTGAAAGAGCATCAACTAAGAGAAATCTACAAATTCCATTGTACATGAAAATGTCAAGGCGCATACTTGTAGTGACTACTAGAACGTACTGAAGTTTTAAAGCGCTAAAATAACGAATTAATCAATTACAACAAATTACAGTAGGAACAGTTACTTTGCATCATATCATACTGTATGGAATCTGCATTTTGATCATTCTTGGCACAAACTCAACGGATGCTCTTACTTGGATTTGGTTGCAGTAATACTTCTGTTTGCTTCAAAATCTTCTCTGTCCAGTGTTTGGTGCATTCAGCTCTGGTGAGGAGATTCTCCAAATGTGCATCCAACTCTGTCTTCTCAGCCTGGCCAAGTTTTTCTTCTGTGAACTGTTTTTAAAGGCAAAAGTCTATTAATTTACATATTTTTATTCACAAATGTCTGAAACAAGGTACATACCTTGAAACATGTGTAACACAATTTATTTCTTAAAAGGAATAGTTCAACCAAAAATGACAATTCACTCATCATTTAGTCAACCTCACGACATCCAAGATTTGTATGACTTTCTTTCTTCTGTTGAACACAAACGAAGATTTTTAGAAGATTATCTCATCTTTGTAGGTCCATACAATGCAAGTCAACAGGGTCCAAATCTTTTAAGCTCAAAAAGCATATAAAGGCAGCATAAAGGTAATCCATACGACTCCATTGTTTAAATCCACATCTTCAGAAGTGATACAAGTGTGGGTGAGAAACAGATCAATATTTAATATTTTTCACTATCGAGCTTTCACTTTCACATTCTTCTTTGTTTATTTTTGGCGATTTGTATTTTTCATGCATATTACTACCTACTGGACAAAGAGGAGTTTTATGGATTACTTTTATGCTGCCTGTATGTGCTTTTTGGAACATCAAAATGTTGGACCCATTCATTTGCATTGTGTGGACCTACAGAGCTGAAATATTCTTCTAAAAATCTTTGTGTCCAGCAGAAGAAAGTCATACAATATTTACACAATATCAATATAACCCCTCATAGTGGCCTTTTAACCCAAAAATGATGTTACTCCATCAATATTATTATAAT